>NW_026521887.1:9000000-9470496 GCF_021234435.1 Artibeus jamaicensis
AAGGTCAGAAAGTGAGTTCAGGCTAGGCACCTACCTTCTCTCAACTTCAGTTTTATATGTGAAATAGGAATAATAGAACAACGGTCTCACCAGGACATGGCAAAATAATAAACGAGATAATCCACTCAAAGCTCTGAGTCTCACACATCATAAACTCTCAAAAAATGTTAGATATAATTTATTTAAGCTTAAAAATAATTATTGTCACATTTTACTTGTTTTAAAGATAAAAATGAAATTAAATACTATTGCAAAACATTTTAATTTTATAAAAGTTCTTGAGGTTCAAAAGTAAGAAGAAAATTCTCTGCCCATTCTCTCCCTTTCTCCCTTACCTCTGTTCTCCCAAGGAAACAGACTTCCTGGGTTCTAAACTTATTCCCCGTTTATGGATCTGGGCCAAGTTTGCCTGAGACTTTTAATTTGTTGATGTAAGATTACCATATTGAAATTAAATACTTTTTTTATTTTTTCAAAATTCATAGAAAAGATAATAAAAGCATAGTAGAATATTTTTAGAATTCACCCTCAAGGAAACAGGATGGATGAATGAATAAATGACTTCAAAAACCTGGAAGTGACATTTAAATAGATTTGATAAGAAAGTTTAATAATTTCTTGTTCCCTGTTTCAAAAAAATAGACACATTTTAATAAATGTGCAGCTGGGAGAATTATAAATTAATCATATAGTAAAAATTCAATTTTAAAAGATAAGAAATGTCTGTACTATTTTCACAAACAATAATTGATGCTGAGAGAATTTATAATCATCAAGTTGAATAAAAAATACAGTGACAAAGTAGTTTTTATTATCTCTTATGTAATAAAGTGAAATTTTAATTTAATAGTTCTATAAACCACTTATCTAGGTTTACATCCTTTCTCTATGTCTGTGTTTCCTCATCTGTGAAATGATTCTAATAAGAATTAAATGACATGATGCATGACATGCTTAGAACAAGCCTGGCACATGACATGCTCTCAGGAAACATTTTTTGTTGGATGAATCTATTTTTACATGGCAATCAGCAGAATTTGGGAGGATATTAACTGATGAGCTCTCTATTTTACCATGGAAACTTCCCTATCTTCCAAAGCATTTTGTCACATTTTTGTGAGAGTTTTGGTAGATCTCTCTCTCTCTCTTGGTGTGTTTCCTTTTTTATAATGTAGTCAGATAAGTAAATATTCGTTCAGTTTTACATCAATTTCTATCTTTAACACTTTTCCTTAAATGGTTTTGTTTATTAAGATCAAAGGTAATTATGGAGCATCACTAAACAGAAGATACCAGGGTTGCTGGAGTCCTGAATGGGCTGTAGAGGCTGCAAGAGGCTATCTCATGGAAAGAGTTCTGCAGAATGCTGAGAGAGCATGGGACATGGTGCTCCGTGCCCTCAGCAGAGGAACAAGATAATGTGGGCTTGAAGGGAGTTTCAGCCATTCAAGATGGAGTGAGAGTTTTTATTTTCTTCAGATAAAATCCTGGAAGTGGAGTTGCAGGGTAGTATGATAGGTCTATTTTTAATTTTTTTGAGGAGTCCCAATGGTGTGATGTCACCATTTTACTGGAAAAAGCCCCAAAGTTTGTGAACCTAAGCGACCAGACAAAGAGTTGTTGATTGATATGCTGCCTACTGTAGTGACACTTAGCAATTAAAAATAAATCAGTGACTTATGTTTTCTTTGGGGGCTTATAAAATCAAATAAATGCTATGAATCTGCTAGAGTGTGTGTTTCTCTTGTTTACACTTTTATTCCCAAACCTTAAATCTTCCACTTATAACAAACAAATCACATACACAACAATGACAACTCTTCATGAGTTAAGTTAGGGACTAGGAAGGACTGATGTGTGATTGGCAACAGACAGCAAAATGGACACAGCTAGAATAAAGGATCTGAAGTCATTGAGAAGGGTGGGATGATGGTGGGTTATTATATGTTTAGCCAATTCAAGTGGAGCCTGTGGGTATAGGGATGAAAGTAAGTGCTAGTAAATTCAGTGGCACTATGTCCTTGAAGCTTCAGGTTAAATAAAGCAGGCAGATTGTAAGCTCCACAAATGTCATTACTGTTCCATGTTGTACACCCAACACAAATCAATGTGCCTGATACCACAGTGGATGCAAATATTTTCTGTGAAAATGAATGAATGAGAAACAATAGGATAAGCTGAAGTTTTCTGGAGAGAACATATCAGTGTGTTGGGAAGTTGATTTCTGATATAAAGAACAAGACATATTTAAAAGATTGATATTTGTGATAGTCAAGATCTGAGGCTCTGTAGTTTACAAAGGGCTCTAGCAATGGGGATAAAAGTGAAAAGAGCCTTGTACATCAAAGGAATGAGAAATGACCAAAAAAATCACCAGTGAGGATTTGTGAAAAGAAAATCTGCGCAGTCCTGCACATGTGAAGATCTGCATATAGGTCCTGAAAAGCTCAGTGCAGAAAGATCTGGGAATTAAGACTGATGACAAGTTGTCTTGTTGATTTTTATGTAATAATGTTGTTGGTATGGCCTGTCTCTAAGGGAGAAGCAGCATAGAGACTTGATATAGTAATAGTAGCTGAATACCAATAGATGGTGATGGAAATTGTAAGAACAGATGCTCATTTAGGAAGGTGAATATAGAGAACAAACATATGGGACAGCAAGTAAGAGACATTCTGGAATACATAATTTAGAAAACAGATTCAGAACAGTTTAATGCCCACCCAAGGGGGCTACAAGGAGAAGAAATGACCTATAGTGTTTCAACACTTTACTATTAAAGAAAACTGAGTTTATTAGCTTTAATTTGGCCAAGACAGTGGGAATGACCTAAGGAAAGTATATACCAACAGAAGTGAAATATAGCTATCAAAGAATATAACACTGGATATTAACCACTTAAAAGAGAGCAAATGAACCAAAGTACTTCCTCTGCCAGAGTTGCCATTAGCTGTTTCTGAGTAACTCAAGATTTATCAGTGGACATATTGTAACTGTGCATTCTCCTCATACTATTGAACTATTTAAATACCAACTACTTCTAATGAGTATGAAAAAGCTGCTGGAAGCCATGATTTTTGAATTTAATACAGTGCTTCATAAAGCACACTTCTGTAAGTAGAAAACATATTGTGTTATAAGTACATAATGGTGATAAGGCTAAGATACACAGAAGCAATTTCCTATCAAATAATAAGCTTACCTAGGATACTTAAATATCCCTGCTGCTCTTTATCAGGGGAATAAAAGGTTTGCTGCACTTAGTTATATTGATTCAACATAAATGAATGTGTAAAACAATACTTCCTTATGTAAAGGAAAATTATTACAATCGATTGCCTCAAATTAATTTTGTACTCTTTATCAGGGATGTCAAACTCATTTTCACTGGGGCGTCACATCAGCCTTGCAGTTGCCTTCAAAGGGCCGAATGTAATTTTAGGACTGTATAAAGGTAACTACTCCTTAACTAGGGGCAAGGAGCTCGGTGCTGCTGCAGGGTAGAAACAAGGTGCTGAGCAGATAAAACAAGGTGGAGGGCTGGATATGGCTCACAGGCCTTGTGTTTGCCTCTTGTGCATTATATGTTTGTAATTTGAACTTATTTTGTTACTTGCATGCTTTACATAATATTTAATATTATTAAATTAGTCAAAATTTTAGTGATTCAGGTGATGGTTTTTGAGTTTCTGTGTTTGTGTGGAGTTAAACATATATAATATGTTCAATTTGGAGAGTTTGGAGAGAATTTTCTTGGGCACTTTGATTTCATGGCACTTTTGCAGTGGATAAAATCAGGGTGAAAGTGGATGACAACTAATGTCACTTATTAAGTTGCATTATTTTGGTGGGCCAAATAATTAACAACATGGAGATTTTTAAAAAATAAATTCTGGATGTCTACTTCTAGAAAAACATGTCCGTAATCATTGGTTTTGCTTCAGGTGGTATATTTATAATAAAAGCTGCATAACATTCATATGTGAAGGTGTCACATTTATGCATCAAATATTTTTCAGATCATAAGTTAGGGCCAAGTCATAAGAACCATAAATGGCCATTCATAAGTCTCCACTGACTCAGTGAAAAAGGCATTAAGACTAGTGGCTTAATAAATTTTCTTGTATCTATTTTGAACAACATTGTGATGTCACTGTTTTTCTTTGTTTCTCCTCACCCAAGGACATGCTTATCGGTAATAGAGAGGGGGAAGAAAGAGAGGTAGAGAAACTCAATGTGAGGGGGAAACATTGTTTGGTTGCCTTTTGTTTGTGCCCCAGCTGGGGACTGAACCTGCAACCCAGGCCTGTGCCTTGACTCAGAATTGAACGTGTGACTTTTCAGTCTACAGGATGATGCTCAACAAAGTGAGCCACACCAGCCAGGGCTGAAGCCAGTCTTTATTTCCTCCCTTTTGTGTGTGATCTTAAAGAATTTCTGAAAGAGTCTGTATTCAGTTTTGAGTACAAGAGAGACTGTGGTTCAAGAAGCATCCAAAGTTGAGACCACCAGATGTTTCTCCCCCACACTAAATCAGAGAACAAGCTTAATTTGAATATTTTGCATACATTTACATATCAATGCCAGGGGTCCCTAACTCCAATTATGTAAAATAAAATTAATTAGTTCAGCCTACTGCAATCCCATGTTTAAATCTAACATTTGGGACAAGACAGCCTGGAAATACCTAGCCCATCTTAAAGCAAATCAGTTTGATTTCTTCTGGGTACACAGATGTATCTACCTAAGTGCATCAATGACAACATAGATGTAGAGGCAGGTACTCAAACATAGTGAATCAGATTCAAAGCCCATTTTTCCTGAGCTTCTGTGTTCTCTTTCCCAGTGTAAATTGAAATTGCACATTATAGTATGTGCAATTAGACATACATCCAACTGCACATAGATACAACACATTGTATCTATCTTCTGTTTCTTGGTTAGGGTTCTTCTCTAGTTCCAAGGAGCAGAAGATAAGAGTATCAGTGCACATTCCTGGTGTTAAAACTATTGGCATTTTCTTGACTTGGCATCTTCACGGTTATGCACTTCCTCTAGGACATAATCCCTCCATTACTTGCTTTTAGAAGTCCTCCTAATCAGTCCTCAACATCAGCATGATCAATGACAAACACCTTAGATTTTGTAGTCAAATAGAGTTTCTTTTAAATTTCAAGTTTACTTGTGTGGCCATGGTCAAGTTATTAGCTGCCTCAAGGCTGGAGTTTCTAGTGCTTTCCTGAAAAGACAAGATGTCTCCTTTCTTCTACCAGTTGTAAAGGATAAATAAAATATCACTGCAGAGTGCCCAAACATAGTATGCATCCAAAAACCATTCACTACTCATCTTTCTTTAAGACTCAATCCAAGGTTAATCAAATGAGGAATGTGTCTGTTGGTACACAGTGTTATCAGGCACCACCTGCCTTTACATCTCTTGCACTTGTCTGCTGTTTGTGTCCTGAATGTCAGACATATATATAATACGTCTCCTTTCTTCAATGGCTGCTGGATCATGGAGGGCATTAGCAGTGACAAAAGGAGGCAACATATATAGAAAGATGTAGATGGTCAGAATTGTGGAAATTTAAGTGCAAGCAAGCAGGCCTCTCATCTCCCTTGTCAATGTAATTTGGGTTTATAGTTCAGAGTAGCTAGAAGAATTGATGTAATCACATAATTCATAAAAGAAGAAAAAACTCCATTTACAGTAGGTTCTGCCCCATGCTCTCTGGCCCACATCATTTATGGCAAGAACAAAATTGGGGGATTAACTTGGGACTTGTACTGGAAACAGATGTCTCTGAGTGTCACATTAAATTAACCTGAGGGAAAATCATGGGAAACATCTAAGTATTTCATCTGGATTGATCAGCTGTGCTCCGGCGAGACCACCTATAGGTGGAGGCAGCTCTAGATGTATAAGCATAAACCTCAAAAATTTCCTACTCGTATGGGTACCCTGAGAGGTGAAGCTATTTTACTCCAGTTAGTCTAGACCGGTAGTGTCTAAAGTGGCATGCAAACTGTTTATGAGGAACACAAGATGATCTATTGAGTTGAGAGAAAAAAATTCAGGCTTTTATTGAAATTGATTTTTGCCTCGTTCTTTTAGAACTTCTATTTGCATGTGTTTATTAAATACAGTATAATGGAACACATATATAATTAACATGTGAATGGACACACATTGGATATTCATCGTTTTTGGGGGGGGCGTTTTGTGATCAGGGTGTAAAAAGAGGTAGGTCACTAACACAGCTCTCTCTTTCTTTTCCCAGACTGCTTTGCACTCACTCACCAGAGCTAACTTCAGCATGCTCAAAAGGAAACAGAGCTCCAGGGTGGAGGCCCAGCCAGTTACTGACTTTGGTCCTGATGAATCTCTGTCAGACAATGCTGACATACTCTGGATTAACAAGCCAGTAAGTTTCTTTTTTAAGTATGGTGAAGCACATGCTGATGTAAAGGAAATTTAATTCATATATTCAAATATCATGTACCTTTGGCTTTGAAATGTGTGTTTGAGTGCAGTAGAATATGGATAAGTCTAGGAGTCTGAAAGTTAAGAACAACTGAGATGAAATAATGAGGTTTTGTTCTGAGTTACTCACATAGGAAGGTATGGTAGGTAGCCTCTCCTCTCCTCTTCTGTACATGCTGTCCTCACAGTCACCCCATGTAGAAATGATAGCACTTCGCAGGCTGATCCAAGGCTAAAGTCCTACATGAGCAACCTCTTTTACCAAGCCTTCTTTACTTGTAGTTCTCAACATGAATGAATCTGTAAAGAGGAAATCAAATGTTTGGAGTTAAAGTTCTCCGTCTGTGTTGCAAGTTTTAATTAAAGGAAAGGTTAATGAGAGAGTGGGTACTGTCTCTTGAAGAATTTTGTCACCTCTCTGTCTAAGCTGATGGGCATTTGAGGGGAAGAGCTGATATATCAAGTACTATTGTATATTAGGCAGGGTAGCATCCAGAGCTAAGACAGAATGGCATATTCATAGGTCTTGAAAACTCAACTCTATGAGCCAGAATAGGATCAATTTCACCATGTGTCAGAAATTATGCTGGCTCAGAGGACACAAAAAATGGGAACAACATGGTTATGACTCATCACTACTTTGCAGTCTGATATGTATATTTTATTTATATACAATACACATTTATACTTACAAATATGAAATAGTATAAGTGGAAGCTGAAGTGAGGACATGGACTGTTACTCTCACAGTGCTTGTCTTTCCTTTGACCAAGATAAAGATCATCTGCCTTGGTCTCCCTGACCTTTCCAATCTTTCTTCATTAGTCGACCCTCTAGACTACTTCTCCAGCCTACTCACATTTCTTTCCATGTTTTCATTTCTGTTCACATTACCCTTCAGCTTTATAATCATTGAAACATTCCTATTACCCACATTGCAAATTAAAATGCCTTAGTATTATATTTAGGGCTACCTTCTGATTCTAACTTGCCCAGCAACTGCTCTTTCCTAGATCTTTATACTGTCCACTTGAGCCATATCTGTGACTTCCTGCTCCTGCAGTGTATCTGGCAATTGCACATTGTTTACCCACAGGCCCTTTCCTTGCAACTCTCATGTATCAAGACCCCTCATTCATGAAGGTCATCTCCTATACCATCCCTTCCCCATCCACTCTGAAAAGTTCCTCACTTGCCCCTTTCCATCACAGAGAAAATAAATCTCTTACTTTTCTACTTATTTTATATGTATATATGAGTATATTGTATATAAATAAAATGTATATGTTATTTATATCATACTTCAAAGTAGTGATGAGTCAGAAACCTCCTGTTTCCATTTTTGTGCCCTCTGCATAATTTCTGACACACAGTAGATCTTCTATTCATGTTTAAATGATTGAACAGAATAGAGAATAAAGCACTCACTCATTTTTCTTAGTGTCCACTACATACAGAGATTTCTGACGATTTCTAACAAAGGTGTTATTACAGATGTAGCCTTGCAAGCACTAACTAAAATAATTAATATTTAACTAGAATTTATACTTTAAATTTGAAACATGTTGGTTGTGAAAGAACCCTTTTTTTATAGCTCTTTTGTGTAATTGCATCCTTTGTGTTGGAGGTCCAGATTGGGCTCAATGCACACACTGACGTTTACTAAAGACTTCCAAATTGCATGAAAAGTACATCAACCCTTAACATAACTTTAACTGCCAGTAATTTTATGGTATGATATTAGTGGAGAATATTTCAAATATTATAGCTGTCAGATTAATATTAAAACCCACTCAGCAGCCTGCAAGTTCCTGAGTCTCCTCAAAGTTCTGACAGTCTTTTTCTTTTTTACTTTGGGTGCCTGCAGGCTTGTATGGCTGCAGAAACTGTCCACTATGAAACCACAACAGGTTTTTCCAGGGGGAGTATAATATAAAGGGTTCGTATGAATATACATATATATACATATGTATATATAGATATGTACAAGATAGTCAATAAGTAACATATTTAAATTATATTTAAGAATGTGCACTAAAATTAACTAGTAAGATCAATTGTATGGGTTTAATGTAAAGATGCAGTCAATATTTTTTATCCTAGCTAATTTTTATAATAAAATGGTATATGTGATTAATTGTACATACTATACATATACATATGTAGTGTACACATGCATATACACGTTTATCTTTTTCTATTGTCTATTTCTTTATGTTGAGGTTAAGGAAAATCATCACACAGCACATGGACCACTAGAATGAATTATACAGAAACTTGATTTTTTTCGAATTTTGGAAAAGTTATCTGGGCTAAATTTATATAAAACATTTTCCAAAATAAAGAAGAAAGTCAATTTATTATCTTTTGAAAATGTAGGGTAATACCAGAGTTTTAAAAATATTTTTATACAAAGGTTATATCTAAGGACGTATAGAAAGAAAAACCCTACATATGTAAAGTGATATGTATCAATTCATTTTAAAAAGCATTTGAGGCCCTGGCTGGTATGGCTCAATGGACTGAGTGCTGGCCTGCAAACCAAAGAGTTGCTGGTTCTATTGTCACTCAGGACACATGCCTGGGTTGCAGACCAGGTCCCCAGTAGAGAGCGCATGAGAGGCACCCACGCATTTATGTTTCTCTCCCTCTCTTTCTCTCTCCCTTCCCCCTGTGTAAAAATAAAATAAATAAAATCTTTAAAAAAATAAATAAAAAGCATTTGTGATTTATAAGGATAGGCTATGAATAAGTTACTAGCATATATTTAATTGAGTCAGAATCTCCCTGTATGGAGTCCTGACGCCCTGGACAGTACCTAAGGACTTGGCGTAGCCTGAGCAGGTTCACCTGTTGGCTTTGGCTCTTATTAATGCCTGGCCACAGAAATGATTCTTAATGTTCTGAGTCTTAGTGTGTTTGCATGGAAATTAGACTGATTTGAGAATTAATGGTATAAAATATATGAGCTATTTTATATGCATGAAACAGATATACTGGTGAAATATTTTAATCTCACTATTATGTTTTCTAAATATTGTGATTGATTACATTTGACAATGTTAAATAATAACTTTGGACCATGTTTGCAGTGGGTTCACTCTTTGCTGCGCATCTGTGCCATCATCAGTGTCATTTCTGTCTGTATGAACACACCCATGACGTTCGAACACTATCCTCCTCTTCAGTATGTGACCTTTACTCTGGATACATTATTGATGTTTCTCTACACAGCAGAGATGATAGCAAAAATGCACATCCGGGGTATTGTCAAGGTAAGGCTTTCCATGTTATTGAAATTAAAAACCAAAATGCATTGAAAATCTAAATTGGTATAATATTAATTTCAGTAAAGTGAAACATCTATTTATTTTACCTACATCAAAGTATTTTAAAATAGGGTTTTACTCCAAAAATTTGTTTAAAAAAAACCCATGATGCTTAATATTTAAAAAGTGAAATAAGTTGTGTAGGGCACAAAGCCTTGGAATATCTGGGAAGGAGCTAGGTAGTCCAACCACCAGCTTTGTGAAGGATAGAGTAGAATCTATAATGTCACCTATAGTAATAAGATGGCATTATATGACCTTAAGCTAGGTCATCAACAGGGTGACCTAGCCCAAGATGAGGCACCTATTGATTTATAGAATGTTGAATAATGTTATGTTATAAATATTATAGACTGATAATATTCACCATGATATCATTAACCTGAAGTGTTTTGAAGGTATAAAGTGTAAAAAGAAAGAACTTGAGATGGAGAGAAATTCTAAGACAATAAAGAAAAGAATATACAGCTTGAAATTGCCACCAATGGGAAACAAAAAAAAAAAATAGGTAAATTAAAAAGAAAAGGAAGGAAATTTCTTTCATGGGATATCTCTTTCTTCCATCACATTAACCTTCATAGAGGGTTAGATGACACTGTCTCCTAAGTATTTCACATTGTGCAATTGGATGCCCCTGATGGAGGTTAAGAAAAGTGAGGTTCGAAGTTCATCTATAGATACATTTATTAATCACCCCAGTGCTGTTCTCAAAGGGTTTGTTACAGCCTGACTTTCCTTCTTTGATTTTATTCTCATAGTGCGCTTTAAATAAATAAATGCAAACAAGCCCAAAGTCCTTGGTTGGAAGTTTGTATCAGTTTCCTGGTTCTGTAGTAACAAATAACTATAACCCTGGTGGCTTAAAACAGTAGAAATGTATCAGTTCTGGAGTCCACAAATTCAGAACGAGGTGTCACTAGGCCTTGTTTGTTCTGAATGTTCTAGGAAAAAGCCCTTCCTTGTCCCTTCCAGCTATTGGTGGCTCCTGGCAATCCTTGGAATTCCTTAGTTTATCAGTGCATCACTCCGATCTCTGCTCTGTCTTCACGTGACCTTCTTCTCTTTGTATATCTGTGTCTTTTTTTCTTCTTTAAAGGGCACCAGTCTTTAGATTAAGGGTTCATCCCAATCTAGTGTAATCTCCATTTAACTAAGTACATATTTGTTTTCTTAGGCACACAGTGTAATTTTTTGAGATTTTTAATGAGTTTTTCTTTTCCTTTATCTTTATTTTATTGTTGTTCAAGTACAGTTGTCTCCACTTTCCCCCCACCACTCCCCCTGATTCTGCCCATCCCCACCTCCCACCCTCAATCCTACCCCCATTGGCTTTGTCTATGTGTTCTTTGTACATGTTCCTTGACAACTCTTCCCCATTTCCCCCCACTATCCCTTCCTCACTCGCCTCTGGTTACTGTCAGTTTGTTCTTTATTTCCATGTATCTGGTGAAATTTTGCTTGCTTGTTTGTTTTGTTAATTAGGTTCCACTTATAGGTGATATTTGTCTTTCACTGCCTAGCTTATTTCACTTAACATAATGCTCTCCAGTTCCATCCATTCTGTCGTGAAGGATAGGAGTTTCTTCTTCCTTTCTGCTGCATAGTGTAAATATACCAGTTTTTTTATCCACTTATTTACTGATGGGCACTTAGGTTGCTTCCAGAAGTTGGCTATTGTAAATTGTGCTGCTATGAACATTGGGGTGCATAAGCTCTTTTGAACTGGTGTTTCAGGGTTCTTAATGTATAATCCCAGCAGTGGAATTGCTGGGGTCGAAAGGTAGTTCCATTTTTAGTTTTCTGAAGAAATTCCATAATGTTTTCCACAGTGACTACACCACTCTTCATTCCCACCAAGAGTGCACCAGGGTCCCCTTTGCTCCACAACCTCACGAGTACTTGTTGTTTGTTAATTTGTTTATGATAGACATTCTCACTGGTGAGAAGTAGTATCTCATTGTGGTTTCAATTTGTACCTCTCTGTTGGCTAGTGATGCTGAGCATCCTTTTATATGTCTTTGGGCCCTCTGCATGTCCTCCTTGGAGAAGTGTCTGTTCCAGTCCTTTGTCCATTTTAGAATTTGATTGTTTGTCTTCCTGGAGTGGAGACATGTGAGTTCTTTATATATTTTGGAAGAATAATGCCTGAACAGATCAATAACAGCTGGAAAAATTGAAGCAGTAATCAAAAAACTCCCAACACACAAAAGCCCTAGACTGGATGGTTTCACAGGAGAATTACAAAATATTTAAAGAAGACCTAACCCTAATCCTTCACAGACTATTCCAAAATATCCAAGAAGAAGGAAGACTCCAAAACTCTTATTATGAAGCCAGCATGGTCCTGATCTCAAAACCAGATAAAGACACAACAAAGAAAGAAAACTATAAGCCAATATCACTGATGAACATAGATGCTAAAATCCTCCACAAAATATTGGCAAACCATACCCAGCAATACATTAAAAAGATCAGACACCATGACCAAGTGGGATTTATCCCAGGGATGCAAGGATGGTACAATATTTGCAAGTCAATAAACATAATACATCAGTAATTACATCTTGGAAAGACCTTGTTTCCAAATAAGGTTACATACTGAGTTTCTGAATGGACATTGAGTTTGGGAAGATACTATTAACCCCACTACACAATTGATTCCAACTAGGCACTTGTACAGCTGGCTGCTTGCAATTGTAAGTAGCTTTGAAAAAGGTTTTCCAAGCTTTTGGGGTGACTCTAGAATATTGGGATGGGTAATATACAAAAGAAGTTCAGTTCAGTATAATGATTTAACCTGAAAGGAATCATCAAAGTCCCAATCATCCTGATGCACTTACTAAGAAAACAATAAACTCAGAGACTCCCCCAAAAGGCAGTCATGAGTGCAGTAAGTGTGGGCCCCAGGAAATGCAGTGTGGCTATGTAATAGATAATCCACTGCAAAAAGTGTTGATACATGGAAGTAGCGAGCACCCACCATGCCTCAACCAATGGATTTCAGTGTGATTCCAAAATTGTCTGTTTTTCCACAAGTGGTAGACTGGTTATTCCAAGCATTAGTTTTAGATATATCTGGGTTTCAAAAATTTGTGTCTAAACCAGGTCACCTTGGGGGAAAGTTTGTCCTGTGAGAGTGTTAGAAATATCTTTTAGGTAACTGTTAAGTTTAACTTCCAGCACACCCTAATCATATTTTGAATTTTTTGATTCCCAGAGAACCCTGGATAACCCTGGCTTGTGTGTATATTGGTCATTCAGACATTGGCAATTTCTGAATATTCTGGGTGGAGCACTGTGGGTTTGAAATACCATGAGTTGACTTTTATGAGATTCTAACTTGAATGAAAAAGACATGACATTTTCTTAGAATAAAAATTTGTTTCTTAAGCTCTTTAATAAATTGATACTTGGATTTCACACCATGAAAATGACAGTAGGTGTTGCTTTAATTGTCATACTCAATGATAAAAAGAGCAGAGACAGACTTGATACATAAATTATATATTCATTCCAAGTGGGCAGAACAGTGAATGAACAGAGGTCTTAATAGTTTAAATATGAGAAGTGAAAGCAATTTTTTAAAAGAAAATACTTGATTTATGACCAAGTTGTTTTCAAAATGATGTAAATGAGCCATTTTATGTATTTTCCAATTTTCACCAATATTTGGATGAATTAGTAAAACCAATTTTTTAAAACTTTCAATCTGCAACCATTGAAAATTAACATTAGGTAAGATTGTTCTGTTGTTTATTCAGGTATTATTGGATTAAATACAAACGTAAAGCAGATTTTAATGGCATTGTTAATTTTGTCTTGAAGTAATCAGCACACCTTCATATTTCATTAAAACTGGTATTCAATGTTTAAATGCTAGCTGAGATTTAGGTCAAATGTGCTTAAATATAAGGTCCTGAGCCAACTCGAAATGTATCATTTCACTGAATTTTCACCATTGTGATCTTCTAAATAAAGTCATAATTTTATTGATATCATTTTTGTAACACATGCTTCTGTTGACATGCATGTTAACACAGATGAAAGAGTACGTTTGATGTGAGATTACATGTTTTTATTTATTTTATTTCTTGTTGATGTTCAAATACAGTTTTCTCCATTTTCCTACCACCACTCTCCTCCACCCTACCCACACTCACCTAATTTCTTTTCCCAGAAGTGGGATGGCTGGATCATTAAATATTTCTAATCCGAACTGTTAGGAAGCTCCATACTGTTTTCCAGCATGACTACACCAATTTTCATTCCCACCACCAGTGCACAAGGGTTCCTTTTTCTCTACATGCTTGCTACCACTTGCTATCTTTCATTCAACAGGTGTTATGTAATATCTCATTTTGTTTTTTATTTTATTTGCCTAATGATTGGTTAAGTTAAGCATATAGTCATACTCTTCATACTTATTTGCCTAATGATTTCATTTAATAATGATTTTATTTGCCTAACGATTGTTGAAGTTAAGCATATATTCATAGTTGTTGGCCATTTGTGTGTCTTCTTTGAGAAATTTATTCAGGTCTCCTGGCCTTTTAAAATTGGATTATTTATCAATTGACTTTTTTATATTGAGTTATATTGTACATGTATATCAAATTATCAAGTTGTGCACCTTAAATATGTACAGTTTTAATTGTCAGTTATATAATAAAGCTGGAAAAAACTTAAAGTTTTAATCAGACTCAATTTTAGCAAAAAAAATCATCTGTCACAGGCAATGTAAACATTACTGGTTTTGTATCTTTCTATTTGTAAATTTGTTTTGGTTGTACAATTGCATGAGAAATATGTACATGGGTACATATTTAAGTTACAACATAATAAAATACATTATCCCACATAGGGGATCTGTGATAATTTTTTAGACAGTCTCATGTTACTCAACATTGAGTTACTATGCTTTTATCAATTAAACTTAATCTAATTTTAAACCTTTATTTAACACCCATCTGCTAAAAAACATTTTGGAGATATTTTCATGCTTTTATACAATCATTTATTTGCCGGCAGCACTGAATTTTTACCTCACTCAACTTTTTAGACTTTTTACCCAGAATAATTTGCAAATATGTACTGCGTTTGTTCACTTATATGACTCATATAGTTTTTCACACTTTTGGAGGTATTATGTATACATAGGTGTACCTTATTCTATTTTAAGCATGAGGTTACTCTTAATATGTTTCACTTTGTGTGGAACAGAGCTGTATATTTTAGCTGTTCAAATAGCTATTCCATACAGGGGTGGACAAAGGTAGGTTTACAGTTGTTCATATAAAAAATAATACAATAATTAATAAGTAATAATAATAGGATAAACTGTCTTGTGTGTTCAAAACTGTAAACCTATTTTTAGCCTTCCATGCACACTAATTTTTAACTGAAATATTACTGAGGAACCATCATATTTAGTTATTTAGAACATAACTCCACTATGTTACATGTCTTCTGTATGGAAGAGTATGTATGAATCGATGTATACTCATAGCAAAGATTTGGGGGATGTTGGATCATTATTTTTGGAAGAATTTTTTCCATGCATAAAACTAGATTAGTACATAATAAAATACTTATAGAACCAAACCTGTGTATTGTTGCCTAACCAGCATGTACAACTTTTCAACATTATAAACTAGCTTGATATGGCAATGTTATAGTACATATAAAATTCATACCTAATACTTAGAGTAAAGCAATCTGATAATACCTAGTTTACAATCCTAGTTATCTGCAACAAACCAAACCCAGAAGCTTTATTATTTAAAACAAAAGTACCAAAGCTGTGGCTTTCTAGTATTGTCCACTAATTTTATTGAGCTAGTGATTTGCTTTATATATTAAACTATAAATTCAAATTTTAGATATTAAAAATTTAATATATGTAGTATGATACAGATATAAAAGAGAGTTATATTTTTAAACCCAACTACAATTCCCAGTCATTCAGTAAACATTAATTGAGGACTTAAATGATATCATAACTGCCCAAAGAGAAGAGACAGAACAAAGCAGAACTCCTATCTTGAGAGAATGCCTGGCCCACTTTGTGGAACTCGCTTGTAAAGCACATGCAGGCACTTCTAATTTTCTGTATCCAATTTATTTCTGAAAATATCTTAGATAGTATATGTTCAGAAAACAGGAGCCCATATTCCATTATTTTAAATAGGAAAACCGATCCATTATACCAACCCCAACCCATATCTCCAAATATCACTAAATCACTCTCTCACATAACTACCCACCTGCTTATTTCTATGTAATAGGCAGCACTTAAACACCCACCCATGGTTCAATTATTTGTACTTATTGAATTCAGTAGTGGATGTTTTGTATGCACCATACCAAAATAGCAGTATGTGCTCTTATATAAATAAGCAGAGAAATAATAAGTTAAAGTACTATCTACTGTGAGGCATCACTTTACAGGTCCTTAAGAAAGAAAAATGCTGCTAACTATACTTTGATTGTAAGAAGTCAGATTGTAATTAACTCCAATAATAAGATACATTTCAATTCAGAAGTGTTAAATTGTGTTTTGGGGGTGGAAGAGTACATCTTAAAATCCATGAAATATGAGCAAACTGACTGGGGTTGATAGATTTAACCTTTGGATCCCATGAAAGGCTTATATAACAAGGGGAAAATAAGGAAGAAGAAAGTATTGATTCACTTAACACTTTCCACTATTAAGCAAATAAACAATGCCAGACAATATTTAGCACAAAACAGCAACAGAGCATTTGACACACTACACCCTTTTGCAGTAGTCATGGACAACTTAAATATTTCTTCTGGCATACATGCAACTTCATTATGGTGGCTCTAGTCACCTAGTGATTTAGGGCAAATATTTCTGCAAATGTTAATAGTGATTAGTTGAATAGTGAGAATTCAGATAATAAAAGATAAAATCTTTAGTGTTTTGTGAAAATGCTATAATGGTGGGTAAATGGAAACAGAGAGGAAGCACAAAAAATAACAAAAAATTCTGCTTGAGAATATTATAAAAGTCTGGAAGAAAGAAGAATGTGAATGTCTTGAAAGATGAGTAAATGTAGTCAATGACAACATGGGCAATGAGGCATGGAAGTAAAGGATTTCACAGAAGGAGAAAAGGAGTACTCTGCTGAGACACAAAGGTGTGGAATAGCTTAGTGCTTTGGCGACCTCTAAGTAGTCAAGGAGCAGATGAGAAGTTCACTGAGAAGCAGCTGGAGAGGACTCTGTGAAGGTGGGCCCAGAGGAATATGTGCACATGGAGAGCCTTGCATGCCCTGCAAAGAGCTCAGACTTTATTCCATGGTCAGTAAAGATGCACGGGGGATTCAAATCTGAAAGTGGAAAGATCTGATTTGTATTTGAGAAGCTTACTCTGGAGGTAACATAAGAGAAAAATTGAAGCAGAAAGTCCTTCTGTCAAGAAATGTCTTTAAAATTTTTGTTAGAATATTGTATTTAAGGATTTCACAAATTTTATAATCTTTTCCAAGCTTGAAGTTAGCTTTCAATTAATCCCCACTCTTTAATAATTTGTTTCTAATTGTCTCTTTCACTAATTTCTGCTCTGAAAGGCATTTAGCTCCCCAAATCCCTTAAAGAGGCAAAAATAAAGCATTTCAGAGATAAAAGTTTGTGATGTTGCAGAGCATCCAATGTATATTGCAGACTGCGAATTCTTCAAACGACTCTCAGTTGTCTACTTTCCATCGGGCAAGAGACCCTAGGTAAAAGAAACATGCATCCTCTGAGTACTGTTGAAATAATAAATAATAATGCTAAGACGCAGTGACAGATGGACCCTGGGAACTTCGAGTCATAAATCATGGGCTCATGAAACTACAGCAATGCATATCATTTAATAAACTGTAAACTATATCCCTATAAATGTCTTTAGATGAATGTGTTTGTTTCTCTGCTCGTTAAATACTTGCATGGCAATTTAAGTAACTCTCTTATACTGTGTAATTGGCAGCTTCAGAGTCTTTGCCTTTATGAAAATTGACAGGCAGCACTAGCATAGCTCATCTCCCCAGACACTAGCATGCTGATTTTTGCCTATAAGTCAGGCAGACCCATCTCTCTGCCCTCCATTTCTTGTTGATACAACAAACAAATTACAAACTTCCTTTCATGTTTGAGGTATTAAAACTTTTCAAGTACCACTGGGCATTCCTGTGTGTTATTCAGATTGCATATTTTGGAAGCAGGTAGAAAGGACAATTTATTATTGGCCAAAATTATAACTCAGGTATATACAGTAGGATTTTAAAACAATCTGGACATAGTTATAAACAGAATCATAGTAACCTTTAACCAGTTATGATTAAGAGTACTTAACCGTGTAAATTGAAAAAGAGACAATTTGCTGAATATGTCAGACACAAAATGCAATATGACATTTTATTTCATACTGCCAGATTTAAAAGTTTGTATTCTATTTAGCAAAAAGCTTTTTTAGTGTTATGGAGCCTTAGTGAGTATATATAATTTTTAATATGATATCAGTTTCAAATCATATCTACCATTACCATATAATTATATAAAACTTGACATGATTTCTATTTGCTTGACAGTAACCCTTGTTTATTCAAACTATAGTAACTCATGAGATGTTCAAAAGTTATCTCATAATTTTATATGTGATATTTCACGATTACATAGGAAAAGAGGTTTAACTTTAAGATACTACCTTGAAAGGTAGTATGAGCATCTTTCTCTTTTTGCCAGAAGTCAAAGAATCATTTCTTTTGTGGAACAATACCAGGAATTTCAGTGTTTGGATAGATGAATGGATCCCTTCATAAAGCATATGACTTGACTTCTGACTGTATGCATTGTAATCCACAGGACCTGTCTGAGACATGGTTCAAGTGGTTATCTAATAACTCATTTAATATCTGCTTTTATGTCACACACTGCGGTAGGTGGTGGGAATGCCTCCTGAAATGATCTACTTTAAAGTCTCAAGGTGCTACTAATCTTCAGAACAGATTGTAACATTGACAATGAGATATAGTTGTTTTTTAATGCAACATCAAAAGATTACATGTGATAAACCGAAGGGCCTAAAATATAAATATAAATTAATTAAGCCACCAAATGGGGATTACAAAGGACTGTTCTGTAAATTACACAATAATGGTATATTACATATACACATGAGCTGAGTTTGCAGTTGTTGCATGATGTGTGTGAATTGAAACATTGATCATAGTAGGCTGAGGTCAGATCAGAGTATAGAGGAAAAAAATTGTCACAGATGTAGGAGAATTTTTCAGGAAGACGAACAATGAGCACTAAAGAACAAAAAGTTATTTAAAAAGATGGGGAAAATCTGAGTTGTATTGGTCTTTGTATTGAATGACTTGAGAACATGAACCCCCAAATAATATACAAGATGTATGCTCAGTGGATTATTTCACGTATTTTACTAGAAAAGTAAAAAGAAGCCAATTCTGTCTGACCATTACATACTACCCACCATGTGGTGGTCTTACTGGCTTCGCTACAGGTGAATGCAAGTATGAATATCTGGAAAGTCTAAAGCAGAAAGCACTCTGAACAAAGCAATTAAAATTACTTCCTAGCTCAAAAATTCTTCTTATGTTGGGCAGCAGAACTATTGTTTAGCCAGTTTTTAAAATATAAGGTTATTTGAAAATAGAAGGCACTGGCATGCTTTTGTTTTATTCAGAATTGCCATCGTGGTTTCTAAAATGTTTTAAAATAATCCATCTTTTTATATTGTTCAAAATACACTTTAGGTCCATTTTGTAACATTGATTTCCTTAGCAAACAGATTTGTATAGTAAATAAGAAGCAAAAATTCAGCCAACTATGTTGTCATTGATTGTTTTACATGCTGAATTTGTTAGGCCCAAATTTTTCAAATTTGATTTTATTTGTGCCAACTAACAAAATGATTTTTGCAATATCTAAACTGTGTACCTTTTAAATAATTAAATTTTGAAAATCCATTTTTAAGAATATAGCACATGAACATTAATCAAAAGAGAAAAATGTGGATGTACTGTGAAAACTATGTCTCTCTTGACCACTTTCATTCCCCTCCTAAGAAAATATCACTGTTTTTCCTCACTTTTTACACTTTATTTTATTTTTTTAAGAGTCGAGCTTTAAAAAAATATTTTATTTATTTATTTTAGAGAGGAGGAGGGAGGGAGAAAGAGAAGAAGAGAAACATCAATGTGCAGTTGCCTCTCATGTGTCCCTTGTTGGGGACCTGGCCTGCAACGGAGGCATGTGCCCTGACTGGCAATCAAACTGGTGACCCTTTGATTTACAGGCCAGTGCTCAAGCCACTGAGCCACACCAGCCAGGGCACACTTTTTACATTTTAAATAATCCTCAATCTAATGGAAGTTTCCATTCTCTCTATTTTATTAAATGTAATCCAGTACTAAAGCAGATTATGAGCAATAAAAGAGGTTAATTGCAGTGAGACTCATATAACATTTTCAATGACAAAAAAGAAATAAAGGAATAATACCTTTGAGGAAGAAAATACCATATAAACTTATTTTGTTTGGGTACCTGTGTTCACAATGGTCTATAATTATTATTATTTTTCCTTCCTAAGATTTACTTTTATTTGTTCCTATTTTAAAACAGTTTTCTGCTGAGTCCCATAAAATTTTGTGTGGTTTTTTTGTTGTTGTTTTTTGATTGCTCTGTATTTTTAAAGAATTTTTATGAGTTTATTTGAGCCAAACTGCAACAATTGCCAGGAAACAAAAATCTCAAGGGGTTGAGAAAATGCTTCAGAAAATGACAATTTTACCACTTATTTTACACATCAGAACCAAAGGGGAAGACATAAGGAGGGTACATGAAATCCATTGGTGATCGATTAGGGAGGCAGGGAGAAGCGAAGCAGGGAAATCTCTGGGGCTAAACTGAGAGTAAAAGGAGGAGACACATACTTCTTTTCCATAGGTAGGTATAGGATAGATACTATCCTATAGATAGATAGCTAACATTTACAAACAATCACAACTGTGCCTAGTTCTTTTTTTAAATATTTTATTTCTTTATTTTCAGAGAGAGGGGAAGGGAAGGAGAGAGGGAGAGAAATATCAATGTGTGGCTGCCTCTCATGTGTTCCCCACTGGAAACTGGCCTGCAACCTAGGCATGTGCCCTGACTGGGAGTCCAAACGAACCCTTTGCTTCACAGGCCCGCACTCAATCCACTGAGCTACACCAGTCAGGGCTGCCTAGTTCTTAAAATAAAGATGAAATGGTATTTCTCTCTCTCTTTTTGCCTAACATACAAGTAAAGAACGTATCGTTTAATAAAAGTCAATTTGAAAATATACACTTTTATTTTTCTATGTAACACTTATCAACATTTACTGTGTATTTCACATTTTTAAAAGTTAACTGTGAATGTAAGTTACAGTAGGACAAGAGTATTTGTTTTGTTCACTCTGGTATCACTGCCGCCTTAAACACTGCCCCCCTAGTTCATAGATATGTTCTGTATATGGAGTGAATGGAAGAATAAACAAAATTTTTAATTGTTTTATTTTTTAAGCAAACCAAGGGAATATTCAAGGCACAACTTTAATTTGTATTCCATTATTTTTTGGATATTAATCAAAATTAGGCTCAGATAAAATTATATCCAGTTTATAATTAATTTATATTTTCAGTTAATTGTGTAATATGCAAGGCAAATATGATGCTTGTGGGAAAGGATGTCTTGTGAAGGTCTGAAGACAACTATAATCTTTAATTATTTTGTCTGTATTTAATATGTGTGCATGTGTATGCATAACCAGTAAATCCTGAGATGTCGATTTTCTCTTTATCAGATTTAAAATATCACATAATGATCATAGCAGGTAATTTAATAGTGTTATTGTGCTCATTATACAAGTCCCAAGTCTCTGATTTTGCTGTCATGTCTGTTTTGTGTCTTCATAATACATAACACATTTGGCTGATTCTCTTGGCACCAAAATAATTATCTGTTCATTCATTTGGGAACTGGCATTGTTTTCTCTAAAATTTCCATTGAATTAATCTTCTTATCTCATCACCATGTTTTAGTTTTATTATAAGTTATTTTGCCTTTATATTAGCTGATTGTGTGAATATGTTTTTCTACATAAAATTAGTATGTGTGTATGTTTCACTAGTCATTATGCATCCTCTTATATAAAGTAGGTGCTTAACCAGTGTTCACTAAGTTGAGTTTATACTTCATATCTGGGTCAGTTAGCTTTCATTTGTGATTAATCATACCATTAGTTTTACAAACAACAATATTTCTGGAAACTTCTCAAGGGAACTTGGATTAACCTATTTGTTACTAAGGATAGAAGGTTCTAAAAATTATTTTCCTAAATATTCTAAAATATATTTTACTATTTATTGAAAATCTTGGTCCTATGTTTCCATTTTTATCTCAAATATGGGTTCAGTCAGAGCAGTGTTGATAGATGTGACCAAATTCAGAATAGAGTTTCATGGATTATTAAAGAAATTGTGACTTAATAGGGTCGTCCTAGGAAAGCAAAGGCTTTTCTATTTAAGGTTTTCAATTCTATTCATGGGGTTTTCTGTTTTATTATTCTAAACGAAAGTTTTTCTAAAATGTTTATTTTATAATATGCAATCTAAGTAGATTGCATATCACTACTACAAAAGTAGTAAAGTAGATTCACTACTACATAAAAAGAAAGTAGGCCCTGGCTGGTGTGGCTCAGTTGGTTGGAGCATTTTCTTCTAACTGAAAGGTTGTGGGTTTGATTCTCTGGTAGAGCACATACCTAGATTGTGGCTTCAGTCCCTGGTCCCAGCAGGGGCACATGTGACCCATGGTCCAAACACATGCCAGTCATCCTCAGTACTTCTGCATTTGGGATTCTTCTCTTGCATTAATGTTCCTCTCTCTCTAAAAGCAATGAAAATAATGTTCTCGGGTGAGGATTAAAAAAAACAAAGCAATATGTCTTCTTTATTTTTCTTTTACATATATAATCCCAATAAAAGGTAAATTCATTATATGTTTTCTTTGAAAATAAAGACACATTTCTCCTTTACCTTTAATTTAGCTTGAGGTGAACTTCTGGTTAATGTCCCACTTATGGTGGTTGATCCCACAAGTGTAAAGGCCTTCACACTGATCACTGTGTGCTCTTAATTCCTCAGGAAGACAGTTGGTTCAAGACAAAGCTGCCTATTGAGTAGAATGGCCTTTGGTTCATTAAGTGGTAGAATTTGTGTGAAGAAAAAGTAATGATTTTTTCCTTTGCATACATTTAAAATTCTATATGCAAATTTCTTCAGTAACTTGTGTTTTACAAATTATTTTCCTCATGTATAATGCCATTTAATTGCTAAAAGTTCCTTTTGAAAGTCTATTTTTTATAATATAAAAAACTAGCTTTTACTTTATTAATGCTTGGCCTTTTCTTCTACAGATATTGTTTGAAATTATTCCTGTTGCCTGATAATGCTATGTAATATTTATTTTTAGGGGGATAGTTCCTACGTGAAAGATCGTTGGTGTGTTTTTGATGGATTTATGGTCTTTTGCCTTTGGGTTTCATTGGTGTTGCAGGTAATTAAAAACTTTTAAATTACAAGAAAATATTTTCCAAAATTTCCATTGAAAATCTAACTAGATATATTAAGTAATATGTAATTTATCACTGTGTACTTTTCTACAACATTCTGTTATTTTAAATGTTTAATAAAAACCTAATATTTTAGCCATTGTCAATCACATTTGTGAATTATTTCTCAAGCAGAAATGAAAGTCAATAAAATAAGAAATTATTTTTATTGAGCAGATATAAGAAATATATTCATTGAAATAAAGGAAAGAATATGGGTGAGATTTCAGTTTTTATGGAATAAAAAATTGAATTTAAAAACTAAAATTCTAGTCTTTTATATGACTGAATCTTCACTAAAAACAGCTAAAATATATATAGATACATTGAGATACATACTAGTCTATATAAAAATACTATATTTCAAATGGAAAAATACCTTACTATGAGAAATGGGAACCCCTTATTAAAAGGTCTAGAGGAGGAATTTTGTTTGAAAATGGTAGAGTTCATTCCATGCATTCAATCACTCTTAATTTTGCATTTAATTCAAGTAAAGTTACTATATTCTTCATGAAAATAGTCATAATAAAATAAATCCACAGTTAATTCTACATACTTATCATAGTGCTTATTGGTGGCTTTATTTTTATAAAGCTCACTTATACAACTGCCTAATTTATCCTGCATAGTAATTTCTTCCTTTTTCATTTAATAACTTGCATGACTGACTAACATTTTCTAATTATTACTTTGCCTCAGTAAATGGTATAATTCCTTTCCACATGTTTTCATATTTCTAACCCTGTCTCCATTACGTCAGTTTCTACATATTCAAAAAGTTTCACCCAAGAATGTGATTAGTAAAGAAGGCTTTGCACACTTTTTCTCTCTTCTATGTTGGTACTTAGAATATAGAAATGAACAAGATTAGTGGTGCTTTCATTAGTTTATGTATTTAACCTACCTTTAGCTCTCTTCAGAGAGATAAAGCTTCAAAATGTACTCAAAAGAAAATTGATTTAAGTAGAAAATAATATAAGGCAAAGTTCACAGAACAGGATGCAGCTCCTGATGCTGTCTGTATATGCCATGTCTACAAACAATGCTAACAAAATGTCTAAATTTGTTAAATTTACAGGTATTTGAAATTGCTGATATAGTTGATCAGATGTCACCTTGGGGCATGTTGCGGATCCCAAGGCCACTGATTATGATCCGAGCATTCCGAATTTATTTTCGATTTGAACTACCAAGGACCAGAATTACAAATATTTTAAAGTAAGGACTGCTTATATATGAGTTAAGGGGGAAAGTTTATGACTTTTTTTTTTGCTTGTTTTACCCATTTTACATGTTTTTCCCCCTAGGCGATCAGGAGAACAAATATGGAGTGTTTCAATTTTTCTACTTTTCTTTCTGCTTCTTTATGGAATTTTAGGAGTTCAGATGTTTGGGACATTTACCTTCCACTGTGTAGTAAATGACACAAAGCCAGGGTAAGTCTCTCTACTAGCTTCATTTTAATCTAAGTGATTAACAAGGATGTTTTTGCAATTCTCATGAGAAAATTCTCTGTAGCTAAATTTTTTAAAAGTTATTTACGTACTCTCTATTCTTTATTCTCTACTTACTCAAAAATTATTTTGTCAAGTTTCTAAAGACATGCATTAATGGCAAGGGTTCAAAACAAGCCAGACTGAAAACAATGTAACCACTTGGGAAAATAGATATAAAAAGAAGGAGGGAAGGATTTTCAGGAACACATATAAAGGTCACATGGACAAACCAAGGCGGGCGGGGGTCTGGGATGGGTGAGTGCTGGGGGGTAAACACAGACAACTGTAATTGAACAACAATAAAATAGTTTAAAAAAGAAACAAAACTGGTAATGAACTGATAATTATTGAAGTTTTGTAATGGATACATGAAGGTTCATTACATTATTTTGTCTACTTAACATTTTTTGTAATAAAAAGTGTTCCTTAAAAAAAAGAATAGTGTAGAAAATGGAGATGCTAAAGAACTTATATGCATGACCCATCAATATGAACTAAGGAGGGAATGGTGGAAGGGGCAAATGGAGAAAATGTGGCGCAACTGTAATACATAATCAATAAAATATATTTTTAAAAAGATTCAAGCAAAAGAAAAAATCATTTAAAATAATAAAATAAATAGATTACATATTCTGTTATTTCATTTATATAACATTTTAGAAAACACAATCCTTTCAATAATGAAAGGAAAGCAGTGCTTGCCTGGGGATGAGTGTTGGGGTGTAAAATGGATAACCAAGGAGCATAAGGGAATCTTTGAGCTTGATCAATATGTTCATTATCTTGACTATGATTTTGTACATATTTCAAAGTTTATTAAATTGCCCATTTTAATATAGGGTGGAACAAAAGTAGGTTTACAATTGTTCATATGGAAAAGTATACAATAATAAATAAATAATAATACAAGAATAAACTGTCTTTTTTAAGATTTTACTTATTTATTTTTAGAGAAGAAAGGAAGGAGAGAAATATCAATGTATGGTTGCCTCTTGTGAGTCCCCTGCTGGGAAGTGGCCTGCAACTCAGGCATGTGCCCTGACTGGGAATCGAACCGCGATCATGTGGTTCGCAGGCCCGCACTCAATCCACTCAGCTACACCAGCCAGGGCAAGAATAAACTGTTTTGTATAGTCACAACTGTTAACCTATTTTTGCCCCACCCTATGTATACAGTTTATTATATATTAAGTATACTCTACTAAACTGATCGGAAATGTTTTAGTATGATAAAGAAATTGAATTTTCTTCATACAGTTATTTGTTCTAGGACTATTTATTGTGTGCTATTAACTGCTGAATTTAATGTTAACTCTATCATTAATGAATTCCCTGTTTATATTTGGAGCTGTACCTATGGTTGCTATTACTTGATTGATCTATCTCCTCATCAATATCACTATCTGGAACTCATCTAAATTACAACCTGGCTTTATGCATAGGGTCACATTTCCAGTTGTCAGACTTACATAGACTCAGACTACCAAGTCTTCTGCCTCATGTGTCACTAAAACCCAAACTCCCAAATACTGGATAATTAGCTCTTATTCATAACACCATTTTGCCAATTTCCCTCCAGTTTTTAATTCCTTGTTATGTTTTGACACTTTGGAATGTGTTTTTCCTCCTTGTGAGACTAAAATTTTTTAAAGTTATCATTTATCCAGCAGCTCTAGTTTATAGTGGAAGGAATGGAATTTAATGTAGCTGATCTTGCCAAAACTATCACACTGGCACCCATAGCGATCTTTTTCTATTTTCCTCATTACAGTGTGAGGTCCTTAAGGACACATACAGCAAAAAGTAGAGAATGTTAATTTTCTTACTGCCAGTGCCTAGTATCCTAGCACAGAATAATTACTTAGTCGTAATTTATTGAAAGCATGGTTCATAAATAAGAGGAAATTTAAAGTAAAAACAAAGAAGATCAAGTTTGTATAGGAAAAAAAAGGAAAAATGATTAAAACATTGAAAAGCAATGCTAACATTAGAAAAAACAATAGATTACTATAAACACAGGGTAGGAAATTTGAAGGAAGTGATAAAAGAGTTCATTGTGTGCACGACAGAAGAGACAAATGTGTGAACAAAACCTGTAGGCAGTTTTTTTTAACTGTGTGTAGGCTGTAGAATATGTCTAGATTGTTCCATGAATGTATATGAAGATGGAAAAAGATGTTGCATGAATGGGAGACAACAGACCCAGAGGTGAACAGGGAAAGCTTCTGGATAAAAAAAGCAATTGTGTTATAGCAGCAGTGAGGTCAGGAAGCTGGTTTAAAGTTGCCAGTTCATAGAAAACCAAGTCAGAATGTGAGAATTCTAAAACTTGTTAACACAGCTAGAAGATCAGGTATCATGCTGAGAAGTTACAATTCGACACATAAAGTATGATACCAATTAGGAATATATACCTGAGTAACTTCTGAACTCACAGCCCTTAAATAACTTTAGCTAAGTACTCTTTACTAGCTCCATACTACACTCAGTATGAAGAAATAAATGTCTTTGAAAAAAACATTAAAAGATCTTTTGTATTTTGAATATTAGCTTCAGTTCATTACTTTCTCCTAAAATTGCATTCACTTTGAAAAATTTCATAAATGCTGGCAGAATTTCCAGTTAATCAAGACATACCAGTTAGGAATGAATGTCTACATTTTATCTTTCTCTTATTTGTAAAATCTACCCAATAGCATTGTGTACATACACATATATTTTCCCTTCTCTTTATGTGATTCTTAGTTTATTATTTGAGGATAAAATGCATAACTAGCCACATAGTAGTAATGTTGCTCATAAAATGTTTTCATAAGTTTGATGGTCTTTTTCAAGGACCAATGATTTATACAATTTTTCTTAAAATTTTCAGTTCAGTAGAAGGTGAGTTTTGAAGTCCCACTCATAAACAGAAAAATTGTTGATAGCATGTTATTATTATTTCCAAGCCAGACATTAACATACCTATTTTTAAAAGACTCAAAAAAATGTCTAAAGCCAAAATAAAATGCATAAAAATACCAATTAAATATTTTCAATTTTTTGCTTCCTTTTGTTGCTTATTAACTAGAAATTCTCATACACTTTACTGAGTCAGAAGTTAAGCTACAGTACGGTGGTTCTATGTACAGCAATCAATGTTGCCTGTAGTGTCATGACCTCAATTCTCTTAATTGTTGTCCTTTAACAAGTGTTCAGCTTTCTGCTTAATTGACTTGCATGCAGTATACCCAAATATCAGGAGAGTTTTCAGGCAGAGGAGTGTCTATTCATAAGCCTGTAGATGCTGGATTTCATGGCCGACCTCTGGAATTAATAATTATGTTTAATCTGTGAGGCAAACAGGATGAATACAGAAACAACTCAAAACACACAGTTGCGCTTTTAAATAGAGTTGATTTCTTTAAAACAGAAGGGAATCTTAGTATGTCCTCACTAGCATTGCTAGTAAAACTATGGATTATCCTCCAATAATGAATGGTGACCCTGAAGCAGTATGGAACAAGTAATGATATTTGACTAAGCAGAGCAGTTCATAAGCTAAAATTGAGAAGAGCAATGGCCTGTGGCAGAAACAGGTATGCAAATTGCCAGTATGATGGCAGAGATCTCCCCGAGGCTTAAAGAGGGAACCTTAAAAATGATCTGCTGGGTGAAATAGAAAGAATGAAGACTTGCCTGACACCTTATTATCATTCTTTAGAAAGGAGAGAAATTTATTCTTAGCTGAGTGTGAGATAATGAAAAAAACTTTAAGGTAAGTTAACATTTACTATATAAAATTATATATAGTATACTTTAATACTTTTCATAGTATATGAAAAATTTTATTACACAGAGAGTATGATTCAACCAGAAGTTCAGGTAAATATTTATGATGGTTGGACCATTAGCCCTAAGACCCAGAAGCATGGGACCACATATCACAAATGTCCAGAACAATTCTGGTATATCTCTGTTGTCTCATAGTTTCTGTCTAATAGTTTCTGTCTAATAGTTTCTGTTTTCATCTGAGGAGAGTCTTAGTATAGACAAAACATTCTATGGTCACCCTGACCAGGCTTATAGGACTTGTCGTCATTTTATAAAATCACTAAGACTTAGACTAGAGATAATGTAAAATTAGATTTTTGGCAGTTTTCTATTTCAGGTCCAAATAAAAGTTTATTCTTTAGGAAGTTGAAAATAATTAAATTATTATATTACAAGTTATATTTACATAACAATGAGTTTTTTAATAGGAAAGTCAGAAGAATTAACAATAGAAGCAGTGAATTTTAGAATATTAAACTTTAATTAATGGACATGATCAAAGAAGAATTTCATAGAATATGTAAACTTGTAAGTGCCTCCAATTTATGCAAGTCTATAAATCTTGTTAAAATTTTTTTATTGTTCAATTACAGTTGTCTCCCCTTTTTCCCCATTGCTCTCTCCTGCCCACCCAACGCCCACGCTCAGTCCTCCCCATTGTTGTCCTTGTCCAGCACTTCTTTATACATGTTATATTTTAACTTCCTTTGAAGTGAGGAAGAGCGACTGCTACATTTAACTTACAGGATTCATGCAGAGATATCTCCCAAGTGGAAGACATAAGAGCTTGGATAGATGCATAGTAGAAACATTTTTTAAAGTATTTAAGTAAGAAATGAAAATACTTTGATAGTGCATGTAGATTTTTAATTAAATTAGTAGAAACATATGTGGAAAACTTTTTATACCTGAGATATTTTGCTTATATAGCTGATTTTAAAACAATCTGAAAGGAAGTTTATTTTCTTCATTTTTCATGAGGATACTGTCCCAAAGAGGTTAATTAATATGTCATGTGATAAGTGAGAGAGCCAGGATTTGAATTCATACCTAATTTGTGAGTCTGTTCTGACATTTGAGCAATTTCTGCAATATTCTAATCCCAAATTCATAAACCTATATATGCACACAGATCAACATGCATATACAAAAACTTTTTATATGTCATAGAGAAAATTAATATCCATATTACATTTGGTTTCTATCCTTATTAGGTGTGATATTTCAGGGGATTCAATTTCATCTGACTTTATGAAATAGTGATATGTAATACATTTGTATTATTTCATATATCTCTTTTAAAATTATGCACATCCATCTTGAAGATGGACACAGACAGTAGTGTGGTGAAGGAGGGGTTGGAGGGTAGAGGTGGGCAAAGAGGGAAAAGTGGGAGACATCTGTAATAGTGTCAACAAAAAAATTGTGGACCACTTGAGTCACCAGTTAAATCAACCTTTCAGCATGATAAATAAAAGAAATTAAACATAAGAAAATATTTCAGAATAATCTGAATTCCTATATGAAAATTAAAGACAGCATGATTTCTACCAAAATATTGAAAACATTTGCTAGTCTTCAGTATGATAAAACCCTACAATTTGAAAAAGGATCTAAAAGTTATTTTTTTAATCAATTACAATATAGCGCTTCTTTCAATCTTTGTTTGCTTCCTCCAAAGAAGAAAAGAAATAAGATAGGTCACTAGTTTCTTATATATTATAAGTGCTAAATAATCTTTATAAAACAATGATATAGGTTATTTTCTTATTTAATACTTATAACAATCAGATAAGTTATGTTCTCTTTTTCACTCTTACCTTACAGCCAAGGTAATTGAAGCTCAAGAAAGTCAAATTAGATGTCCAAGGTGGAACAGCTTGTGAAAGAAGTAGAATTTAAGCCCTGTTCTCTATGACATCAATTTATAGCCTTTTAAATATTCAAGTGTAATTTGGTCAAAATATACAAAGTTACCTTCAACAAATGTATCCAAAATATTTGAATAAAACATTCAGTTACAAGGAGAACTAATCAGGGCATATGAGTAAGTGATTAATGTTGCACATTTTAGAGCTAAAATCTGAAACCATGTATTGGAACTTCTGAATGTACTATGTGACTGTGAAATTGGAGCCCTGCCAATTCAGCACCTCTCAATAGTGTTCACTGTAGTTGTCCCTGTAGAAATCATATGTAGTATCCTTTGGGTATCTTGGGTTAAACCTGACCAGCCTGCTCCACTCCTCCTGTCCCTTCATAGAAGCCACAGTAACATTCAATGACTGTAGCAGCACTAGCAGCACATTTTGAGAATTCATCTGTAGAATAATATCTCTGTGGTAGAGAAAATTGCCTGGGGAACATGGTGAGTATGTGGACACCAAACCCCATCTGTGGATTTGTATTTGTAAGGGTGAGTTTGTTAGAATCTGACCTGGTTAGTAATGTGATTTAAAACCTTAGTTTTATCTTCAAATTCCCGAAAATATATTGTAGAGTAGAACCCAAAATTTGCATGGTTTTTAAAAAGGTGAATCCTAAGTCATCAAGGAAATGTTAAGCTTTTGGCTAACTGCTATGGCTCTACCTGGAGGTGAACTGAGTTTCCTCTTCCCTTATAGCTAGTTCCCTAATAATGTCTAAGTAGCATCAGTGGCAATTAGAGTCTCTGGTCATTCTCCCAAAGAAGCAGGTTTTTTCATGTGTTCTTGAACCTGCAGAGCAATCATCTCAGTTTTTTTTTTAATTCATTCAGTGACTCACCTATTTTTAGATCTGGTGATTGGATTAGACAAGTGCACTTCATGGTTGACTTCTAGGGACAGGAGTTTTGGCAGTTTCTAAATTCTCCCCTGGCTTTCACTTTCTTTTACATTTTATTCTTTTTATTTCATTTTATTTTTTCATTACAGTTTACATTAAATAATATTTGGCATTAGTTTCAGGTGTATGACATAAGTAAATAAACAAAATTGTAACAGACTTACAGATGTAGAGAAAAGAATGATGTTTGCTAGATCTGGGTTTGGTGGACTGGGTGAAAAAGATTAGGAATTAAGAAGTACACATTGGTATTTACAAAATAGTCATGGGAATGTAAAGTACAGTTTAGGAAATAGAGTCAATAATATTGTAATAACAATGTATGATGCCAGGGGTACTGGAAATATCCAGAAAATTTTGTAAACTATATGATTGGCCTTCACTTTTAATGTAACTACACGTTCTTACCTTTGAGGAGCCTGTGGCTTCATTTGACTATCCAAAAGATGGAGGCCTGTCGGGGTGACAAAAATTGCTGCTCTTCAGCCATACACTCAGTCATACCACATTTGAAAAACACATATATTTTGAGCTCTTAATAAGGCACTTTATATTCATAATTGCCAAGTCATAAAGTGATCTCATACATTGGGTACTCTGATCCTCATGAGAGAGGAGAGGAAACAGCTCCTTGCCACACATTAATTAATTGGTGGAATCACCATCTAAAGTGCTATATGCTGGGCCTCATATTCTGGTGGCTATTTTCCATTATGCCAACTCACTCCTTATAGATAACTCCTTGCCCTGGATCTTCTAGTTCCTGAAGCAAAAAGAGAAGAATTACTGCTTGAGAAGCTCTTGGCCTATCTTTGAAATGTCAAGGGTAGTAGATTCATATTTGAACCTCAAAACAGTTTTCACATTTTCAGTTTGGAGCTGATCAGTGTTTCTTCTGTGTCCTGATAGTTTAGTCTTCTAATATTCTTTTTGAATACATTCTTTGTCTCACTCTAACTCAGATGCCAGTCTGGCTGCTTTCATGTTAATTATCCCTTATCAATGTTGGCAAAATAGTGAGCAAAACAGTGAAGGAAGCAAACTTGGGTAAAATATATAATTAAAGATTATACAATATAACAAAGTAAAATGACTAATATACTTTTAAAAATAAAATAGCATATTATTCAAATATTGATTCATGATGAATTTAGTCCTTTCTGGTTTTTACATATCTAGCCATTTAAGAAAGGATGAGAAAAAGGAAAATTTGTATTAAAATAATTTCTTTAACAGTAAGGGAAAATTTTCTATTTCTTAGAAAATATGCCAGATTTACTTGTTTATAAGAAGAGCTGTATGTCAATATTATTTTCTGTTATTTTTGGACTATTTATTTTGTCTTGTTGTCCACTCTGAAGGCCCAGGCAGAGTAATTAAAAGTTTCCAAAAATCAATAAATAGTTTCATCTCTGAAAATTCCAGGATGGGATTAATTTCCCAAAGTATTAGAATTCAGGCCAAGTCATAGGAGTGTTTAATTAATCCTGAAAGAGGAGAACAAATAGGAGTGAAAATGAAGCCAAATGGTTCTCTGGAGTAAACTTGAAAGGCAGGTAACAGCCAGAGGAAATTCATTGCCAGCATGTGAAATGAGAGGGTCAATTCATGCCCTCCACTAACAGAGAGGCAGGCTATAACCTAAGGTACCACTAGTCTCCCAGGTGTGAAGATTGCATATGTGTCCTTATATTTTTCCAACATCCAAATTTTTTAGTCTGTAGTTTAAAAATTGTTTGGTACAGAAACAACTGCTTGTTTACAACCCTGAGAAAAAAGCTGTGAATTATTGCAGGCACCAATGAAAGAGTAAAAATGTTCTCCTTCTCTTCCTGTCCCCTTTCGTTCTGTCTCCTGTCACACAGGGTTTGATATTTCTACTTTCCAGGATGCTGCTGTATCTCTGCCCTAGAACTAGTGTCAGTTGATCCTTTAATAGTCAATCCACACATCAACAGTGCTGGAAGTTTTTCCCGATTCTACTCATTATTCATCACTAGTATTCATATGTGATATTTCTGCTTTGCATTTTTATAACTCCATGAGCATAGAGATAGATTTTAAAGCAGTCGTCATGCTCTACTGTGGGCATTACTTTTTTTTTATTCTTTATTTCACAGTAGGCAGCAGTCTCTAAGTTCGAAATATCCTCTTAGTCATCTCTATTTTTAGAATGTTGTGTGGCATAGAATTGACCTATCAAAAATAATTATTTAGAGTGAAAGACCAGACAAATGAAATAAAGTTATCCCACTAACAATATGGGTAAAATAATTCCTGAAAAAGGCTGAATAAGTATGTAGTTATGTTCATAAGTGACAGTAATTGCAAAAGGCCAACACTAAATGCATTGCAATAAAGTGACAGCAGTTTGATATCATTAGAAAAAGATGATGTCATGAGCAATGAAAAGAAAATTTGAACATAACATCTTGAGCTTTTGCATTTGACACTGGTGAGCCTTATGGATAGATGAGGACAGGACACAATGGGGCACATGGTTTCACTCTAAATCATTTACCTTTTCTTTTATATGAATGTATTATGAGGTCATTCTGGGAATTGGTTTTTAAATGGCTGCTCATTTTACAGATGAGGAAAATGAGGTTCAAATGGTTAAAGTGAATTGCCCAAGGTCATTAAGGTGGTTAATCACTGAAGTAAGATGATACTCCTGGTGTTCCAATATACTGGTCAATGTTCTGTGCCATCAGCAATAATAATTAACTTAAATCATAAAACTCTAAAGCACAGAGAAGTTGTTTGAAGCTGTTATTAAATAATTTTAGTAACAAGCTGAGGATCTATTTTCTTTGATCTCAAACTTTACATACATTATTTGTAAATAAATATTTGGTTAAGAATTATAAAAAATACCAGACAAATATTTAAATTAAAGCCTTTTGAAAAATAATTAAATGTTCTGAGAGTTTCTAGTACTCCTTTTAAATCATAGAAACTACTACAGACAGAAATGTAAAAAATTGAAAAAAATTCCAATTTTTAGATATTGTGTGAAAACACTGGGTTCTAGTTGTTGAAAAAAATTTTTGTAGTTTCTTCATAAGTAAGTAAAATAAATAAATAATCATAAATTTAAATAATGGTGGAAAGACATATTCATTCATTTACTCAAAATAATTACTAATTATTTACTATGTATTAAGGTTCCTTAGAGAAACATAATCAATAGGGTGTACATATAGAGTGAAATAGATTTATTTTAAGGAATTGGTTCTTGAGATTATGGGGCTATCAAGATCAAATTCTTCAGAGCAGACCAGCAAGCTGGGAATTTTAGCAGGAGTTGACGTTGCAGTCATCAGTCTAGAGGCAGTCTGGAGGTAGACTGCCTTCTTCTTTGGAGGACTTCAGTCTTTTTTTTCAAGGCTTTCAAGTAATAGGATGAGGCCTACCCACATCATAAAGGGTAATCTGCTTTACTCAAAGACTACTGATTTAAATGTTAAACACATCCAAAAACTACCTTCACAGCACTCTCTAGAGTGGTGTTTGACCAAACAACTGGGCACCACAGTCTAGTTTAGCTCATAGATAAATTTAACCATCACAGACTATATGTTAGGGACTTTATGATAATGGAATTTACTCTGGGGTACAGTCAAGTTTGGAAGAAATCCAGTGAATAAGTGACCACACAAAATGAATTTTGCATATCCTAGGTGCCAGAAATAAAAAGTGTGGGTACTTTGAAAAGTTATAGCAGGAAGATCTAATTCATTTGATGGACTTAGGGTGACATTCAGGCTGAGAAAACAACATTCAGGCTGGGCCTGCAGGCTAAAATATGAGGTTAACCAAGAGAAAATGGGAAGACAGATTTCTAAGCAGAGGACAAAGGCCTGAAGTAGAAGAAACACACCAAGAGCTGGGAGAAGGCCACCATGGTTTTACGCCAGGACCCATGGGGTAAGAGAAGGAGCCAGATTCTTCAGTGTCTCAGAGGTCATATTAAAGATTTGTCATCAACAGACTTAATTAATGTAAGACAATGATGATGATAAGTCTCTCTAGATGCTTTGGGACAAAAGGATCAGAAAAGCTGAGTTGGATGCAAGATGACCAGAGAGGAGGTTAGATAGGGTAAATGTGAGAGGTGGAGATGGAGAGAGTTGAATCAACTCAAAAGATGTTTTGAAGGATAGTTAGGGGAACATAGTGACTAATTATAAGGGTTGATGGAGAAATAGGTATCAGGGTGATTCTAGTATTTCAAACTTGCTCAGCCTTGGAGGGTGGTACAACTTGATATGAGAGGGAATGTTGGTGAAAGAGTCGGAGTTCAGTATGGGATAGAATAATTGTTACTTGTAGTGTAGCCAGATGGAGAAATAGCATAGGTAGTTGGACATATAGCTCTGAGATGCTACAATGTCATTTAGGACAAGAAATAACTGAAACTTTGGAACTGGCCCTGATTGCATAGGGAGAGAATATCATGAAAAATAGAGGAAGGCCAAGGACCAAGGTCAGAGCAACTCAATATTTAAAGGTTCACTAAAGGTCCTGGCTACTGTGGTTCAGTGGATTGAGTGCTGGCCTGTGAACCAAAGCATCACTGTTTCAATTCCCATTCTAGGGCACATGCCTGGGTTGCAGGACAGGTCCCCAGTGGGGGTCACACAACAGGTAACCACACATTGATGTTTCTCTCCCTCTATTATCCTCTCTAAAAATAAATAAAATGTCTATTATTTAAAAAGGTCCATTATAGGAGGAGGAGATGGAAAAGGAGAATGATCTTAGAAATCTGGACAAAACAAGCATCTTCAAAGCCAGCATCTCAGTGCATCCCTCTGAGCCTTTCTTCTATAGCCACATCTCTTTCTAACCACAATTGGAAAAGGTTTTCTATTTTTAAGGACTTGTGATCAGGTTTGACCCACCTACATAATCCAGATTAATCACCTAAGCTCAAGATTTTTAGCCTTGTTCACATTTGTAACCTTAATACTCTTTTGCCATGTAACATAAATTCTTCACAGGACATTAGAATGGGGACATTTTTAGGGCCTACTACCAAAACAACTATGCAGAGCACTGGCGAGAGATCACAGAAGATAAAAACTAAAAATTTTCTAATTGGAGATAGCACATGGAAATGAACAAGAGCAATTCCAGTGGATTGGAGGTCACAAAAATGGGCTGACAAATTGAATTAGGGAGAGTACAAGTAGAGAGTATTTTTCAAGAAATATGACTGAGTAATAAAAGCAGGTTTGAAAACCACTTAAGCATGCATGGATACTTATATGACTGGGAGCATTATTGTCTATATTAGGACTTGGCTGGTTGGAACAATAATTTTACCCCCCTAATTCCAGAGAGCTTGTTCTAACATGAATATCTAAGGGGAAATGAACACAGAAATAATTAACATAAACAAATACAAATAAAATCTGGAAGATTTTTTTAAGAAAGTGAAACTAAGATAAATAATATATATTGTGAAACTCTTGGCATTCATTTCCACTTTTAAAAAGTTATTAGCATGTGGTTTTAAATACATGTGTTCCAGAGCAATTAATCATCTACATGTGTCTCTAAGAAGCATTTGCCAATAGCTTGATGTTGGCAAAAATAAAGGTTCACATCTGCTGCCTCTGGAGCCCAAAGATTTCATAATATCTGTGTTGGAGAGGATTGTGCTTAAAATGAGAATTGATGTTAACATGAAGGGAAAAACTTGAGTAAAAATGCTCTATTATTTATAAATTAATGAAATCATAATCATGGTAGTTGACAATTATTAAGTGGTTAACTTATTCCCAACAACGTTCTGGGAGTTAAGAATAAGCTCATTGTATATTAGCTCATTTCATCATTAAAACACCCCTGCAAAGTTGGTGCAATTGTGGAAACTGAGGCAGTACATGCCAGGGCTAGGGTTTTAATCTATGCAGTTTACTAATATCAAACTATCAATAACAATAGGTATGGCCCATAATTTATTGTCTTACCAGGTACTCATTTTAAGCATTTTACAGATGTAAACCATTACACTGTCCATCACAGCCTTATGAGGTTGGCATTTTTCTACCCTCTCACTGAAGGGAAACTGAAACACAGAGAGGTAACATCTCAAATGTAACAAAGTGGCTAAACTAAAATTCACACTCAGTGAACTAGCTCCAGAGTCCAATTTCCTATCCTAATAGATGAAAGGTGAGGGGTTTTTTTAAGAAACTCTTTCATGTAGACAGTATTTTCTCAGACATTGTTGCTATTGTCTTTTTAAAGTATTAGCAATGAAAAAAATTAATTTTGGTGGGCTAGTAAAATTTTCCCTCTCTGAACTTTACTTACCTTCCTCAAGTATAAATAAAGTATTGGGTGATCCATGAAGTTTCTTTCAGCTGTATAATTCTGTGAACAAAATGATTTTGGTATCACAGGCCAAAATTTCTTCTATTCTTTTGACAAGTATTTATTGTTGTGTTTTTACATGACAGGATTTATGCTACAATTTATTGTTCTAATGAATACTAGTTATTTTTAATAAGCATTTTTGAGTACTTGCAAACATGCTAGGTACTATTCTGAGTGAATTACTTGGTATATTTCTTTTAATCCTCACATAAGCTTCCCTTCTAATTATGATTACTATCCATATTTTACTGGTATAAAAACTGAGCTTAGAAACATTTAGAACTTAATCAAGTGACACAACCAGTATATGGCAGAGCTTTATATCAAGTCCAACAAGCCTTACTCTGAAACTCTGAAGTCCAGTCTCCTTATCATCTTTTTCATATGTGTGATGTGTGAGTAGTACCACATCAGAAACATGAAATCAGACTTCAGCAAAAATGGATCATTTGGCCTACATATAAAAGTGTGAAATAAGGAGAAACAAGCGATATGTCTGCCTAAAGCCATATCTTTCTGACAAAATGAAGTTGTAATTTCCATAATTAGAGCTGTTCCCTTAGGGTTTGTTTGTGTAGTGTATAGGAGCAGCTTAAAATGTGACTAGAGGTGGGCCTGGGTAGGGCAAGGGAAAGTGCTGGTGGGAAAATGGAGACAACTGTATTTGAACATTAATTTAAAAAAAAAAGAAAAAAGAAATGTGACTAGAGGAAACAGTTAAACATTTATTCCCTGAGATGTATAGACATATTTTCTCTCTTGCAGCTAATAGCATTCTGAAAGAATAAGTTCAGGAGTCATCTGAGTTGTGGGTGAGGCCTTTACAGCTTTATTTATTACTAAGACCTGGGCAAGGTATCACCAGGCATTGTGGGGTATGTGTATGTATAACACTGAATATGTGTATGTGGATAGCTTCAAGCAGCTAAAGGATCACACAGAGTTATGTGTCAGACTCTAGAGAAAGCCTTTTATAGCAGCCAATTGAATATTAGGGGCTATTAAAGAACAGAAATGTGACCCATCAAGTCTGCCTCAATTTGGCCATAAAGTGAGGGAACTGAGACTACCCTAAGGTTGGACCCTATTTGGGAAATGCCTAGAAACATTTATGTAGTGGGAAGTGATTTATAATAAATAAAATCATGGGTCTAGAAGGCTTATGAAATCACCTAGCCTAAACTTTGGCCTCTAGACAGTCCCTATTAATTGTTTCAGAGAGGTGCTCTTTGAGACCCATTTTTGAGGTCAGCATGAAAAGAGATTCCACAATCACTATTCGAGTAATTACCTGTGCTCACTACCAAGAAAGCCATTACATACCTAAATCCTTCTACATCAACTTAATCTCCTGCTTGTCCTCCAGAAAGATGAAAAGGGGATATTATCACCATCCACCTTGAAAAACCTTAATATTTTTGGAGCTATCACTAACTCACCCCATAATCTCTCTCTTTCTAATGTGATACTTTTAGTTCCTTCAATCTCATCTTATTTGTCAGGTTTCTTTTCAAACTGTACAACTGCCAAAACAGCAGAAGGCCAAGTATCATTTATGAGACTCATAGTATTTGTGCCGTATGGCAAATGTCTGTCATGCAATATTGCTTAGATGTAGAGAAGTAAAGTGTACGCCCACAGTAGGATGAGCATTTTGTGAATAACGAGGAATCCCCAGATCAGTTAACATTCTTGAAAATATGTAAGAAATTTTTTTCTTTGCTTATCTGAGTCTTGAACTTTAAAGACAAAACATATAACGGTAATAATATTCCTAAAAAGACCCATTGTTGAAATGAATCAGGTATCATTTGAGAATGCTTACTATGTCATCATGGTGATGAATACCATTTATGAATCACAAATCTTAAATCTGTGTCCACATATAGCAGTTATTAATGTAGAGTGATTATAGTATTCATTTTAATCATCATATACAATTATTGAAATTGTCTAACCCTTTTACATTTTGTTCACAGAAATGTGACATGGAATAGTTTAGCTATCCCAGATACACACTGTTCACCAGAGCTAGAAGAAGGCTACCAGTGCCCACCAGGATTTAAATGCATGGACCTTGAAGATCTGGGACTTAGCAGGCAAGAGCTGGGCTACAGTGGCTTTAATGAGATAGGTCTGTCTTACTGGTAAAACATTTTAAGTTTCTATTTTATAATGTGTGTGAAGTGGAGAGAATAGATGTATAAGTGATGTTTGAAGTTAAGACTGGCTATAGTATTTAAGAAACACAACTGCAAGTTTCAATTATATGTCTAAATTTTAATATATTCTATCATATAATATATAACATATGGTCTGTGCTTACATATACTCATCAATGTCTGTAGAGAGTTAAATATCTCTCCTTTTAGATTATTTTGATTCTTAATTATAGCATTTAAAAATATTTGTTTTTTGAGAAAGGTTTAGGAGTTGTTGCCTCAAAGATAAACATGGTGTGATTTCTTTTTGCATTTTTAACTATACCCAAGCAGTCAAGGTGAGTCTTCAATGCCTGGAATACTGGGCATTGATGAGTGCATGAGAGTTGAAAAAGAATCCTGGAACAGAAGGCAGCAATCAAATACTTAATGAATATGTATCAACTATACAATGGCTGTAAGAGAAATGCTTGTATGGGAATATAATATGCTTAAATAGATAGATTTATTTGTGGCTTATCCTATTAAGTCCTGGAATGTATGCCATTCACACAGTAATGAAAGAACATAGTAGCTGTCATTTAGTTGATATCATTGAATTTGTTATAATTCCATGCAAATTACTCATATTTTTTCTGAAGAAAACAACCATGGAACTCTAAACAATTATTTCATCCTTCGATAATTTGTATCAGCTAAGGCTGCCATGACAAAATACCATAGACCGGGTGGTATAAACAATATAAATTTATTACTTTCCCATCTGGAGGCTGGAAAGCTGAGATCTGTGTGCCAGTATGGTTGAGTTCTGGTGAGACACCCTCCTCTTCCTTGCTTGTAGATGGCTGTCTTTTTTCTCTGTTTTTACATAAAGAAGGTGGAAGTGAGGGAGGAGAGAGAGAGAGACAAAGCTCCCTGATCTCTTCCTGTTACAGAACAGACCCAGGGGAGGGGCGGTAAACAATATACTATTAACAAATGGACCCCCTTTCTGCTCCTGGGGTTCCCCCAAATGAGGTTCGCCTTGCCTGCCACCAGGGAATGACATCTCTCAATGCCAGAGATTGGATAAAAGGAAAGGAATTATTTATTCAAAAAGTTATATAGACTTAGAGTAATGACTTAATGTTTTCATTAAAATAGTAAAGTCCTTTACAATACCCACAAATTCACACAGTCCTTCTTTCTCCCTCTTGCCAGTCTGGGGCACCATATCTCAGGAAAAGAAGTAGAAGTCCATGGCTCAGGTAGCCCCTCGGTTCCCAGCACCATCAGCTATGTTGCAGCTGGGATCTCCAGTTAATCCCATACCATGTGGCACCTCTCATGACCCACTAGCAAGAGTCCTTTCACCCCTTTTTTCCCAGCAAGGTCTCTCCTGCTTCCTAAGCCATGTGGCAAAAAAGGAGCACCCCAAAGCCACATGGTACTAACTCCAACTTGGCATGGCTACAGCCCCTGGGTTTAAATCCCAGCACCAATCTTCTTTTGCAGTACCATTTCCGACTCCTCCCAGAATCAGTTACACCTGCCAGCATTTCCATATTTTTCCAGCTTTTCTGGGCTGCCATAGTAAGTCTGGGCAGACATGGCCCCATGGTGTGGAGCCAGTCATCTCCAAGCTCTCATGCAGGCGTTATGACCAGAGGGAGTTGCCTCCCAGTTACATCATGGGTTGAAGTCATTCCCATCTCCCTGGCTCAAAGCATGACCACAGCTATTTAACATATCTATGAAACCAGTTAAAAGTTATAGTATGTTAAATGACCATGCCTGTGGTTAGCTGCAAAACTGTTGCTATGCAAAACAGCTCTTAATTACCTTGCTCCATTTGTCCCATCCCCCAGCTAAGACATGTGGGGGTGAGGACATCCTATACATATATTTTTAATTATTTCCTGGACACCCTGAGTTCTGGACCCCATTACAAATCCCTATTTGAGGCCCTCCTGGCTGCACCCTGTATCATTCTTATACAGGCACTAGTCTCATTATGAGAATGATACCCTCATGACCTCATCTAAACAAAATCACCTCTCAAAGGCCCCAACCTCCTAATACTATCACATTGGGTATTAGGGATTCAAATGTGATTTGGTAGGGAGGTGCAAACATTTAGTCCTAACAGACTTATTATTGGAATCATTTGAGAATAAAAACAATTCTTTTCTTAAAGTTTCAAGACCCAGGTATGTTAAAAGGAATTCTAGACACTTTTTACCCATAGCCTAAAAGAAAAGCCTTTCAATGTATAACAGTACAGTTGTTGTGCTTTTGGAAGCCAAATGAATTTCCGGATTTCTATTGTGGCTTTACATCTCAATGGGCCTGCTGGACCTGGGGGACTTCATTTAAAGTCAGGGAAGAGAGTTACCAGCCCCTGCCAACTCTAGACTGCTACAGACCCTCCACTTATCAAAAAACGTGGCTGGTAAATCTTGTTCCCACCCTGGCCTTCAGTTACAGCAGATCCTGCATAGTGTTATGCAAGATGGCTTAATGGACTTTGGCTGAGTACTGGAATTTGAGAAAGAATATGTGAAGGTCTTGCACTGATTAAGGAGTACTTTTTGATATATGAATTAAAACCACAAGACTAACCCTTGGACAGAATATAATACTGAGCTTGGACTGAAAATGCAAATAGTTTTTGGGTTTTGGGTATTTTTAAAAGTGAATTTTGTAAATAACATCCCTAAATTTTCTTTCTTATATTTTAATATAACCTCAGAGTGGAGTTCCAGCACTGTAGTTAGATATGTTTTTCCAATAATACAATTTCTCATTTCATAGAACTTTAGAAACCAGAAGCATTTCAACTTGTTGTATGCTCTAAACTTACTGGCTTGAGAAGCAATTTTACATCCTTCCTTGTCTAAAAAGTACAGAGGCCTCTTATGGATTATACTAATGGATGAGCAAGAAATCACAGGTGTGGTATGGGACATGGGATATATAGATTTTGTAAACTCTGTGGAACAAGCTCCAGAAGTCCTAATGGGTGGCGCACGACTCAAATGCATGGCTTGTCAGAGACTACAGCTCCTTCTTTTAGGGGATAATCTAATGTACCCATCTTTTATACGGCGAGTGGCCAGCATTTAGTATTAGGTTGCCTTTGCACAGGAAACAGCCAATCCTTTAAAATTCAATGGTACCCTGACTACTTTAAATGTAGCCTAAACTCAATATGCTGCATCATATTTAAGTTGATTCATCTTTTTTTCTTCACTGTGACTCATAATGGCTTCAACTAATGCAGACTACAATCTCTCTTTAAGAAAGTTTTTTTACAGCCGTGGCTGGTGTAGCTCAGTGGATTGAGCATGGGCCTGTGACCTAAACAACTGCAGTTCTATTCCCAGTCAGGGCACGTGCCTGGGTTGCAGGCCAGTTCCCAGCAGGGGACCCACAAGAGGCAACCATACATTGATTTTCTCCCTCTCTCCTTCCCTTCCTATCTAAAGATAAATAATTTTTTTAAAAAAAGAAAGTTTTCTTATAAAATGCTTTGGCTTGAGTGGACCAGTTCCAGGAGGGACTGGCCCTGGGGGCCAGGGACTAAGGCAATGTGGGCTCTTCTGTTTATTTGCACATTTCCTTTTCAAGGATTTAAGCTCCTTGAAAACAGGAAGCACTTCTTTTCATCTTTGTGTCCCCAGGGCCTAGCACAACGCCCAGCTCATAGGGAGCCCTCTGTAAATATTTACTAATGGACTGAACGAGAATGTCCTTTTTAAATTTGTTGGTAACCAGTCATGTTTGTGTTGGATATGAAGCCATACTGGAGAATTAAATTGTTTTCTTGTTCTTTTCTCTGAATTTGTCTGTTTTTGTTGGCAGTATTGACTGTTCTTCATAACTTCGTTTTCTATGCAAGCTTAATTTGGTTTGTTTGCTTTTTTCTCAAATGATTATTGAATTAAATATAATTGTATGACTAATGGTTAGATAATAAAACATTGACTTTGTATTATCATCAACATATTTTAAAATAGTCACTAAAGTTTAGATTGGAATTGATAAGTATTTCCTGATATTCTGTAGCTATGTAGATACACAAACTGTAGTATTTTGGGAGATTTTTAAAGTTCTCATGGAAACCAAAGATGCTGTTTTCTCCAAAATGGGAAAAATAAATTGTTAGAGATGTGATCATCTCTTTCTGCATGCAGTTGTATTTAAAACATAATGAGGTGCTTAACTGCACATATAAATTTGGTCAACATACTTTATTAACTGTGATTAATTAAAATGGAGCACATTTTTTCTATTCATCAAATTATCATGCAATACATTGAATTTCAACTCATTTATAAAATTTTGTTTATAACTGGCTTTGTCTCTTTGAAATTTAATATTTATGTGGAAAAACTCAATTTTTAAAATATATTTAAAACTAGAGTCATTAAGTAGAAAAAATTTAAAGACTTTCTGTTATGAGATTGCAGAGTGAAGATACCTTTGCATCTCTAAAATTATCCAAACATCAAGGAGACTGAGAAAGAGAAATGCAATTTCTATATTTAAGGACTCTGAAAAACCATAACTATAAATCACTCAGAGGGCCAGGTGACTAACAGAAAACTTCCTGAAAGGATTTGACTACTGAGGATCTTAGAGCCAGCAGAATGCTGATATTCTAAAATACAACTGTTCCCAAAGAAGTACAATCTACTCGAGTCAGGGAAAATCGGTGTGTAGCTAACTGGGAGCTTTCTGGGCTTCCATGTGGCATCGCAAATCAGAGGTCTTTATTTCTGCAAGCAGTTGGTAGAAAGATGGAGAGGGGGGCAGACACTCCACTGTGAGGGTCCCAATGCTGATAATCTGTATTGACTTGGACAAGGGAAAGACTCAATTTAAGATTTGCAAATCTGGCTAAACCTGAGGGTAAGCTTGGAAGCCTTTTAATACTCACTAATTCTCAACCATCATTTCCAGGACAAGTAAATAAAAATTTTGGAGTGATCCAAAACAGAGATGACTTTTAAAAGTTCTCCAGGTGATTTAAATGTGCATGCAGAGTTGTGAACTACTGAAATGAATCAACACTGATACATACACATGTGTACCTATCCCATAATATTGCCTCACTTCTCCTCTACATGGTATAGTGACTAGTATTGGGACTAGTAAAAACTGATGTCAAGGTAAATAATGATAAAAACAATCTGTATGATATCTATAACAGTATATACCATTAGGTGCATTTAAACTGAAATAAATTTTCAAGATATGTAACTCAAAAAAATTATAGAAAAAGAAAACCTGAATATATGGATAAAATGTCTCAGTAAATGAATATAGAATAATCAATGTTGAAGTATATCTTAGTAAAGTTGCTGGAATTCAAATCTAAAGAAAGCATCCACAAGGCATCCAGAAAAAAAAATGAGAGAGATTTGAAACTGTACATCTTGCTATATAATGACACAATGCTTACAAAGTCCTTAGGGAAAGAATGTGTTGAATTTTTCTTTATTATGTTTAGCATTCAGGAACTCAGAGACTTCATTTTATATGAAATCTTGAAGTCATTCAACTAATCAGGAGTAACTTTTCATGAGCTGAGTCTCTTAAGTATCTGTTCATTGATACAATTTAGGATTTACTGATTATAATGTAAATATTACAAATTATAATTGTGTAGGAGAGAGGACATGAGAAATGGGAGAAGTGGTGTAATGATGTTGATATCCTTAATGTTTATACTTAGCAGGAAAAACAAGTATCATTTTATACAATATATGGATCATATAATGGAGGTATATGTACACTTGCCATGAAAATGTTCTACAAAGTAAAAAATTACTTTAGGAAAAAATCAAAACTCAAAATAATGGCTCTGGTGTTTTGATCATAACTGTAGTCTACATTAGTGTGGGAAAGTAATTACCCCTTCTTGCCTTGTTTTTTATCTGTGGAATAGATAAGTTATAGACCTACACTATAGGGTTAAGGTGAGAAGTAACTAAGAAACTACACTTATACCCTGGCTGGTGTAGCTCAGTGTATTGAGCACAGGCCTATGAAGCAAAGGATGGCTGGTTTGATTCCCAGTCAGGGTACATGCCTGGGTTGTAGGCCAGGTCTCCAGTAGGGGACACATGAGAGGCAACCACACATTGATGTTTCTCTCCCACCATTTCTTTCTCCTTCCCTTCCCCTCTCTCTAAAAATAAATAAATAAAATATTTTAAACTTAAAAAAAAAGAAACTACACTTATAATAGTGTTTTGCCCAGAGCAAACAGAATGAGTTAGAAATTATAAACAGTAGCAAATATGAAAGTATCTCTGTGTTATTTAAGGAAAATTAAAATTTTAATAACAGAGGGAAAGACATAGATGCTTTCAGATTAACACCCTGGTGTCTGATATTATTTTCTTTTGTTTACAACAATTTGCTACTTAGATTGTTCAGAATCTTACCTCAAGGGAGGGGGGCAAGATGTCCTTAACCTTGCATAACCTTGCATTATGCCCCCATTAACTAATCCTCTAAATTTCATTTCATTCTAATAGAGGGCCAGTGTTTGGTGGTGTTGGTTTTCATTAATCAATAATGTTTCTCTTGCCACTCTCAAAACTATCCTCCCTCTTATGCTTTATCTGCCTCTTTAGAACCTCTTTAAAGTCTTTAGAATTATATCCATAGTTGGCTTGTGCCATTGAGTTTCCTATAGTTTAACTAAGCCTCACACATACTTTTGTATATTGCCATACATTTAAATTTTTGCCCCCTCCCCCAGGTGTGAGCCACTCTCTGTCTTTAGCAGAATTTCAACCGGTACTCCATCCCAAAACCTAAGAAAAGCACCAGTTGAAGCACTGAGCAGAAGCCCAGCCATGCTGTTTCCTGCACGGTCTCCAGCATTCAGTGGTTTATTTCCTCTCCTCCCCTAAGTCTCTGTGCCACATTGTGACTGAATTGCTATTTGGTTCTGTCTTCTATTTAAGTACCTTTCCATCTTTATTTCAGAGTACCTTTCCTACAGCTTATTCTTAAGGACCCTCAACTAACACATCCTTTCTAATATGTTAGTCTCTGTGCTTAGGACATCACCCACTGCCCGTGCCCCAGACCCACTGAGAAATGTACATTATCACAAGGACATATTTGAAGATTGCAAAATCTGTTTAGCAGATATTAAGGTTCCGTGATTAAAGTGAGTGTGTGGGGAGGTGGATAGTAACCACACCGTGAAAAGGTTTGGGGACAGACTACACCCAAAAGACTAAATTTTGGAGGTGAAACCCCCAAAAACCACATTTAGAATATTTTCCCTACTTCTATTTTCTGAGTTCTTACCCCGTTTTTACCCCCTCTGTTCCTCTGTGTTACCTACCTCATGTTTATTTATTTGTGAAACATAGAATCTGACACATAAAAGAGGAGATATTGTAAAACTCTATAATAACCCTGAACATGAAATTAGAGGAATTCTGAGCTGGGAAAGATAACAAAGCCATGTGGTTTACTACACAGTTTTACATATGAGAAACCTGAGCAACAGAGCAAGTGAGATCAGAGTTCCAGAGATCCCCATTCAGAGAGAGGCAGGGCCAGACTCATTTCTCATGATTCACAGACTATGGTAATTGACTGTCTTCCCCAAACCTTTTTACTTGTCAGATCGCTGTAATTAAAATGAAAACTCAGAAAGTACTTTGCAAACCTTACTTGTATTCATAATTGTGTAATAGAAGGTTAGCGTCACTCACCCATGGTAATTTGCTGGTGAAGAAGACAGCTACCCAAACAGATGTGATATGCCTTAGAGAAAAAGCAACAACAACTCTATCACACGTGGAAAGGAAATCACAGTAAACACTATTAAACTGACAATTTACTTGTCATGCTATTTCAAAAGAAGGTAAGAAATTGGGTACAGGAGATGAGTACAAAACTATTTGGATGGTGGTTTGAACTCTATGTTCATTGTACAGTCAGGTAAAAAAACAAAACATGTTCTGTTTTGATAGAACAACCTAATGAATGTCCTTTAATGGCAAATTCTACCTTGGACAATCACTTAGGAACCAAAGAGATATTAGAAATATTTTTGTTATTGATCTTCTGAATCATAAAAACAAAAAAAACAAAAGCCCAAACTTCAAAAATTCATAATAAGCTAAACCTGATTGAAACAATTTATATCAGATAAAAGCAGCATATAAGTAAGACCAACCTATGAATAGCATTTCTGAAAATGACTCATAGAAAAGACATTTAAATTATGCATGCTTTTACTGTTACATGGGTTCTTTATAGTGCACTATTTTCCCTGTTCTGTATACTCAATAATTAATGATAAAGCTAGGAAATAACAAACACTATGTTCCTGTGACAAATTGTCCAACAGATAGTCCAGTCTTTATTACTGTAATTACTATCATTACTTATGAGAACTACTGCTGCCATTTTTATTGCTTATTATGTATTTGGCACCAAGCAAAAGGTTTTCCATCCATTGTGTTTTTTATCCTCAAAATAAACCCATAAGGTGTCATTATCCCCAATTGATAAGTGAGGAGGATGAGAGGAAAAAGAATTGATTTGTCCAAAGTTACATACTGGCCACAGTTTGAATCAAGTCTTGCTGCCTGTGAATTGAAGTCAAATCATGTATTCTTGGCTACAAACACAGTGCTGTTTAGAAGTCAGTTGGCCACAAGTAACTACCATTCTTTGTGACTTGTCAGGAGAGCTAGTCCATTATAGAGTATCATTAGGATAGAAGAAGAGACACGTAATCTACCAGATGTCTTGCCTTCTTCTTTCATCCCCAAGTGTCTAGGACAGAAGGATGAGTGCAAAGAAGAGTGATGCTCACTGCAAACTCAAGGCCACTCAGGGCTTTGCATTTAGCCCTTCACAAGAAAAGTTGGTGCATGCTATATGTTAGTTGTATGTAAGTATCTCAATTTAAAAAGTTACCTTGGAGACAATGCAATTTTACAAGATAATTATTGAGCTGTGGACATTTGGCCAAGGATTGGAAGCAATGGCAGCAAAAATAATAAAAATGCTTTTGATACAAAATAAGATGGTAGGCATATAGGCTAGAGATATGGGAGAGAATGTTGAAAGCAACAAAAATAAGTTATTTGTTATATTGTAGTCAGGTTTACTCTTATTTGAATTAAAGTAAAAATTTCAATATGATTTGTGTTTACTATGTGTAATTTACAGCAACATGCATTTTCTTTTGTATATTGATTTTACATTTTCTTTCCCTTTGATGTTTGAATATTGGAGTTCACTTTCTAACTACCACAGATTAACCAACAATTTTATTTAAGGTGATTTTGAAAATGCATATTAATTAATTTATATTAGAGGTATGACATAAAATATATTTACTTTATCAGATCTCATTATTTAAAAAATTGTAAAGCTTTCTTCATATGCCCTTCTTAAAATATTAGGTAGATAAACTACAAGTCATCAGCATCACTGAAGTTAAAACATAGGTTTTGGATGCAGATTTTTGTAAATTTTTCTGCCAACTATAAATTAATTGAGCCATTTAATAAAGTGAAAGAATTAAAGTAGATTTTCATATATTCTTAAGTCACTTCAGAAGAAGGCTACAATGGGTATTGAAATATGAGTCTGGTATTTTTTTCTAAGGAGACATGTATTTAGCTCTTTATTTTATGATATTTTCCTTGTTTGACTTTGTGTAGTACTGACTATAAGCTACAGACTGAGCTCCCTCTGTAAGTCATCGATCAGTTTTATTAAATACTGGTTAGAAATAACAGTGGTTATTCTCATCACAGGTAGTGTTCTGTGTTTGAAACTATCCCCAGAGTTGGCTGAAATAAGATTGACAGTGAATCCACCCACATAGTCTAATGTTTCAGTTCCAACACAGCATTTGATTTACTTTAAAAATTCCTTACTTTTTCTGTTGACATTTTATTATTTTTGTAATTTTTTCTTATTACATCTGATATTGAATATGGATATAAAATGTGATGAAAGAAAATTACTTTTATCCAGTTCATAACACAATGAAAATTGAACTTTGTTGATGATACTGCTAAAAATTAATTCATCAGATTTAAGTGACTAAATCATATTTCATGCTGCTGTATATAATATCAGATGAAAACTTTGTAAATGAATAGAAAATAGAATATTATTGTCTATCTGTAACTATGTTTTATTACAGAATGTACGTTTATCGCAGTTGCAAAAAAATCCATAACAAAGACTAATTTGTAAAATATGTAATTGAGATTCATAGGACTTTGTGAAAAGTACTGAAGGGTTGTTTTCCCCACATAAATCTTTATGTTAGTCTTGCTACTAGAATTACTTGTTGATTTTTATGAAAACACATGTGGGAAAGATAAATAGGGCAATAGATTTAACCAAAAGTGCTTACTTTAATCTGTGATAATTCTATGCTTGCCCTGTGAAGAAATTCCTTTATCATAGGGCAAGGGAAATCTGACATGTTTTTTGTATATGAAGGACAAGATCATGAAACTTCAACAAGAGTCCTAATTGTGAGAGTCAAATACAGGAGTCTTATCTCTATGTCGAAGCATCAGTAAATGGCCTTAGATTGTGTGCAAATGTGTGTGCTTGAGGAACTAAATCTTAGGGCTTCATTAGAATCTCAAGCAGGATCACAGATTTATTTAAACTGAAATTAGATACGTGGATATTCAGACTGCTAGGAAGAAAAGGGTTTTAAAGATAGAAATTTTAGGCATAATTAAAAAAAATATCCACTGCCTAGTGTCTAGCAGATGTTCACAGTTCCTGTTGAATGGATTAGAAAAGGCAGCTGCTAGAGTAACTTTTCATCAGACAACAAAAGAAGGAATTTTAAAAGTGAATCTCTGAAGACATAAAGTGATTATTTTTTCATATTATACATAGAAGATAATACTCACTGGGAATATCTAGTATTTCAAGAAATTGGCTCGTTTATACTTGCATTTCAAACACTTATAGATTATGAAAGTAATACTTCAGAAAACATAAGAGATTTATTGAATGAAAGAAAGTAATCAATTGTGCCCTGTATAATCCCCTCCCTTCTCCTCTCCTTTCTTTCCTTCATTCCCCTTTATCAGTTTCACGATATCTAATAAAATGCTTTTGACTCCTCCCCTACCAGTGGACATTTAAGCAGTTTTCAATGTTTTACTATGATAAATAATGCTGTGTATTCAATAAGCAATACACACACATACATACATATGTGTATGTGTGTGTGTCCTGTGAGTATTCCCTAAGTAGATTTCTAGAGCAATTTTGGGTCAAAGGGTATGCTCATTTTTAACTTAGTAGATAATTGGTGCTTTGTTTCTCAAAAAGATAATAAGAATGTATAATTCTGAGTTATTGTGTGAGTTTTTAAAAGTATAAGCTAATCTTTTATGATATGCATAAATATTGCTGTAAAAAACTGACAGAGGTCTTACTGTATTTGGTACTCTTCTCAACAACAGTGGTTCATTCTCATCTTGTTGGATTCTTTCATCATCTTTCTCCTGGATTGCCTCTCTCCTACTTATCTTATCAACATGTTACTTAACTTCTGAGGCCTGTACTTTCAAGTAGCTTCCCATGCTGCAACAGCAGCATTTGTCTCCCTTCTGTCTGAACTGAGACACTATGGTTTGTGTGTGAAAGTTGATGCTCTGTTTTATTCATTTCCCAGTGTCACGTGTGTGTGTATGTTTATACAAATTAGCTCGTTAGATCCTAAGTATCTGCATAGAAGCCAAGTCCCTGTACTTCTTCTGCTGTCTTTTCTGACTCCCAGTGAGCTCATTATATATATTAGGACTGGTTGATTATGTTTAGGAGAATTTTATATTAGATATGTTGCCTTTTAAAAAATCATGGTTCTGTGGAAATTTTGTGATTGAAAATTTCAATGAAATGCAAATACAATAGTAGCCTTTAAATACACTGTTTTTGTAAAACTAAGTGATTTCCTCATTACTTTAGATATGTGAAACAAATGTGAATGAGCTTGGTGGAGAAGTCTTGTACTGACCATCAAGAAAATTTTTCCTGCTGGTAGTGTCAGTCAGTGGAACATAATTCCCTTAAGACTTTATGGGACTAAATGAATTTCACCACTTAATCATTTGGAGCATAAAGGAGTATCATTTAGGAAAGCCCTGACTTAGCTCTTCCCTCAAGGCTAGTAAGGCCAGGGAAAGGCCAACTCCTACCTTTCCTGGGCTGCATGTTCTGTGACGTGGGCTCTGCTGAGCCAAGCTGTGCTGAGACGGTGTAGGCCTCCTCTTCTGAAGAGAAAGCTCTGACCCTTGAAAATGGATTTCTAACCTCAGGCTCAAGGGCTGTGAGAGAGAAGATGGCGTCCCACCAAAATGGACACTGGACTGTCGAAGATTTTTTGATATTATTTTTCATATCTCATCTCTTCTCCATGCTCTCTGTTTTTTGTTTTCTGAAATAATAATTAGATATTTGTTGAACCTTTTTGTTCTATTTTACAACTCCTGGATTTGCAATGACTGAAATTCCAGGGACATCATCTGTTTGGGATTGATCCTCATGTTGACTTTGTGACTTGAGGCAGAGAGTTCCTTGGGTTCGATGTAGTGTAGAGGACAGTGTAAATTTGGACTGTGCACTTCAGTTGGCTCATGTCTGAGGTGCTAGTTTCACTTAGGAGACTCTTGTGCCCCAATGGATTGCACGGAAGTCAAGCAACTTTACTGTCTTAGGCTGAGGTCACAATTCCTCCAGTCTCCATCTAAAATGCAGCGCAGCCTTTGTGAAACTTCCCACTTTGCAGACACACCTGAGCTCAGTGTCCGCCACCTGACCTGTGTAAAGGTGCACCCAAACTCTTCTCTCTCCCTGTGGAGCAGATGCCCGTCCCTAGCCCTTGGGAACCAAGGGCTTCCCTTCAGCTATTTCACTTCAGCTTTGCTCACAGCTCTCATTCTGTGTTCTCTCATACTCTTAACTGTTGAATATTTCACTCAGTTTGGGGCTAATTTAAACATTCAAAAATTACTCACTTTTATTTATTCATTTCCTTTTGTTGGTTAGGCATGGGGTAGAAAGGATAAAGGAAGGAAATCTATAAGTATGATCCAGCAAATTGACCTAAAACCTTATATTTTTAAATACGTTTTTAGAATTTTTATATGTGCACAGTTCTCCTTTCTTTGAGACACACCTATCATTTTATATTAAAAAAATATGTTTTTTCATTCTCATCATTAATCTTAAAATTTGATAAGTAGATATTTATTAAAATTTTTATTTTTACAAAGATTCCAATTTCAGGATTATTATTTTTTTTTTACTTTTTGCTGCTATGTTTTTACACTGGCCCCTGTGCAGACTGAGAAGCAGTTACTTTGTATAAACACTTAGAGAGTGAGAGCAGACTGCAAACGAGCAATGACAGTTACTGAGCACTGGGAATAAGTCTAATGGATAAAGACGTTAGAACCTCAATCTTCTTATCATTAATTTCATCAAATATTCAAATGCTTTCATTCTCTACATAAGTGCTTTAGCAAATAAGCTATAAAATAAATAATAAAAACCCTAATGAGAAATTACCTAAACATAAAGCAAATAAATGTTCTTGGGCAATTCTTTCCTTTGTGTGTTCAATTAAAAAATGATCTATATTTGCACATGGAAGTATATTCTTTTATTTAAAAACTAGCGATGACTGCAAACCTTAACATAAAATTGAAATTGAATTGAATGAAACTTTTGAGTTAGGACTACTTGGAAGCCAGGTATTTTTGTTAGGAATGTCACCGCATTGTCACATCAACCTCAGGTGTAGCATGTCATTAACTCCATCTCATTTTATAGGTGCTGAGACGCAGAAAAGGGAAGCAGCTCCTGGGGGGCAGGGACACGTCTCAGTGACGAGTGTATTCTCAGTGTTTCCTGCGTATAACCCCAGTAGTGAATATTCTGGGAGTGCTCTAGTCTAGATAACAGAAGGACTTAGTTTCAGGATGCAACCTATATCTCCCTAGTGGGTGACAGGAAAAGTTACTTAACCTCTCTGTGCCTATAAAATCAGAATAAAAATTGCACATATCTTGGAGGATAGTAGACAGGTTAAATTAGATTATTCTCACCCCCATGCCTAGTCAGTCCTCAATAAAATGTAATTATGATTATTATTTTTATTAGATATATAATTATCAAGTAAATGAATGAAGGAATTATATATAAAACTATGTATTCTAAGGTCACACAGGAAGTTAGAGAAACAGGTACCAAATTCATTCAATATCTATGTTCTTTTTAAAAATATTTTATTTATTTACTTTTAGAGAGAGGGGACAGGAAGGAGAAAGAGAGGGAGAGAAACATCAATGTGTGGTTGCCTCTCATGTGTCCCCCACTGGGGACCTGGACTGCAACCCAGGCATGTGCCCTGACTGGGAATCGAACCGGCGACCCTGACCCTTTGCTTCACGGGCCCGTGCCCAATCCACTGAGCTACACCAGCCAGGGCTCAATATCTATGTTCTTTTAATGGCACAAGCTTATCTCCTTTTAGTCTTGGCAAAACACTTATTATCATGCATTAAATGAACAATGTACTCATGTTTTACAGTGCTAGTATATGTTGCATATACACTTTCAATCAGAATAAAATGTGAAAAAATATTTTCCTACTTCCTGCTTTTAGTTGTGGCCAGCAAAGCCATTTCTAAGCTGAGCTGCTTTGTCCTTGCAAGGTTTCTAAAGCATTAAAGCAATGCTGAAATTGCATGTTTATAATTGACTAGAGCAAGGATCAGCAAACCATGGCCAGTGGACAATATCCTGCTTACTGCTTGTTTTAGTAAATAAAGTTTTATTGCAACTCCTTGCCTATTTGTTCATCTATGTCAAGGCCTCTTTCTAACATTGCAATAGATTTCTATAGTCCCAACAGAAGCTCTTTGGCCCATAAACCCTGAAATATTTATTATCTGGTTTTCTACATAAAAATTTGTGAAACTTTAGACTAGAGTAAAGGTAGGAAAGGCTGTTCAGCTTGTGTTTCTTTGCATTATATCTTTTCAAAACTGCCCAGAATCCTTGAAAATCCTTCTTTTCACCTCTAATAGAAAGCTCGGAGATGACTCAAAACCAAGATGACAAACAATCCAATTAAAAAATAGGCAAAGGACCTGAATAAACACTTCCCTAAGAAGGACATGCAGATGGCGCAGAGACATATGAAAAAAGTGCTCAACAGCTCTAGCCATCAGAGATGCAAATTAAAACCACAATGAGATATCACCTCACACCTATCAGAATGACCATCATTAATAAATCAACAAACAAGTGCTGGTGAGGATGTGGAGAAAAGGGAATCCTAGTGCATTGTTGGTGGGAATGAAGCCTGATGCAGCTGCTGTGGAAAACAGTATGGAATTTCTTCCAAAATATTTAAAAATGAAACTGTCTTATGACCCAGCAATTCTACTGCTGGGAATATGCCCTAAGAATCCCAAAGCACCAATTCAAAAGAACTCATGTATCCCAATGTTCATAGCAATGCTGTTTGTAATAGTTAAGTGTTGGAAACACCCCAAGTGCCCATCAGAGGATGAGTGGATAAAAAAACCCTGGTACATTTACACATTGGAATACTACACAGCAGAAAGAAAGAAGGAACTCCTACTTTTTGCAGCAGCATGGATAAACTTGGAGGCTATTATGCTAAGTGAAATAAGTCATTCAGCAAAAGACAAATACCATGTGACCTCACTTAATAACTGGAATCTAATGAGCAAAATAAACTAATGAGAAAAACAGAACCAGAGACATGGGCACATGGGACAGACTGATAGTTATAGGAGGGGCGGTGAGAGGACTGATGGAATGAATGGGAAGAGACAAGTAAAAGAATATATATGAATGACTCATGGACATGGACAAGGAAGAAGGGATTGACTGTAGGAGAAATTCGAGGGCTGAGTGGATGGGGGCAAAAGGGAAAAACTGGTACAACTGTAAAAAGAATAAACAATAAATAAGAAAACTTAAAAAAAAGACCACTCAGAAGGCACAACACATCTCTAATTTTGTCCTGATTTGTGAGACTCCAACCACGGCCCTCCTTTCCTGAGTTAAAGCTCTTGAAACTCTAAAAAGACATTTTTTTATAATTTTATTTTTTAAGATTTTATTTATTTATCTTTAGAGGGGAAGGAAAGGAGAGAGGGAGAGAAATATCACTGTATGGTTGTCTCTTGTGAGTCCCCTGCTGGGAACTGGCCTGCAACCCAGGCATGTGCCTTGACTGGAAATCGAACTGCAATACTCTGGTTCACAGGCCCGCACTCAGTCCACTGAGCCACACCAGCCAGGGTTAAAAACAAAATTTGAGAACAAAAAATGATCTTGGATGTACACACCCTTGAGAGTCACTTCCTTTCTGTATTCTCAGAAATACAAAGGCTATATTTCTTAACTATGTCATTGATTTTAAGTAATTTTTGGAGAATCAGTGATGGGTGAGACATAGAATAAAATGAATCTTGATTAAATTTAATCAAGTGTGTATTCTTTATTATGGGGGTTTGAAGTCTCAACAGTTAAAGAGATTGCTTAGAAAATCAGAATTATATTATTAAATATTATTCCCAGTGCCTGGGACTTTTAACCAGAAGACATTACTGAAAATGAGTGAAAGAAGGGGAAAAGATAGTCAAATTGACAAAACACTAATAAAAATACTCCTTATAACCTCTTTAAAATCTTATTTAATATTCAGATAAACCTCTCATTACTTCTTCTGATAGATTAATTGCTAGGGTCAAGCAATATCTTCCCTTCCCTAGACACACACACTGTCTGCCCTGTGAGTTTTCCACACCTCCCATCAATAGGTGAAGTCTTTTTTCTCAGCTTGAATCTGATTTCTATGACTTTGCCCAAGAGAGTGTGGAAACGTGAACTTTGTGTAAATTTTAGATGTGAGACCTCCAAACATCCCAAAAAGTCCTCTTAAATATTATGAACCTGGATGTCATTTTACACTATAAGCATATACTGTAAGTGATCCAGGTGAAATTGGAATCACCCTAGCCCAATTGTTTCCCATGGAATCATGGACCAATAAATGATGGTTATTTGAATGCAGTACATTTTGCAGTGGTTTATAATACAGCAACATATAATTAAAAAACATTTTACCAAAAAGGAAAGCAGGGTCATAATATTAAGCAACATACTTAATCCCACATGGAGTATAGCACATCAGGGATTCATATTCTAGTCAATCCAACTAAAAAGTCATACTTTAAACCACTCTCCTCTACTACACTCAGTAGTTCTCCAAAACTAAAAGATTGTACAGTCAGTATTTCTGCAGGGAGATGTACTCTGGGAGATGTAATTTGGTCACCTGGCAATTATGTTGCACTTATTGAGACTTTTGAAATAACCAAAGTTCTGGAAGACTGGAGATGACAGTCACAATCTTTGAGCAATGATTCAAGTGAGGATCGTAGGTGGTCTTCTAATTTTTATTCACTCACTCATTTATTCACTCAGCAAATATCTATTGAAAATGTGCTACATGTTAAGCACTATGTTCCGGACAGGGCAGAACTCGGAATGTGTGAATACACATCGAGATAAATAGCATTATGCTTTCATTTCATTAAGAATTCATTCTTGCCTATAAGTTGCATTTTTTTTAACTAAAGGCTGACTTGTTTCAGACTTTGGAACTCTAATTATGTACTTAATTTTCTGGCAAGCCTAAGCATAATGTTATATTTCAATAAATAAATTGCCAAGCAGGATTTTCCATTGAGGTTTTTCAAAGGAATGTGTACACAAAAACACAACCTAAACCATAAAAACTAGTAAGAAAACATCATTTAGACATCAGTATAATTTGGTGAAAATATCAAGTATTAAGTTTCTAAAAACTATTCTCCTAGTTTAAAATAAATGTCTTGTGTTCATTCCTGTTAGTGGTAGGGAACTGAATTTTATTAAGCTCTGTAAAATGAGGTCAGAATAAACAGAAATTGAATCAAAATAATGAATGGCATATCTTAAATATTCTTACCATCTTGTGTCCTGACCATGCCACAGTTTAACCTAAGGGGAGACACATGGAGGGGTCATTAGTTTGCAGCTGTCTGTAATTAGTCTGCAAAGGCTAAAGAGAAAATCAGCCACAAGAAAACAGCTAGCAGTGGCCAGCACAGTGGTCTGGAAAATGAACAAAGGAAATCAGCAACTGGTGAGAAAAAGCACATTTGGCTGAGGCCTTTACAGAGGGGTTGAGAAGGCCCTGGGCTACTGGAATGGAACCTGGGAGGAAACTTTTAATGGAAGACAGTGTGGAGTCAAGGGGCAGTAGCTGGCTGTTTTGTGGGGTGAGAGGCAAGATTCGAGGGGACTTATGAGTTGTTGTGTTCTACAGTGATCATTAACCATGTTAGTAAGGGAGGAGAAATTAGCATTTATGCAATGCCTTCATTATGCCAAGCAACATAAGAGAGAAGGACTCTTGGCTGAGTCACTACACCTAACATGCAAAGCAACATCAATGTGTTAGATCCTACCAGTCAAGTGCAGCTTGACATATGAGCACCTTTGGTCATCTGTGTTTGTACATTCGCTTGAGTTATTTCCTAAAATCTATCTATTTGTTTATTTTTTTATCTATAGTCCATACTGTTTCATGCAGAAGATGCATGCCTTTGGATAGAGTTCCAAATTCTCAATCACATACAGCCACCATGACTGTGGACAGACAGGTGGGGTGTCACTGTTGCCAGGGTCCAGCTTATATAGAAGTTTAATCCTTTGAAGAAAAGGATAGCAAGTACAATGGCAATTGCCCAAAAAAGAAGAAGAAGAAGCTGCTGAACAAAAGTTATTTACTACAAAACCTAATGGGATATTTTAAATTCTGGGTGCTACTAAGTTTTAATGGTTCTTTTATGAGGGAAGCCCATTAAAATATTACTCATTGATATTATTTTATTTACTTTCATCAGAGTTCATATTTGTTGCAGGGTAGTATTTAGTCCTCTACAAACTGGTATAGATATATTATGAGTACTCAAAATTTGAATTGATATTGACCAAAAGTTATAAAATTATGAAGTATAAAATCTTTTACTTCTGATAGTAAAATTTTGACCCTCTAATTACATAATTAAATATCATTATATAGATAATGCATATTTCCCAAATGTTAATATCATGAAATTATTAACAGGTTGAGTTTCACTTCCCTTGCTTTTCTTGGAGAGGGATTATTTTGAAGAACTCAATGTTACAAAGTTTATATAGTGCAACCATGTGCATCCATATGATATAGGAGCCTATCTCAGCAAATTACCATCTACAGCAAAATGTCAGAACACAAAGTCAGGGATGTGGGGAAATACCATTTTACCAAGCATAATCTTCAGACAGTATATAGATAGATCATCCACAAGCCCAACCTCCTAGAAAAAGGATCACATGAGGATAAATAATAGATTATTTGCATAGAGTGCATGTGACTATTCCCCTCTTCTCACCCTCTGAAATGGAAAGTCAGGAGACCTGTTCTTCTCTCTCTGCTAGATCCCATTATAAAAACACTAGACCCTAGTCTGGTAGCTCAGTTAGAGCATTGTCCCCATACAGCAAGGTTGTAGGTTCAATCTCAGGTCAGGTCACATACAAGAAGCAACCAATAAATGCATAAGTAAGTGGAATGATGAATTGATACCTCTCTCTCTTTAAATATGAATCAATTAAAAGAAATACTGCTTGTGTAGGTTACAAGTCCTAACCAATAATTAAACTGACTCTGTTGAGTCTATAGGTAGAGGATAATATTTATAATGTGAGACTTTGTGTTCTGCCCTTTCAACTAAGCTAATATTTTTAGGTGCCACTTTTTAATTTTTAATTTTCAAAGTTATTTGTTCAACTTTGTTGATATATAATTGATATATGACATTGTGTAAATTTTAGGTATATAAAGTGATGATCTGATATATCTATACATTGCAAAATGATTTCCACATAAGGTTAGTTATAGGTATTAAAAATGCATTCACTCTAAAACGATCATCATGCACTAAGGAAACATAATGTTAAAAATAAATTTTGAATCCTGACTAGTGTGGCTTAGTTGGTTGGGTGTTGTCCCACAAAGCAAAAGGTTGTGGGTTTGACTCCACAGTCAGGACATGTACCTAGGCTGAAGGTTCAGTCCCCTGTTGAGAGACATACAAGAGACAACTGATTGATGTTCCCCTCTCATATCGATGTTGCTCTCCCCCTCTCTCTCTACCTCCCTTTCTCCTTCTCTAAAGTTAAATTAGAAAAATAAAAAATAAATAAATTCGAAAATGATAGTGGAGGGGGGACTATGGAAGTAGAATCCAAGAACATTGTACAATTATTGAAATAGTAAAGGTGCATGGTATTGTTCATATTGAGAATTGTTGACTAAATATTGTTTAGTAATGTCAACAGATTATACTAACAATTAGATAATTAGTTACAACCTTCTACTTAAGCACATTAGACTTCAAATAAAGACACATTGAATATTAAACTGATGATTTTGTTGGTAGTCTGTCTAAAGATAGTGAATTAATGGACTGAAAACATTTTTTAAATTACTGTTTTTTGGGGATTGGTGTAAAACCAAACATTAGGAATTTTACACTGATGCTTATTAAGTTATGTACTATTTAGCCTTCTGCCTGTATGTTGCATACTTTAAAATGTATGTTATACACCATCAAGTAATTTATACACTACTACTGGTACATTTTATTATTTACATTGCTTTACTTTATATATATTTGTTCACTGTCCATCAATTTACATATTAAGGAGAATTAAATTATGTAATTATACATATGTTTCTGTGGATCTCCTATATTCTACATGCAAGCATGAACTCATATACATTCACAAACATACTCCATGAAACTAGGTCCAGTTATTGGATACAAAGAAAATATAATTTAAAAGACAAATCCATTTGAAAAAATCTTATAAGTGTATAATTTACCCTGATAGTAAATTATAATCTATGAATAGATATTATATTTTTCTATTTGTTTGATTTACAAAGCAAAGAGTGTCCATAAAGCTTTTATGATAAAGAATGTCTGTCTTACAATCCATATGTTTCATGAATTAAAGAATATTCATATCACATAAGAAGTAATTCTCTTCATAAAAAAGTTAAAACAGATGTTTTTCTTTTGTTTTTGTCTTCTTTTTTAATTTTTAAAAATGTTTGCACTCTTGTTTATTCCATTAAAGTTGTCTAAATTTCCCCCTTTTGTCCTCCATGTTCCAGCCCACCCTCCCTTCCCTCTATGTGCCCACAGTCCATCTCTGCACCGATGTCCTTGTCCATGGGTCATTCATACATGTTCTTTGACTGATCCCTTCTTCTTTCCACCATTCCCCACCTATCATCCCCTTTCCTGCAGCCATCAGTCTGTTCCCTATTTCCATGTCTCTGGTTCTGTTTTCCTCATTAATTTATTTTGTTCATAAAATTTCAGTTATAAGTGACATATGATAGTATTTGTCTTTCACTGACTGGCTTATTTCATTTAGCATAATAGTGTCTAGTTTCAACCATTCTGTTGCAAAGGGTAAGAATTCCTTCTTCTTTCTTTCTGCTGTGCAGTATTCTATTGTGTAAATGTACCATGTTTCTTTTTATCTGTTCATCTACTGATGGGCACTTAGGACATTTCTAATGCTTGGCTATGGTAAATTGTGCTGCTGTTAACATTGGGGTGCATAGGCTCTTTTGAATTGGTGTTTCGGGATTCTTAGGGTATAGCCCCAGCAATGGAATTGCTGGGTCAGAAGGCAGTTTCATTTTTAGTTTTCTGAGGAAATTCCATACTGTTTTCTACAGTGGCTGCACCAGTCTGCATTCACACCAACAGTGTACTAGGGTTCCCTTTTCTTCACATCCTCATCAGCACTTGTTGTTTGTTGATTTATTAATGATGGTTATTCTGAAAGATGTGAGGTGATAGCTCATTGTGGTTTTAATTTGCATCTTTCTGATGGCTAGTGATGTTGAGCATTTTTTTCATGTCTCTAGGCCATCTGTATATCCTTCTGGAGAGTGTCTATTCGGGTCCTTTGCTCATTTTTAATTGATTGTTTATCTTTCTGGTATTGAGTCATATGAGTTCCTTATATATTTTGGAAATTAAATCATTTTCCAATGTATCATTGGCAAATATATTCTCCCATACATACAGTTGGCTCCCTTTTCATTTTTATGATGGTATTATTAACCATGCAGAAGCTTTTTAATTTAATGTAGTCCCATTTATTTTCTCCTTTACTTTCCTTGTCCTAGGACATATATCAACAAAAATATTGCTATGTGGAATATCTGAAATTTACTATCTATGTTTTCCACTAGAATTTTTTATGGTATCACAACTTATGTTTAATTACTTTTTCCATTTTGAATTTATTCTGGTGTGTGGTGTAAGTTGGTGGTCTAGTTTCATTGTTTTTGCATGTACCAGTCTGGTTCTCCTAACACGATTTATTGAAGAGGCAATTTTTACTACATTGTATACTCGTGGCCTCTTTGTCAAATCTTAATTGATCATAGAGACATGAGTTTATTTCTGGGCTCTCTATTCTGTTCCACTGATCTATGTGTCTGCTCTTATGCCAGTACCAGACTATTTTGATTATAGTGGCCGTGTAGTATAGTTTTTTGTCAGGTATTGTGATCCTCCAACTTTGTTCTTTTTTCTCAAGATTGTTGTGACTGTTTAGGGTCTTTTTTGGTTCCATATAAATTTTTGAAGTATTTATTCTAGATCTTTGAAATATGTCCTTGGTTTTTCAATAGAAATTGTATTGAACCTATAGATTGCTTTGGGTAGTATGGACATTTTGGTGAGGTTAATTCTTCCAATCCATGAACAGGGTATATGCTTCCATTTATTTGTATCTTCCTCAATTTCTTTCTTTAGTGTTTTATAGTTTTCTGAACACAGGTCTTTTACTTCCTTGGTTAAATTTATTCCCATGTGCTTTATTTATTTACTTTTGCTGCTATATTAAATGAATTTAGTTTCTTAGTTTCTTTCTGATAGTTCATTTTTTGTGTACAGAAATGCCATTGATTTCTGAATATTGACTTTTTATCCCACTACTTTTCCAAACTCATTTATTAGGTTGAGTAGTTTTTGATGGAGCCTCTATGCTCTCCATCATGATTTGCTCCCAATTTGGGAGCAACATCTTCCTCCCAATTTGGTTGTCTTTTATTTCTTTTCTTTTCTTTCTTTCTTTTTTTTTTTGGTTTGGTCACTGTGGCTAGGACCTCCAGTACTATGTTGAATGAGTGGTGAAAGTGGAAACCTTTGTCTTTTTCTGGATCTTAAGGGAAACACTTTTAGTGTGTAGTGTTTAGTAAAAACACATTTAGTTTTTGAGTATGATGTTGGCAGTAGATTTCTCATATATGACCTTTATTAGGTTGAGGATTGCTCCCTCTATTCCCACTTTGCTGAGTGTTTTTATATAAATGGGTGCTGGAATTTATCAAATGCTTTTTATGCATCTGTTGATATGGTCATGTGACTTTTGTCTTTCATTTTTATGTGATGTATCACATTTATTGATTTGCAAATACTATATTATCCTTGCATCCATGGAATAAATCCCACTTAATCATGATGTATAATCTTTTTAATGTATCGTTTGATCCAGTTTGCTAGTGTTTTGTTGAAAATTTTAGTATCTATTTTCATCAGAGTTATTGGCCTGTAATTTTCTTTCTTTGTTGTGTCATTACATGGTTTGGGCATTAAAATAATACTGGCATTGTAAAAAGAGTTTGGATGCCTTCTTTCTTCTTGAATTTTTTGGAATTGTTTGAGAAACAGAGGTATTAGTTCTTCTTTGAATGTTTGGTAAAATTCATCTATGAAGCTATCTGGACCAGGGCTTTTGTGTGTCGGTAGCTTTTTGATTACTGCTTCAACTTTGCTAATTGTTATTGGCTTATTATGGTTGTCTGCCTCTTCTGATTCAGTTTTGGAAGATTGTATGTAAAACAGTACGTTTTTTATGTTAATGACTATGTCCAATTTACTCCCCTCTCCAGTATCTTCAAGATAACATTATTATGAGTTTGATCTGTGTCTTTGCAGGCTTTAAACTAGTCTGAATATTTATGAGTATATTTATTTGTATGTTTATATAAAATATATGAATGAATATGCATCTGCTTCATTTAATTTAGCAGCTACATAAATTTTTACTCTATGACTATCACACCTATTATTTGTGGATCTCCTAATCAATGAACATTATTTTTATGTGATTACCTATGTTAAAATTTTAAATAGGCTTGCATGAGTCTTCTTGTACACAGTGTGAATGTTTCTCTGTAATAGATGTCTGGAAAAAGAAGGGCTAGGAATGCACATTTTGATTTTTAATGGGTGCTTTCAAATTACTTCTATTAGCATATTGAATGTGTCTCTTTTTCTTTTGGTATGTCAATATTTAATATTATTAATTTAAATTTTTTTCAAGCTCTAGTATTTTAAGGTCAATAAAAGCATGAAATGCTAGAATCCTTGAACTCAGAAAAGTACATGGGATTCTAAACAATTCTAAGTAAGGAATTGACTTTGGTAAGAAAGAATAAAGAGTATGGGGGATGTCATGAATGAAGGACTGAACATACAAGAGCAATGCAGACTCAGGAATGACTTTGTCATATCATGAGCACCATAGAATAATATTGTCAACTATATGGTGATCAAGAAAATGAAAGTAGTGCTCTGTAGACTCAAAAATCTTATTACCTTCTTTCCAGCCCTGGGAAAGTATTACCAAGGTGGAAAAAAACATATATGACAAGGGATAGTGTTAAGAGAGTGTTAGAATCAAATAAAAGAAAGGATAGATTTAACAAGAGAGGCAGATTTAATAGCTGTCTTCATTAAAAAACAACAGCAAAAACACAGTCACTAATGGCTAAGTTTATCTTGGGCATCCGTGAAGAATAAATATAGAGTTCTGAAGGCTGACAGCAGACCAGTAACAAAAAGCCTTTGAGACAGATTCTAAGAACCTGAAAGACTAGTAATAGGCAATTCTTTACAATCAGTCTTTAAAGGCAGTTAAACCCTCTAACGGGATACAAAAATACAACCATTTTTCTTCCCCACCCTAATATACTTTTACTTAAAAAAACTAACTTCATATTGCACTAGAAATAATGGCACACAAAGAAATATACTTTTTGTTATTATTGAGCCTCTCAAGTGTCTAAAAGGTACAAAGCTAAAAAACAAATGACTTCAGCATGGAAAATGTTACAATTTGTGATTTTACTTTTAAAACAGAAATACAGAGGGGGAAAATACCTTAATTTAAAATCAAACCTAAAATGACAACCAGTTTTTCTCTCATATATTTTATTTAGGAACATTGAGAACGTGTCATTTCCTCACATTTTATTAATTTTAATGAGTTGCAATTTGAGAAACTGGAAAAGTCATATAAAATTCTTCAAAACTGGGAAATATTCACATATACATGTAAGACTCACTTTGTTGTTATTGCTGTAAGTTGAATGCCTGAAGGCAAATTTAATATACTGAATAATTTAGTATGCATTCAGTACTAACAAGAAGTAAAATATGGAAAATAGATTTTATTGAGAAGCCAAGAAATGTTCTCATCACATAGGAATAAAAAATGAGATGGTCAGAAAGAACAGGAGACAGTGACTATCATGAGAAACAAAAATAATTTTATTTTAGGTGTTATGTGCTGAAGATAGATTTCAAAAGAAAATACTTGTTACAAATTCACAAATGCTGAAGATGAATTCCTTGAATTTGATCTTATCTGAGAAGCACTTCATCATCACCAAGTCCTTATTATATGTAATGTTTAAGGGACTTACCTAAGAAAAAGAAGATAAAAAATAGGAACAGTAAAGGACAACAAACTCACAGTTATTAACCACCACACCTAAAACAAAAGCAGACTAACAGGACAGCTAGATCAGGACCAGAACCATAGAAATGAAGATCACATGGAGGGTTAGCAACAGGGGAGTGAGAGAAGGAGAAGGGAGGAGAAGGTATAGAAAATAAGTAGCATAGACGGTAGGTAGAAAATAGGGGGAGGGCAAGAATAGTATGGGAAATATAGAATCTAAAGAACTTGAGACACGTGGTCATAAACTAAAGGGAGTGAATGGTGGGGGAGGGGTGTGCAGGGTGGAAGGGAATGAAGGGGGAATAGAACAACTGTAATGGCATAATTAATAAAATATATTTTTAAAAAAGAAAAATTAATTTCAAATAGAAAAAACAGATTCACAAATGCTTAGGGAATATAATATTTTTATGAAACTGTAAACTTTATATTGATAAATTTTATAGCAATGAAAATATTCACTTGATATAAAAGTAAAATTATAATTAAGTCTATTTCCTGATATTAGTAGAGTCCACATTTTAAAAGGCATCTAAATTCAGACTTGTTATATGCACCAAGAATTTCTTTTTCTATACAACACGTGATATTTTGTAAGTAAATGAGTGCTAGAGTGTGTATAAAAATACATGGCTGCTTGATTTAAGGTGTTTTGTCACATTACAAAGGTATAACGTGCATTCTAGGAATGACTGAAAATGTGAAAGTGTCTAACCAAAAAAATCACCTTGAACACTTGGTTTATATACAGGGAGGAGCAAAACTAGATTTACAGCTGTTCATATGAAAAAATAATAAAATAATTAATACATAATGCAATAATAAACTCTGTTTTGTGTATTCACAACTGTAAAACTACTTTGCCTACCCTGTATTTTCCAAAAATGAAATGTAATAGAATATATTTCCAGGCAATATTTGGACACCATAAAACCTCTTTGATTCACAGAGTAAATACATTCTGAACATTTTACTTGCTTGAAGCAGAATGCTTCAATTCCAGAAATGTGACTTTTATCTGTGACTTTTGTCTGGTTTATATGACTCAGTTAGATCAGCCGACACCATTGTTGGTCTGACACAGGATGAAGCAAAAGGGGGCCAACAATGACAGGCAGGATAGGCTGCAGGAACTCAGAGATCATGATGATGAGCTTCACTGAATAGAGAAGTAAGGACTGAAAAAATTTAATTGCCAATAGATAATAGAGTTTCTGAACACTTTACGTATGTGTTTGCACCATTGGAGATTCCTTCCACTTGCCTGCTAAGAGATATCTCTGACACCACTGTATTTCCCATTCATGTTCAACTTGAAGTACACTTTTTCTGCAACTACTTCCCTCCTAATTGTACCCAGTTTATGACTCCTTCTCTGCATAACTCACAGCAGCCTCTAGAAGTACCTTGCCCACAGTGGAGCATTCATTAGGTTCTTACTGAATTATATTTTCATTTACTTTGGTCCAGGTTTATCGAGGCAGAGATTTTTGTTTTTTATGGGCCATTTGTCAGCTTTGATGAAGTTTTGTCCATGTGAGAACATTCTTGCACAGTTCTATTCATCCTACAAATGCATTATATTTAATTACCAACACTTTAAAGAATATTATTATTAATTTTGAATTTTAGAGATCCCTTACTGGTGAGTTATTGAAAATTGTCATTCTTTTTTAAGAGCTCTCCAGTCTGGATTTCCTTACTGAGTGTAATTTTTCTCTTCTTATCTTAGTAAGGATAAATGATATTAAATACACAGATTTTGAATTTAATCGCATTTTTATTCTCAAGAGCCAAGTCATTTTTTAAAATTATTTCAGATAGATGTGTCTCGCTGAATGCTAGATGCTTCTTCATGTAGTTAGATTTCCTTAATCAGAAACATTATTTCCTGGGGACAGTAGAAAATGCCAGTGTACCAGCTTCATTGTGTTCTAAGGAATCCTTAACTTTTCAGGAAAATAAAGCTGAACAATAGAATAATAATTTTTTATCGTTGATACCAACATAATCTTATCTTGGTCTTCATGTCTGGGGATACAATGTATCATGTCTTAGATTTACCGTAGACTGACCAATCAATGCATGAAAGGTACTATTCTAGATATAGGAAGAGAAGAAGTAATGGGATAGAACAGATTAAGGAGTTTACAATCTAGTTTGGGAGATAAATTTGCAAATAATATACTTCTAAATACTACAGAAGCACAAAAAAAAGGAACATTTTTCCCTAAACTATCATGGAATTGTCCCAGAAAAATTGACACTTTAAGTGAGCATCAGTAAGGGAGTAGGAATTTTTTTAGCTTATTTTTAAAAACTGAGATAATTCAAACATATAAAGAGGACATTTATTTACATTGGGTAAACATAACAGTGAAACAACATCACTTAGCTCACCAACCAACTTAAAATACAACTTGCCAAAAACCCTGAGGTTCCCAGGGTGGTCCCTGGCCACTCTAGAGGTAACCTCTCCAGGAAAGAGTGAAAGAAATGGAAGAAAGTAAATTCCATGTTAAATTGGAATTAAATTAAGTTGTAGAACTCTTTAAGTGATTCATTTGAACAATTGTGTTTTAGAGAATCTGGGGTGATACAGAAGGATGTAATAGATGACCTAAGGCATATCATGGAGGGCCAGGCTGAGCAGTCAAACAGTAAGTGAATCAGGGGGCAGTCTTTGGTTATCAGAGTAACCAGACCATGTCTTGTCTGAGTTTATTACATGGGTTTAAATCAATGATGCTCACAGGTTTTCTAGACAATGGCCTTGGTGCTGATTTCTCACATGTAGATTGGTATGCCAGTTCCTAAGAAGGGTGAAGCAGATCAAAATTCTTAACTTCATTCAGTCCATAGCATCTTCAGAAGGTATCTGTTTTCTGATTAAAACTTCTTGCCATCATTATCACATTAAATTATCCTTAGTACATCTTATAAAAATTTTCTATATCAAACATTATTATTTATATCAACAATTACCTTTTCTTAAAAGTTAATATGACTTTTTAATAAAATAAAATAAGTGAAAACAAATTTTAAAAACCAGAACAATTTTTTAAAATATTCAACTAAACAATTTAGGGGGCAGTAAAAAGCCCTTTAAGTTCCCCCAACTACTTTCGAGATTAGCTAACTTATAGAAAACCCTAAAGTGAGGCTAAAAGAAGAAAATCCATTGAATATTGTGCTTTTCAATTAAATATTTAAGAATAACTGAAACATTTAGCTTAATTATACTAGGGAATTACAATAGTTTGTTTTAAAAATAAAAGGGCATTAACAAATCTAAACTTATATCAATTTTTTAATATTTAGCTTCATAAAATAAATTATCTGAATCTATCAATGAAGTAATTTTTATTTATTTTATCTATTTATTTATTTATTTGTAGTATATGTATTTATTCTGTTTTGTTTATTCTATGGTAATCTATAGAATTACATAATTTTAAAATTAGTCAAGGCTTAGTGATAACTTAGTTGAACCTTTGAGATCTTTAGAAGGGGAACAACATTTACATAAACTGAATGTTATTTTTTTCTCTTGAAATATATGCAAAAAATTAAAAATTTTCCAGGGTACAAGTATAAAAGGGAATATACTTTACAAGAAAGCATAGCACTAACAGATGGCTAAAATTGCCTTCCAAGAAAAATTTAGTGTTTGAACTTAAAGTGGAAACTTTCTTTGCTGGACCTCACATATTTTCGTGCTTATTGAAAATCAGAAAATATGAATGTGAAAAGTATATGTTTTTGAAAGCATAGCATAAATAGGTAACTTTGGGAAATCACCAAGATATATATGTCCAATTGGATACTGTAAGCAATGCCAGAATTCTGTGTAGGTGGAGAATAAATCTAGAATCCTTGGAAGTTGCTCCAGTCAAAGTGTCTCTCTCCCTAGTTCACATGAAATGCCTGGGTGCTTCCTCAAGAGCTCACTACATGGCCTGACTAGCATTGCTTAGTGGGCCCAGTATCATTCTGCTGAGAAAAATATTGCTGGCTTGAGTTCCAGTCAAGGCACAAGCCAGGGTTTCAGGTGGGATCCCCAGTTGTGGGGAGTGAGAGACAACTAATGGATGTTCTATAGTTCTGTAAGAGAGGAAGATAATGGGACATATAAGTACTGATGGGAGGAAAATAAGTCTAAACTAAGTTTAATTCAGTAATTCATGTCAAAGCTATAACTATAATTGAGTATTGGGTGGTTTGTATTATCTTCTAATTCCAACACACTGTATGACATGGAAAGGAGGCAAGGAAGAAGGTAATAAACCCTGTTTCATCAATCAATTATTTCAGATGGTGGGGTGTAAGAGAGATTAGGAGCACATTAGATGTGAAGGAAAAACAGTATGGGCAGCTTTAAATGGAGAAGTCAACTCTTGCCAACTCTGAGTACTCACTCCTACAATAATTGTCAATTTTTCCCCAGTGAGAAAGCATCTGTGTGTGGAATTTCTAAATATATGCTTTTTGTTATCTATGTTTATTATATTTAAGAAACACTATCATTAGATGAATTGATATTAGCAATTACTTAATATTATCTTTTAAATCAGCGATTATTTTATTTTATTTTTAAATATATTTTACTGATTATGCTATTACAGTTGCACACTTTTTTCTCCCCTTTATTCCCCTCTGCCCTGTACCCTGCCTCCCACCATCATTCCCCCCTACCTTAGTTCATATCCATATCATACATATGAGTTCTTTGGCTTCTCAGTTTCCTGTACTATTCATAACCTCCCCCTGTCTATTTGATATCTATAATTTATGCTTCTTATTTTCTGCCTCTCCCTCCCTGCTGATAACCCTCCATGTGATCTCTATTTCTGTGAATCTGTTCTCTTCTAGTTCTTTGCTTAGTTTGTTTTTGTTTTTGTTTTTATAGGTTCAGTTGTTGATAGTTGTGAGTTTGTGGTCATTTTACTACTTGTATTTTTGGTCTTTTTCTTTTTCTTAGATAAGTTCTTTAAATATTTCATGTAATAAGAACTTGGTGATGATGAACTCCTTTAATTTGTCCTTATCTGGGAAGTACTTTATCTGCCCTTCCTTTCTAAATGATAGCTTTGCCAGATAGAATAATCTAGGATGTAGGTCCTTCTATTTCATGACTTTGAATACTTCTTTCTAGTCCTTTCTTGCCTGTAAAGTTTCTTTTGAGAAATCAGCTAATAGTTTTATGGGAACTCGTTTGTAGGTAACTGTCTTCTTTCCTCTTGGTGCTTTTAAGATTCTTTCCTTATCATTAATCTTGGGTAACTTGATTAGGATGTACCTTGATGTATGCTTCCTTGGGTCAAACTTCTTTGGGACTCTCTGAAATTCCTGGACTTCTTGGAAATCTATTTCCTTCCCCAGATTAGGGAACTTCTCCTTCATTATATTTTCACATAAATTTTCAATTTTCTGCTCTTCCCCTTCTCCTACTGGCACCCCTATGATTCTGATGTTGGAACTTCTAAAGTTATCCCAGAGGTTCCTGAGCTTCTCTTCATTTTTTTGAATTCTTGTTTCTTCATTCTGTTCTGATTGGATGTTTATTTCTTCCTTCTGCTCCAAATCATTGATTTGAGTCCTAGTTTCCTTATCTTCATTATTTCTCCCTGTATATTTTCCTTTATTTCACTTTTCATAGCCTTCACTTTTTCCTATATTTTGCAACCATGCTCAACCATTTCTGTGAGCATCCAGATTATCAGTGTTTTGAACTGTGCATCTGATAGGCTGACTATCTCTTCAAAGCTTAGTTTTATTTTTTTCTGGAGCTTTGATCTGTTCTTTTCTTTGGGCCATATTTCTTTGTCTTGGCATGTCTGTTATGTAGTAAGGGGCAAGGCCTTAGGTTTTCACCATGGAGGAGCAACCCTAGTCACAGTTAAGTGGGGGAGGGGTTTTAGAGGGAACAGTGCCACTGGCTCAGCTCTTGGCAGGCTTTAAGTCACATCCTCCACTACCCACAGCAAATTAGGCCATTTTGGTGCTGATTCCTGGGTGGGTAGTTTTGTGTACATTCTAGGACCCTGTGGGTCTCTCCAACAAACTCTCCTATGAGGCTGGGAGTTTCTCCTGCTGCCTTAACCTCCACAGGTTTTCCAGTCAGAGGTTTTGAGGCTTTATTTCCCCATACTGGAACCCTGGGTTGTTCAGTTTGTCCTGCTCTCCAATTGTTCCTCCCGGTTTATCCTCACTCAGATGTGGGACTGCCCACTCTACCAGCTGCCACCTCACTGGCTCCACCAGAGGCTGCCTTGCCATGACTGTTCTCCACCCATCTGCCCATCTCCATCCTCCCTACAGGTCTGGGTGAATGTTTTTTCTTCGACTCCTTGGTTGTCAGACTTCCATACAGTTTGATTTTCTGGCAGTTCTGGTTATTTTTTGTTTTTAAATTTGTCCTTATCCTAGTTAGGGTTGTGCAAGAAGGCAAAATATATCTACCTACATCTCCATTTTGACCAGAGATCTCAATTACTTAATATTAATTTGTATTATATTAATTGATATTAGCAATTACTTTATATTCATCATTGCCATTGATTAATCCTCATCACTAGAAATCAATTTAAAATAGTAAAATAATTGTCTTAATGACTTTTTAAAGAAATTGTATGTTTACAGGGTGATATAAAAATTCTTAGTTGGACAATTTTCATCTGTCATATCTTAAATTGATACAGAATTTGTCCTTCAATATCTATGTAGAAACTTATTATAGATAAGATTGTTTGGTCATCTATGAATTCATGTATCCCTAGTATCATTTAGAATGATTTTTGCATCTTTATTAAACAATAAAACATATGAAATATTTTGTTGAAATTAAGTACTGCACTGGATCTACCCTTTTAGTAATTCTATCAACAATTGATTAATAAATACCTAAATAAAGTTTTTAAAAAGGAAAGCAAAATAGATTGAAATGGTGCTTTCCTAGTGAGCTTTCTCAGCTCTTATTAAGTTTCCACTATCTTTTCTAAGGTCTATTGAGTGTCTGGATTTTCTAGGATTAATTATTTGTTAATATTGACAATTTTTCTTTTTGAAAATCAAGGCTACATTGGCTTTTTACTGGTTTAAAAATAGTTCCCATTTTCACAAATTTTTCTCAAGGTCTGCAACTTACTTACCAATAATTTATTTGATGCCTATTACATAGTGCTCTTAAACTCTCAGGATTAAGACCTTGCCCACATTTTCTTTCCATTATGTGCACATTACTCCCTACTAGGCCTCCTGATGGTGCCCATACAGTGTAACAAGTATTCTCCTCAGTGCATTAGACCAGTCAGTCACTCCCATGTTTATCTCCATGCTTTACATTGCCATAAGTTATTATTTGTTAGAAATTTTGTGGATTTCAATCACATTTTAGCCCTGGCTTTCTTCCTGACATAGTACATACAACTTTTTGGTTATATACCCAGCTGCTTGACTTCTGTACATTTTTTAAAAAATGAAATAGGAACCTCTCAGAGTCTCTAGGTTGTTGGTTTGGTTTCTTTAGGATTTTTTTATCTTTTTCATTGGAATTATTGTTTTTGAATTGATTATTACTCCTTAAAGCCCCTCTCTATCTTTCACCTGTGCCCTTTTCACTTGAAAACATTTTCTTTCTGCTTCAAAATCTCTTCCTTAGATTTTCATTGGAGGCAGTTTCTAGAAAGCATTATTTTGTACAAGCCTCCACCTGTCAGTGAGAAGCATGAGTAACAGATGTATCCTTGGATACGTATGAAAGTTTGACACTCCTGCCAATGTTACAGGCATCCAGATGAGAAATGCAAGCTGTACTCACCTGACTTTGTGTGGTATCGTGCTATTCTGTTTTTTTTAATGTACATTTTATTTATTTTTAGAGAAAGGAGAAAGGAGGGAGGAAGAGAGGGAGAGAAACGTCAATGTATGGTTGCCTCTCGTATACCCCCTACTGGGGACTTGGCCTACAACCCAGGCATGTGCCCTGACTAGGAATTCAAACTGGTGACCCTTTGTTTCACAGGCTGGCACTCAGTCCACTGAGCTGCACCAGCTAGGGCTCTTCTGGATTTTAATGGAATGTAAACAGTGGATCCAAACAGTATTAATGGATCTGTGACTTATAAAATTCACTTTGATCAATATTATTTGTAATTTGTATTCAGTTGAAAATTCTTCTGTGCATTTGGTCAAATAGAAAGAATAGAGAACAGAGTGATGCATGGGGGTATGTAGGTAATGGAGGGATGAGACATGCCCTATTGTAGCTACCCTCTGAATATGGTTGTATTTTACTAGTGGCTAGAGAGCTCATACTAATGAAATTCTGCAGGCTATAAAGTATAGACACCATCTGCCATAGAAAGAGCACATTAGAAAAGTACCACTTTTCCTATGTTAGCCTGGCCTCTGCCTCAGATTTTCACACATACTCCTGCTCATTCATACAGCAAGAAGCTAATGCAATGAGATTTTTATACATTCCATCCAGGAATATCTTATTATCTGATTCAGTTTTGATTTTAAATTCTTTCCAGTGTATGTGTATGTCTTTCTTTACTATTTTCTATAAATTCCCTTCCTGACCAATTAACTGTTTAAGAAAATATTTTTATTCATTCAGCATTCAACAGTTATTTATTAAGGACCTGCTACAACATAGTTAACAAAACAAGCAACCAATATTTTCACTCTTAGAGCTCACATATTCTATAAGAGGAGACAGGACATCATAAAAATAGGTGAAATTAACATTTTAGTATATGGTGAAGAACATTAAGAAGAAAAGGAAAGCAGAGAGCCAGAGAGGAGATTCTGTGAGCAGGTATTGTGATTTTAGATAGGATGGCCTTGAAGGCTTCCTTTAAATAAAAATGTGATAGATGTGAGGGAGCAAGCCACATGGCTCTGTGTGGGAAGAATGTGCAAAACACATCCAGTGCAAAGGCCCTGAGAAAGGAGTGTAATAGATACTTCCTCTTGAAAAAGAAGGTGCATGTGTTGAGAGTAAAAGGGAACGTGGCCCTGGCTGGTGTAGCTCAGTGGATTGAGTGCGGGCCTGTGAATCATAGGATCGTGGTTCTATTCCCACTCAGGGCACATGCCTGGGTTGCAGTCCAGTCCCCAGCAGGAGACCCAGGAGAGGCAACCATACATTTATATTTCTCTCCTTCTCTCCTTCCCTTCCCCTCTAAAGATAAATAAATAAGAAATTTTTAAAAAGAGTAAAAGGGAGTGTGGTCAGTAAGGCAAAAAGGAGCAGATTATGTAAAGCATTATAAATCAATGTAATGACTTTGGCTTTTACTCTAAAAGTGAGATGGGAAGCCACAGAAGCATTTTGAGCAGAAGAGCAACAAGACCCATCAGAAAAACTGCTCTTGCTGTGTTGAGAACAGACTGAAGTGAACCAACAGCAAAGGAGGGTGATCAGTTAGGACACAAATCAAATAATCCATATGAGAGATGGTGGTGACTTGGAGTGAGGTGACAGCAGTGGAGGTGGGAAAAACATTCTAAATAAATTGTGACTATTGAGTTAATAAGACTTACTGGAAGTTAACTTCAAGTTTTTGGCCTGAGAGATTAGATAGAGTTGCTATTAACTTCTAGCAAAATGTGTTTGGGGGAGAATATGAGGATCTCAGCTTTGTCACATGTTAAGTTTCAGGAATGTGCTTAGCTTGAAAATGTTACTGGTGGTGAGATTTCTTCATTTACTTTTTTATTTAAAAAAAGAAACTTTGAAAACTGAAAAGTACACATGATTAAATTTAGAATACTCATAAACTCATGTTTTTTGACTCAAAAATGAGTCAGTGAGACTTGTTTAATTTTGGTTAAAAAAAAAAACAAAGTCAGGAATGGCTGAGATGAGAATATTTTCTTTCTATAAAATGGTCAGATTTGCAAAAGCTTGGTAATGTGAATTTCACATTAACCACACAACATTATTCTAGAATCTTGCTAAAAATCATCAGACACATTGCTTTTTAGAATTCTGTGACAATAAACAAAATGAATATAGGTTAGTTGATGTGGTAAAGTAGTCAGTGAGTATGTTTTGGCTGAGAGTTAAGAAAACATATTCCTGCATTTCATCAAACTATAGTATCAAGTTCTGTCTCACTGAGATGGCCATAATTGTGATCAGTTGTGACTTTAAATACTTGGAAATGGGTCACCAAAATACTTCCTGTTCCAGTACTAAAGATTTTTCATATTTCTTTGCCTAGAATAAGAAAGTTCACACTGGTATATAAATTTCTGTGAATATGTCTGATTAGAAATGTTGGATTGTGTGTGATGTGTGTGTGTATTATTCTTAGGACTTCGCTATGTCTTGACATTTTTCAGTTATGAATAACACTCTTTTGTTTTTAGAACATTAAAAAACAATAAATTAAAGTATAATTCTTATTCTTGAGAAGTAATTTATCACTTTATCCCAAACTCTATATTTTAAAAAAGTGATCTTATGTTTAAAATATACTCTTTGAACATGTCAAAGAATGTTAAGCAAGTCTTTATGTGACATTAAATTGTTAATTTTACCTTGTTACTTTAAATCTATGGTTGGAATTCATTCTTTGGGCTAAAAGTATGTGTAGAGTATGAATTCCTGTGGTTCAGAATGCCAGTAATTTAGGGGAAGGTTAATGTAGTGTTTTTTTGAGAGAAAAAAAAAAGGCTGTTTTGTGGAAAATCTTTTAAAACTTTGCCTTCTTTTATTTCTCTGAACTATCAAATATGCTTCAGATAATTTGTAGGAGATCCTAAAATGTTTATTTGTTAATTTTTAGGTAGCATCTGTTCTTAAGAACAGTGTCTGTGGAACATAAGCTACTTTGAATATTAGCCTATGTAATAGTGGAATAAAGTAAGCTTATAAGAGAAAACATTTTTAAAAAGCAAGGTACAAATTGATTTCTTTCTGAAGTTACGGTCCTGGGTGGGTGAGTGGGGGAGCTCTGCTCCATGAAGTCATCCTTAAGTACAGATGTATATGGCAGCTCTGCCATCCTCACCATGTAGTTTCCAACTTTGGCTGTAGCTTTTCTATTTCTAGGTGAAGGGGAAAGGAGAGATGAGGCCAGGGAAAGGTTTTTTTATGTTTTATTTATTTTTCAAGCAGAGGAAAAAGGAAGGAGAAAGAGAGGGAGTGAAACATCGAGCTTCTTCTCACATTCCCCCAACTCAGGACCTGGCCAACAACCAAGGCATATACCCTGACCTGGACTTTGAGGATATCACCCAACCCACTGAGCCACATCTGTCAGGCCAGAAAAGTAGGTGGGTTGGAAGTTGTCCACATCAAGGAGAACTTTGTCACAGGAATATACCAACTTGCAGGAAATTCAGTAAATATTATATATTGCCCAGCAAGAACAAAGAATACATCTGCAAGGATGGCTAGCAGTATCTGTCACAGGCTTAAATAAATGAAGAAAAAAATATCTAGTCAATTATATTTTAATAACCATTCTATTGAAGTAAAAATAATTCTATTTTATATAAATATTTTCTATTTTATGTTCTAATTATCAAATGATTATACTTGTATCATGGTTAGTCATGGGATTTCAGTTAATACCACTGAATGAGCACAGCCACCCCAGAACTAAACAAGAGTCACTTTTGAACCTTATGTTGTTCTGATTTACCTAATGATTTTCCCCACAAGTGAAAGTAATAAAATTTTGCTGTGTTTAAAATGTTTAATCTGGAATTAAAACTGTGTCCATCTACTCTTGTTAGACAATAATCAAAGGAATATAAAGGTCATGGAGAAAAGGCAATAAATGTTTTTTCCCCAGTCCAAACAGAAATACAAAAGAACCATTGATAATCCAAAGACACAGGAATTTTAACCTCCCCTCCCTTTCCTCTGGCTGGTCCATTTAATTTTAAAAGCAGAATTTTGCTTTCAAAAAGTATACCAGACAGGAATTTGTTCAAATTTCTCAAACCAAGCCAAGAAAAGTTTCAGAAAGTTCAGACATGCATGGCAGATTGGAAAGAACACACTGTTTGGAGGCAAGCACAGATGCATGGTGATACTACTCCAGACACTGGATTCTGAGTGACCTTGGGCAAGTTTCTTAGCCGGGTTGAGCCAAAGTATCCTCATTTATAAAATACAAACAGTAAGAATGAACTTGCTAGTGTGTTGATATAAAATTAAACTATATAAACGGCCTAGCATTAATAAGATGTTCACTTTATTTGTGTAATCCTAGAAAGTCCCAGGGAGCTCAAGGTTATTGTTTCTCTGGCTTTGTAGCTAGAAGTAGTCCATAGTTTCCTAGGTGGGAGCTATTGGAAGCAGTCCAGGCTACCATCTCTCTTCAGAACCCAACCATTCTGAGGCATGGGATTTTCCCCATGAGATGAAAGAAAGCTAAGCACTGAGAGAAATATGTAATGGTGGCAACAAAATAGAGCTGAGACTCTGCTCTGGCCAAAAAGTTCATGGTAATGATGGGCCAGAGCAATCTGCTCATGCTAGCTGATTTCCACTCATGTTCCACCAACATGGGCTCTTAGCCTGCCCCATACTTGGTTCTTCCAACTATTGAGGATATCTCTATAAAGGTCCCCCTTTTGCCTCAGAAATATTAGGGAGGAGTCTGGATTCTCAAAAATCAGGAAAATGCACCTGAAAACAGCACCTGTTTTATAGGAAAAGGGGATGAAGACATGAATGGAGGGGCAGAGGCAACTTTCACTGGCCCCCACCTTTGTAGAAACAAAGCTTTAGCCTGTTGGGAAGTGCAGCCTCCATGGGGCTTTCCCTTTGTTTCCCCTGAGCTGAAATAACCCTCAGGGACCAGTGTGCCTTTTACATCCCCTGAATGTAAGGCATAGTCTCACAAGGGAGACAGCAGGGGCCGGAGAGAGAAGGTAAACATCAGAATTGTGACTACCACAGCCAGAAGCTCCTAGCCCTGTGGAAGCCAGGACTGTAGTAATAGCAGGTGAAGGAAGCTTCCCTGGGAAGCTGCTGGAGAAGGAATTAGCTGCAGCAAGTTCACTTGGGTAGATCTATGCAATACCAGGACAATACAATGGTGAGAAGGACATTCAAAGGATAGTGTGCTCAAAAGCTGCCTGTGCTACCTTTTAGCCATGCAGACTTGAGCATATTACTTAACTTGCCCCTGCCTCAGTTTCATCTACGAAATGGAGTTAATAGTGCTAGGACTGCTGTGAGGAATTAATGAGCTAAAGCCTCATTTGGGCTAAAGCTTCATTTACTGACACCAGCTCATTTCAGGTCTCAACCACTGCAGCGAATGCAGTGATATTATAGTAGGGAACGCTGGCATTCCGCTGCCCATAGATGCCATGTAGACACTGGAGTCACCCAAGCAATGGCTCTGAAGGCCAACCAGCTTGAGGACCAGCCTCAGGGAGTCACCATGGGACAACATGGGAGCACCTATGGAATCTGTGAGCACCAGTGGAATCTGTGAGCACCAGCACTACTGGCCTTGAGAATGTACCAATGTGGGGAGTAAAACAGCAGACTTGCTTACCTCACTGAAGACCAATATGGGGTCACATGAGGCAACAGAATGAAGGATTCTCAGGGAAAAGGAAATTGAGCCACGAAGCTGGAATGATCTAGAGAACATGCTTGGGAAAGGCAGCACCTATGGTCAGGACACAGCTGTGGCTCTACCAGTATGAGGGCCACAGAGCATCTTCAGGTAGGCAAAGCAGTTCTGCTTCCTGGGTATCAGGAGCTGTAGAAACTGGTGTGCATCACCAGTCTGCCCCAGGTACTATCTCTTCATAGAAGTTAAGGTAAACAGTCCATATCTGGGGCCCCTTTAAGTTTGCAGATAAGCAGTCTGGCCAGCTTTCAGTGGTTGACCTCTATAATTTCTGCTCTTGATATTGTGCAACACGAGCTATTTACTCTTTGAATATTTCCATCAGTATCTCTGTTCTCTTTGACCTACTTCCTGCTTTGTTACTTTTATTTTCTCACTTAAACTTACATGTAGCCCTGGCTGGTGTAGCTCAGTGGATTGAGTGTGGGCCTGCAAACTAAGGGATCATGATTTGATTCCCAGTCAAGGCACATGCCTGGGTTGCAGGCCAGTTCCCAGAGGGGGACACACGAGAGGCAACCATACATTGATATTTCTTTCCCTCTCTCCTTCCCTACCCTCTAAAGATAAATGAATAAAATCTTTTAAAAAACTTATATGTATATGTTTTTGCCAGATCAGCATTTATTTATGTTATAAACAAGGCAGTAAACCCTAGGAATATGATGGTGAGCAAGACAAGGTCACTGTTCTGTGGCTCATTCACTTGGCGTGGGGAGAGAAAATAAATAAATTGTAAACTTTAAATTTTTTACAAACTTAAAAAGTACTACATTCTACACATAAAATAATATAAATAATTGTATGTCCTGTATTACAGAGGGTTAGTCATCCCTTAAATTCAAAGCTTTTGGGAAGAAGAAAGCAAGAGATATTGTTGAATGTGAATTTGTTGTGGAAATAAGATTAAACTTTGAAGATCAGTCTTTTGACCATTATCTCCTTTTAAAGTGAGAGATAGTCAAGAATTCTACGTCAAAACACGGGGGTTAAAAGACTGAAAAAAGTAAATGGGCGAAATGAAACAGCTCTCTCACTAAAACAGCTATGTATGATGATAAAAGTTTGTGTTCCCCTTTAAACTTAGGTAATTTGTGCTGCAAAAGTGATACATGTCCATAAAGGCAATGCACATTTATTCAAGTTTAAAAGAATTACAAAACACATCTACTGTAGTAAGTAGTTATTTCTAATCCATCAGTAAGCACCACTAAAAAGAAAGCAAAGAGTGAAGACATTAACCAGATAAGAGATTTGGATAAAGCATTCAACTCCATTTCTCACTTGCTCTGTCCTCTCAGTTGTAATCTGCTGGGTTGTTGAATAAATCTGTTATGGAAGTTTATGAAAACCATCTGTCAATCAAGTAATTCTGACTTAATAGCTAATAATAATTGTTCTTTAAAAATTCACTGTTTTAGATGTTTTCTTTTATCTTTAAACTGTGATTATTAAAGCTACCTTAAAGTGATTTGTTAGATGTAGATGAACACACACTACACAAAAACTTATGAATATCTTACATTGATTAATGAAGAACAATGAGTATGATTAAATACTCACTGATTTAAATCAAGGAATATTAAATCTTTAAATAATTACTCCATATTTCAGACATATTTCTCTGTGTGTTGGGTAGTGTTAGATAATGTTTTCTGTAATGATTTTTCTGTAGTTCTCTTGACCAGGCATAAAAAGTTAGTATCACTCCACCAAGCACAGTGCAAATGTCTATTTGCTCTTTTAATGTCATGATCCCAGATCCTTGCTAGAAAGGATTACTGATTACTGACCAAATGAGCTCTGGTCTGGTGCTGCAGTCTTGCCAATGTGACTGATAAGAATATGAAGAGACACTTCATTCTAAGCATAAGCAATCCTGACCACAGCAATCCATGGTTAAATTTGTTGTGTTGTCATATAAAAATGGTTGAACCATATCTTATGAATGACTAATTTTTTTCTTTCTCCTAATCTGTTTTGTTATCAATATATTGTCTATATCTAATGTCACCTTAGTGTTTGTTGTGAAAATCAAGTAGTATAAAGGGCAGATATTAAGGTGTAAAGAGAGAAATTTATTAGTGGATGGAAATGATATATGGCACAGTAAGATTCTGACATAGAGGTTTGGAGCCAGCCAAAAAGGCTTCACCATTACAATGTAGACTTTGTGCTAATGATCATCTTTTATCCTTATATTATTATTAATGCATAAGCCAAACTGTGACCAAACAGACTAGACTATACTGAGCAGAGACACACCTTTGCACATATGAATGTAAAACTCTCATCTTAATTAAACATGCTCATTTATCTGTACTTATTTCTGATCTGTATCTTAAAGCAGAAAGAAGTTATTTGACTTCTTATTTCTGCTCCAGCATTTAAAGAAAGAGCTTGGAAGTTGTCAATCCTATTCTTCCAATTAAAAAAGGCTAATCAATTCTGAAAAACAGTAATTTTGAAAATCAACAATGTTTGTTGGATCTAAAGAGCAAATTGGTATTATAGGATGAACTGTTGCATTCAAATTTGGAGAGAAAAAAATACAGAGAATCAGTTCCCAGGAGGAGAAGCCACTAGAACCAGACCCTGAAACCAATGGACTAATTACTGGAGGCTCAGCATGGACTAGCTTAGTAGTTAAAAATTCTTCAGTCTTAGTGGGGCCCCCAAAGGTTTTCTTTTGTTTTACTTCCAGGAGCCCTGCCAGGTTCTTATCAGAGAAATACTCCTCATTTTCCTGCAGGGGAAAAGAAATATGACTTCAAAAAATGGCATGCCCTGAAGGAAATCTTTTTTCCTAGGCCTCATCTGACTTAGGGCAGTTAGATGGCTGAATCCCTGTCTGTTCTTCCTCTATCACAAAAGCTAAGAAAAAAGGCAAAGAGATTGCTAAAAGTTACAGCTTAGGACTCAGGCTGACTTTAAAAGAATGGGAATATAATGATAAAATTTTAAAACAATTTCCCTCCCTAATACCTTATTATCACATTAGCAGGTCTCCAAAATTAGCTGGATTATAAATCCAACAGATGCTAGACACAATTCTATTTGGAAGGAATTTCTAGGGAAACATAAATATAATAGAGAAGACAGAAACTAGGACACTAGAGAAAACTGAACCCTTCTGACAGCTACATAAAACCCACATTAAATTCAGCCTAACTCCTAGCCAGAAGAACATAAAACCTCACACCAAAGACCTACCTACCTCAGTTACTATTACCTAATAAATCTTGCCCAGCTTTCAACAGAAATTACAAAGCATGGTAAAAGACAAATAAAAACAAAATCTAAAGAGACAATGTAAACCTCAGAACCAAATTCAGATATGACAGAGATTTTATAATTAGTAAATTTGGAATTATTTTGGAATTTAAAATAATTTGCCTAATATGCTAAGGGCTCTACAAGACAAAGTGACAACATGTAAGAACAGATGGGTAGTATATGTAGAGAGAGAAAGAATCAAAAGAAATTCTAGAGATAAAAAAGAATACTGTGACAGAAATGAGGAATGTCTTTAATGGGCTTATTAGTAAACTATATATAGCCAAGGCAAGAAACATTGAGATTAAAAATATGTCAATAAAAACATAAACTGAAACACAAAGAGGAAAAAGAATGGGGGAAAAGGGAACAGAATGCCAAAGAATGATGGGACAATTATGAAAAGTCTAACATACAGGTAATGAAGTTACCAGAAGGAGAGAGAAGGAGGGGAGGGAGGGAGGGAGGGAGGGAGGAAAGAGTATTGGAACTTACAATGGTTGAGAATTTTCAAAACTTAATGACAGACACAAAACTACAGACCAAGGGGACTTGGAGAACAAGCAGGGCATAAAAGCAAATAAACTGGGGCATATTAAAACTGCAAAAAAAAAAAAAGAGAAAATCTTGAAAGGAGTAGGGAATGGGATGGGGAAGAAACACCTTACATGTAGAGGAGCAAGGATAAGAATTATATTGGTGTTCTCCTCAGAAGCCATTTATTCAAGAAGAGAGTAAAATATAATAATAGTTAAAGTGTTGAAAGAAAAGGTAAACCTAAAATTTTATATCCAGAGAGGTTATCTTTAAAAAATAAGGAGATAAAGAAGTTTTAAATAAACAAAATCTGAAAGAATGTGTTGCCAGTAGAACTGCTTTGAAAGAAGAGATAGAAAGAAGTACTTTACTGAAGGAAAATGATGTAGATTAGAAACTCAGATCTACATTAAAAAGTAGGGTTTGAAAAGGAGTAAATGCAGATAAAATATTTTATTTTTGTCTTACTAATTGATATTATAGATGAATGTTCAGAATAATAACAGTAATGTATCAGATCATTTTAGCTTATGGGTAAGTAATGTGAATAGTAACAGCATTGTTATAAGGGACAGAGAGAGGCCACTCAGGTCGCTGGTTTGTGATGCTGCATGTGGGGGCGAGGTCAGAGAGGGACAATAGCGGTCCCCTCTGCCACTTCCTGCCCTGAGGCCTGTGCGGTCCGTCTCACTCCTCGCTCCTTCGCTGGTTTATCTGCACGCAAATGTGTGACCACGGTCAGCCCTCAGTGGGTCCACCGCCTTTCACCCTCAGTGGGTTCGCCCACTACTCCACACCTGGGATCCACCCACAGCGGCCTGCACGCCTGGGTCGTGTGCCTAGTCAGTCCGGTGGATCTTTCCTGCCTGACCCGGCTCTGCTGCTGGCTCTGCCCTTCTTACCGGTTTGACTGAAGGTTTCGTTGTTGTCACACTTCCATATAGTTCAATTTTCTGTGGTTTGGCTGCATTTTTGTTGCTAAAACTTTGTTGTTCTTAAACTTGGTTGTGTGAGAAGGCACAGTGTGTCCACCTACGCTTCCATCTTGGTGGAAGTCTTGTATGTATTTTTTAATTAGGTCAACTAAGAGAAAATAAATTTCCAACAAACTCTTTTGATATGAAATCATAGCTTCTCTAAGCAGAGGAGTAACAGTTATCTGTCATAACCTCTCCTTTGCTACTCTTACTCCCAGCCTGCATGAAAACTGCCCAGGCAGGGGCAGAGAGTATTTTAATTGGCATGTGAGTTCAGTGTTCTGGGAGCTGTTCTACTTTAATACCTAAACTTTCCTGCCAATGTCAGCATCCAGCCTTGTCAACACTCTTTTTTCCCCCATTTGTGAACACTATAGTTAAATCTATCACCTCTCCTTTTCCAGAAGTATTTTGTATTTAGAACTCAGAAATTTAGAAATTTTCTACATCTAAAGAAATGCTTTTCAACTAAGAAACTTGATTACTTATAAAATGTTTAACATAAAAATATAAACATAAATATGCCTTTTCGATATGGTCTTTGACTTTACTGCAAAAATTTAGTGCCATGAACAGTGAGGTTTAAGGTAACAAATAAAGTGATTTCACCAGTGAGGCAAGGTTTGCCAAAAGAGTGCTTAACTTTAAAAAAGAGCTAAAATTCGGCTCAAAAACATAAAGTTTCTAAATACATTTTAAAGTGCTCAGAAGAAAAGAAGTTCTTTTTGTTAATCTCATGTTCTGGTAGCAAATAAAAAATGTTTTGTTATTTCAAAGGCCACCTGGCAATTTTCAGGCTGAATGTATATGAGTCATTACTTGAGCATGTGAATGAATTATGTGCAGCTTATAATCATTAGGTTACCTCACAGAGAAAATATTTGAGTTAATTATCTCAGAAATTATTTTAGTAAAATTAAACATGATTTCAAGGCATAAAAAACATTGTTCATAAAGGGTTTATTCCTTAGAAATTAACATTATACGAGAGAATTTAAATCTTCCTGGTTTATTGTTCAGTAATCTCTATAATTCAGGATGGGCCTTTTTTGCTAATACTGGTTATTTGACCCTATACACATTTCATATGTGTAGATACATTCAGCCTTAGTGAGAGTGGATTACTATGTTGAATCCATATTTCTACCTTAAGAATACATGTCCCTCATTGGTTTTTTTATGGTCTCATGACAAACAGAGTACTTTATAATAACCACTGTTGGGTAAAATTTATCACCACAGATCCAACTATCAGAATTTGAAAGTATAGTTCATGTTAAGCGTTCATGATGAGGTAGCATGGGGCAGTTTGATAGGAGGAAAATATTATAGAAAGTTGCAATGGCGCTCACAATGGACCATTGGCTCACATGTTTTAAATATGTGCTTAAAATTTCTGTAAGAGACTTTATACCAGATAATGAGGAAGTTACCAAAGGGTGAAAGAAACTGAGAGTTCACCACAACAAAAAGAATTTCATTATAGATTTTGTCTTCCAAAGGTGACTTCATGCTGAAAGTTAATAGTTGAATTTGAGAAGCCACCATGCTGTTTGGAATGGGGTTGTTGCTTGAGGGGAACCCCGTCCCTCTGAGTTCTCCCAGGTGTGCAATGAGTCATCCTGGACACACTCTGTTCTAGTGGGAAAGTGGGTGGGGATTCCCCATAGTGGAGAATGCCCCAGCCCATCTTTGCAACAGCTTTTACTGGGATCAGAATGTTCAGGGGTGTACAGTAGTTTATCAATCAATGTCCAAAGGCTATAGTTATATAAAACAGATATTATCTACAGATAACAATTGAAGAAACACAGAGATCTGCCTCGGGTCAGGGTCTGTTAGACATGCTGACACCAGATGGTTGATAAGGCATGCTGCATGAGATAAGGAGTTCACTCCCTATGCTTTGAGCTTAAACATCTGGTTTATATCAATAGGTGTGTAACAAAGCAAAGAAAGCTTGAAAGGAAATGATGTATTCTTCAGGCCTAATTTCCCACAGGAACCTTCGGTGTTAGTATTGGGTCATGCCTGCCACCTGGATTCTCAGCATTCCAGTCAAGACCTATAGGCCTCTTTCAAGGGCTTGCTTGTGTGGCCTATAGTCTCTGATACCCCACAAAGTGGACCCCAACAGTTGCTGTTTAGAATTTATTATTAAGACTATATTTACATGTGTCATGAGCTGCTTAACAGATTTATATTCAATACTCTGCTTCATAGTCCCAACAGAAACATGGTCATGAATATGGACTACAGATGAGTGCATTTTCTTCTGTGTTTGTCCATGAGTATATTGGCTGCTTCGTCTTGATTCAGACACAAAACCTAGGAAACTTGCAAAACATGAATGTTTGTGGTTTGTCTTTGAATAATTCAGGAAGTACCATTATTATTTTTGGTGAAGAAAATTTGTGCCATTTCATTAAAAATATGTGATTAAAAAATAGTGTACTTGTAATGACTCATTCTGTAAACTAAAATTTCCCTTCTGGGATACATGTATATAAATAATCATCTTATAAAATTGAAGGAAGTAAAAAATAAGATTTTTTCCCCAATATGTAGTGTTTGAAATAAAAATCTGATACATATTAATATAATGGCATTATTTAACTATGTGACAAATACTTTATGTTATCAAATGATGTCTTAGGATCTAGGCTTTTAGCCTTCAGAAATCTTTAAAGATGAATAAAATGTCAAATTTAAATGTAAATTGTAAATATAGTCCAAAAATACATTTTTAGGTCTCTATTTTGACCCCAAAATGTTTATCTTCCAAACTGTTTATAATAAGCCAAAGGAAAAATTTTGATAAACCTCACAACTGTTCCATTTTTCTCTGTGTTAAGTGAATAAATTCAGTTTAAATAATTAATACAAATCTTCTGCAAGTTTCTGAGCTATGGCACTGTATGACAAAAGCTATAGAATCAGAAAGACTATTAAGCTAGAGACTATCAGTAGTTCTTAACCAGGGGCAATTTTGCCCACTGGGGATACTGGACAATGTCTACAAATATTTTTGGTTGTCACAACTGAGGGATGTTGTTAAAATATCAGTGGTAGAGGTCATGGATGCTGCAATGCACAGGATAGACACACACAGCAAGGCATTGTCCAGCCCCAAATGCCACTAGTGTCAAACTTAAGGAAATGTTGATCAGAGTGTCAACTAAGTCAGTGGTGACTCTTTGATTGATAAATTTATTTCCATTGATACTTCAGGATTTAAATAAGCTGAATTTTATTTAAAATCAGACTGATAGTACTAGTTGCCTTTAAGTGACTTTAACAAATGTCCATCAGTAGATGAGTGGATAAAACAATGGAAAACTACTCGGCCATAAAAAAAAGATGAACACTTTACCCTCTGCAGCAGTATGGGTAGACCTGGAGAACATTATGTTAAGTGAACTAAGCCAGTCAGAGAAAGAAAAACACTATATGATTTCACTCATAAGTGGAATCTAATGAACAAACTGAACTGACAAGCAAAATAAGGACACTCATAGATAGGATGAGAGCTAAGGGTTGGTGGGAGGTGAGTGGGTGGAGAGATTGAGTAAAAATAAAAAAGAACTCATGGACATATGTGGGGGCGACTTTGCCCTCAAGTCCCCCCATCTGCCATGGATGAAAGTAACACCACTAAGACATGATCTGCTTGGGGAGGAGAGGTGGCCAGTTTTTCAGAGGGAAAAGGCCAGGAGCCCCTTCCGCCAAGGGCTTTTATTGGGTTGTAATACACAGGAATACAGGGCAGCAAGGATCAAACAGTAGATAACATTTCAAAGAAATCTGAGAGCTTTGTCTGAGTCAGTGTCTGTCAGGAAAGGGGGTTGCAGAAACTTTGGGAGACCTACTCATTTTCTGCTCGGACCCTCAACATATGAATGAAAGCAGTCTTAGCAAAGCAGGTTTCACAGGACTTTTAGGAATTCTTTCTTATGACACATTTACCCCAGATACCACTCTAGCAAGACAAGGAGCTGAACTACCTCCTCATCACAGGTTTTCAGGCTTAAGTGGATTAGAGCCAGGAAGTACTTCTCCCAGAGGACATGGGGACTGGGGCTATGTCAGAAGAGCTGGGGGGCAGTGGTCCATTGCTCCCTCTTTGTTGCAGCCCCCAAGTCCTTCCATGATGGCCCCCCAAGTGATCAAGTCTGGCTTAGGTCGCCCCTCGCTGTGAGGAGTCTTACCCATCTCTGACTAGCCAACCATGCTTTGGGGGCAGGGTAATAAGCTGAGGCAGCATTTGCTACCAGAGACAAGCTTTGTCTTCCTAGTGGCTCACATTCCAGAGGTCGCTCACTAATCCTTGGCCTTGGGAGGTAGTTACAACTCCTGAAACCAAGCAGAGCAGTTCCCAACAGACATACACAACAGTGTGGTGATTTGGGTGGGCAGGGTATAAGGGGACTAAACGGTAATGGCAAAAAGTACAATAAAGAATAAAAAATAAAAAATAAAAAGAAAATTTATGTGGGAAAAAAAACAAATTTCCCTTTAAACTATGCCAAACTTTTTTTTCTATTCATTCTATGATTTAACAATAATATTGCTCTATGAAACAGTTCTAGAGTTTAAAAATAAAATTTAGGTGAAGACAAGTTATATGTATGCAAACATAGCATAACAAATGTAAAACAAGGAAGCACACCCACCCCATCTTGAATAGGCTGTATTTTTAATAATGGAAGTGGGCAAAGATCAAGCTCTTCATGTGTTGTCTTAATTGGCCACCTCTGAGGATTAACTATTTAGTAATTGCAACTGTTTCTGAGTTAAAAAAAAAACAAACATCTATTTGGAGTGTAAGATGGGGATTATATTCTTCTGCAGTTAAACTTATTGGTTAAGTTCATTGAAGCACCACCAGATCACAGATATTCAGGTGTAGTGGTAGAGGAATATGTAAGTTTCTTTTCTTTCCAACTGAAGAGGATACTCAAAATGGAATGTTGTAGGGTAAAGTCAATCAGCTGATCTTCAAAAAGGGTCAGATCAAATCAGAATCAGCTGAAGGAGCAGAACAAACAACTTAGAAAAGTTTGGGGGAAACTGGTGTTCTTGAGTGACAAGAAATTTGTCATTGTACACTCCACAACTGAGATTCTATTTCCAGGTAGAAAATTAAGTCAATCATTTCAATTTCAGAGGGAAGGAAGGGGTGGAGGCTGGGGGGAGGTGAGCAATGAGGGGAGACAATGGGGACATATCTATAATAATGTCAACAATAAAAATAAAAAATGTGTTCTCATACAGAAATATTAAAAAGTATATTAGGTTGAAAAAATTAAAGGACCAGACAAAAAGACAAGTATTTGTAGTAGGATGACCTGGGTGGAATGAAGGCGACTCACTCAAAGGTACTACAGGGATTTCTTCCACATCCAGTAGCTTACAATATTTTGCAAAGTCAAGGGTAGATTCTGTAGGACTAAGCAATAGCCGGATGGGTTCTTGCTTAACCTGGGATTGGATTGCCTCAGAAGGCAGTGTGTTCTATATCACCAGGAGTTAAAATTCAGGAACATTGCCCTGAGGATCCAAACTTTGAGAGAGAGGAAGAAATAGTCCTAAAAGAGACCATCTTGGTTCCACTAGGAATTTTGGGTATAAGGTAAAGCTAATTGTTCAGACTAGGGCCTAGTGTACTTATTCATACGCAATATTTCAAACTATATCTCCAATTCTAACTTCCCAAATTCTTTCACAATAGATGAAGCATTACCATCAGTAAAACAGCACTGTAGATATTTTGCGTTTTGGAGAGTTTAATGATGGAACTTCAGGGTTAATAGCTTGTTATTATTAGTTATCACCATAATTTTGTGGCTTTTTCATTTAAAATTTGAATGACTTAATGGTGTTGTGTAATCTGTGACTAGGAGAAATAATAGGAAATATTCCCAGGATACAGCCAATTCTTCACTTGTTTTTCATAAGAAAAAAAGTCAAATAACAGATAATCAGTAAATATAATCCTGTAAATAGACCAAAAAATGCAAATATAATTTGTTCAGAACTATAAAAAAAAGTTCTCTACTATGTCTCAATACATGTAGTCTGTAGAAAGTTCCAACATGCAGCCCTGGCTGATGTGACCCAGTGGATTGAGTGTAGGGCTGTGAACCAAAGGGTCACCAGTTTGACTCCCAGTCTAGGGCACCATGCCTGGGTTGCAGGCCAGGTCCCCAGTAGGTGGCGTGGGAGAGGCAACCACACATTGATGTTTCTCTACCCCTCTATCTCCCTCCCTTCCCCTCTCTCTAAAAAAATTAAATCTTAAAAATACATTAAAAATTTTTAAAGTTCCAATGTGAGTATTTATTTTATAAATGTAGGCTCATGGGTCTTCCAATCCAAATAATTCACACAACCAATGGGCACTTCAGGAAGAATGAATAAAATTAGGAAAAATGATTATTTAAGTATCATTGTTATGATTTTGTTTCTTATACAACTTAAATTTGTGCTTTGAGAGTGTTGGGGTCTAAGAAAATCATGCTACTTCAGGAGTTTCCTAAATATATATAAATATATATATATTTGTAGTAGGCCTTATTTTTCTCTAGCAAGAGAATACATTCTATTCTTAGGCACCATTGTAGAATCATTACTCACTTAACAAAAATATTGTCTTTCCAGCTAGAAAATTTAGTTCCATAATTAAGATGGACTTAAAGTGTTCTGCAGTGTATCTAGAAAAATATTTTGTATGTATTAATGTAATATTTTCTAGAAATTTCATATGATGGGTCAAACAACAAAAGAAAACTTTTCTATTATATGTAGCACAGGCTTTTAAATTTATATGCGTATATATTTTAAGTGAATTTTGAAAATCAGCAAACATAAAGTTAGCTAATTTTCTTTGTTTCCAAATATATAATTGAGTAACATTCATGATGATAAAGAATTGATTAAAAAGACAAACATTTCAGAAATATTTATCTTAATAGTATGATAATTGTTTAATTTGTCAATAATTTTTGAGTACTTCTCAATGCCAGTCTAGATGTGGAAGGTTTGGTTTTAACTTAGAGTGCTCATTCCTAGTGAGGGAGAGAGATGTGTTAACAAGCCAATGTGGTTAAGTGACAGTGGTACATGTGACCCCAGAGCTCTCCAGGAGGACTGAGAACGGGCAACTAGTATGGATTGTGGGCAGGGGAGATGAGCTGGGCTGGACAGTGGCAGAGTAGTTAGCGAAGAGGACCAGAGAAAAACACCAGGTGTGGGGAGCAGCCAGAGAGAACAGGATGTGCAACATAAGTTTGAGCAGCTACAGTGTCTTCCTGAGGTTGTCCACTCCCAAAGAAAGTAGGACTATCATAAATATGATTTTTGTCAGTTTAAATATTGGTCAACAATTGGAAAGTCTTTTCAAAATTGATTTTCTTTTTGTATAACTTGCAAAGTCAGGAGTAGAAAAGTGATGAGGAAAGACTATCTTACTCAATTGCCTTTGTTGCAGTTCAGTAAAATCTTCGATGCCTTTGACTTGGTATACTTTATATATACAGGAAACACTCTCTTCAACAGTCAGCATTTTCCTAGAGACGTTTGTATTTCATTTCCATAAAAATTTCATCTCTTTGTATCAACAAACACTGCTCTTTGAGCTGCATTATGAGCTCTTCCCATTTTTCTGTGTTAAATTAGGAAAATTGAATTAAAGCTTTAAGATTAGAATGCACATTTTTTATTTATTTATAAATAGCATCTTGCTTATAAACATAGTAGAGAAGAATCTGGGTGAATAGAAGAAGGATAATTTTCAACATTCCTCTCAAATTTAATCTTACATTGACAAGCCCCTTATTTTATTTGTGAAGGCTCAATTAGTAAAGCTACTTAACTTTACTGGTAACTTATAATGGATTTCTGTAGCCACATTTCTGTTTTAGTTCATATAATTAGAAAAAAGGGGCATACATTACTTTTTTGTGTTAAAATTGTCCTTCATATTCAGTCTACAATAGCAAAAATGTACATTTTTAGTACATAATAATTATTAATGAAAAGAGTCACTTCTCTTTTCTGTTCACAGTTATTTTCTGTACCTGTGGTTCTCTGAATCTTTGTTCTAAAAGTCATTTTCTTGCATGAGTTCCTCAATGTACTATAAACTTAGCCACCATCATCCCTCAGAAAAAAATGAACTTTATTCAAATTAAAGCTAATAAGAGAAAATATGCTTTTCTTTTGACATCCCAGTCTCAAGCAGGAGAAAATATAGGTAGCAGAATAAAGAAAAAGATTTGAAGATATGGACTTGTTGATGTGGGTTCATCTAGTTCTATCACTTTCTACCTCACATAAATTCATTAATTAGTAATATTCACTTTCTTTTTCTAAAGTCATTGATATAATCTGCCCTTTTACCCATCTACATACCTACCTGACTAATTAGACAGAAATTTCTTTAGTATTTAAGTATGTAAAAGAGCCTTGAAACTAAAAAATATTTTACAAATACTAGCTGTAATGGCAAAAACAATCAATGTACAAACTATGATTCTTAAAGTAAGAGGCAGTACATATACGAAATTATACTTTAAACAAAGTCACTTAGCACAGATTAGTGTATAGGCATTTGCCAAATAGGATTTCACTTTTCTTCTCAGCTTTCTTTCAAGTCTGTTGAATTCCCATTTGTTCTCATTTACTACTAGACTTTTCTGCTATTCTGAACACTTTGGTCCTTAGTAATGCTCTGATTATACTTCCTGCATGCACAGGCATGGAGAGACAGACAGTCCTCAGCCAACTGCAGTAACCTCCTTCTTAGTTTGTACATTTAATCATATGCGTATTCTAGTTTTAAATTTCTGTGTGGTTAGAGAATATATAGGTGAGTATTTTTGTATATTTTATTGATTATGTTATTACAGTTGCCCCACATTTTTTCCCTTCTCCGCTTTCTACCTGGTATTGTCCTTCTCTCCATCAATATTCATGGGTTGTGCATATAAGTTCTTTGGCTTCTCCATTTCCTATACTATTCTTAACATCCCTCTGTCTATTTTATACCTACCAATTATGCTTCTTAATCCCTGCACCTTTTCCCCATTCTTCTCCTTCCCCTTCTCGGCTGATAATCCTCCAAATGATCTCCATACTTATGATTCTTTTCCTGTTCTGGTTGTTTTTTGTTCCTGTACTTAGTTTTTTGTTTTGGGGTTTTGGTTTTCTTTTTTTTAGATTTAGTTCTTAATAGCTGTAAATTTGTTGCCTTTTTAATGTTCATGGTTTTGATTTTTCGTTTTCTTTTTCTTTTTTTAATATATATTTTTATTTTATTGATTAGGCCATTATATTTGTTCTATTTCCTCCCCCTTCATTCCCTTCCACCCTGCACTCTCCTCTCTCACCATTCCCCCTCCTTTAGTTCATGAACACGTGTCTCCAGTTCTCTAGATTCTATATTACCCCTACTATTCTTACCCTTCCCTCTATTTTTTTCAGTTTTTTATTGATTATGCCATTACAGTTGTTCTATTCCCCCCTTCATTCCCCTCCACCCTACCCCCCATCCCCACCATTACACCCACTTTAGTTTATGACCCTGTATCTCAAGTTCTTTAGATTCTATATTTCCCATACTATTCTTGCCCCCCCCCATCTATTTTCTACCTACTGTCTATGCTACTTATTTTCTGTACCTTCTTTCCCCTTCTCCTTCTCCCACTCCCCTGCTGCTAACCCTCCTTGGGATCTTCCTTTCTATGTTTCCAATCCTGATCTAGCTGTCCTTTTAGTTTGCTTTTGTTTTCGGTGTGGTTGTTAATAACTGTGAGTTTGCTGTCTTTTCACTGTTCATGTTTTTTTAACTTCTTTTTCTTAGATAAGTCCCTTTAACATTTCATATAATAAGGGCTTGGTGATGATGAAATCCTTGAATTTGATCTTATCTGAGAAGCACTTTATCTGCCCTTCCATTCTAAATGAAAGTTTTGCTGGATAGAGCAATCTTGGTTATAGGTCTTTGGATTTAATGACTTGGAATACCTCTTTCCAGCCCCTTCTTGCCTGTAAGGTCTCTTTTGAGAAATCAGCTGACAGTCTGATGGGAACTCCTTTGTAGGTGACTGTCCCCTTAGCTCTTGCTGCTTCTAGGATTCTCTCCTTCATTTTAATCTTGGCTAATGTAATGATGATGTGCCTTGGTGTGTTCCTTCTTGGGTCCAACTTCTTTGGGACTCTCTGAGCTTCCTGGATTTCCTGGAAGTCTATTTTCTTTGCCAGATTGGGGAAATTCTCCTTTATTATTTGTTCAAATAAGTTTTCCACTGGTGGCTGTGCCTTTCCCCTTTCTGGTGCCCCTATAATTCGGATGTTGGAGCATTTAAAGATGTCCTAGAGGTTCCTAAGACTCTACTCATTTTTTTTGAATTCTTACTTCTTCACTCTTTTCTGTTTGGCCATTATTTGCTTTCTTCTGGTCCAATCCATTGATTTGAGTCCCAGTTTCCTTTTCATCGCTATTGGTTTCCTGTGCAATTCCATTCATTTCAATTAGTTTCACCTTCATGTTTGTCTAATTTGTGGCTATAATCAACCAGTTCTGTGAGGATCCTGATCACCAGTGTTTTAAACTGTGCGTCTGAGAGTTTTGCTATTTCTTCATCACTTAGATTTATAGGCTCTGGGGCTTTGAGATCTTCTGGAGACATTTTTGGTCTGTTCGAGCCCGTTAAGTACGAGGATCGGCTCCTTGGACTCCCAGGTCACTGGGTTGTGACGCTTATGTGGGGGAGTGGTCAGAGCGGGAAAATGGCGGTGCCCTCTGCTGTTTCTCGCAGCTGGGTGAAGACAGAGCCTTAGGCTGTTCACCGGGACAGGGCCACTTAGGTCGCTGGATTATGATACTGTATGTGGAGGCGGGGTTAGAGTGGAGAAATGGTGGTGCCTTCCTCCACTTCTTGCTGCTGGGGCTGCTGGGTCTGTCCAATTGCCCACTCCCTCACTTGTCTATCTGCGCAGGAATGTGCGACCACAGTCAACCTGCAGACCTGCTCCCTTGCTGGTTCCCCGAGGTTGCTCACTGTGTCTCTCACTAGGTCCAACCCTGCACCTGGATTCCGTGCACCTGAGTCCATCTGACTGAGTTTTCCTGTGCAACCCCACTCCACCAGCTGCTGGCTTCGCCCCTCTTACCGGTCAAGCTGAAGAATTTGTTGTTATCAGACTTCCGAAAAGTTCAATTTTCTGTGTTCTGGCTACATTTTCTGTTGCTAATATTTAGTTGTCTCTAAACTTGGTTGTGTGAGAAAGCACAGCGTATCCACCTATGCTTCCATTTTGGCGGAAGTCCTGATTCTTCTTTTTCTTAAATAGTTCTGTTTAACATTTGATGTAATAATGGCCTGGTGGTGATGAACTCCTTTAGCTTTGTCTTGTCTGGGAAACACTTTATTTGCCTTTACATTCTAAATGATACCTTTGCTGGACAGAGTAATTTAGGTTGTAGGCCCTTGCTCTTTATTTTATTTTACTTTATTTATTGTTGTTCAATTACAATTGTCCCCATTTTATACCCATTACTCTCCCCCACCCTACCCACCCCCACCTTCTACATTCAATCCTCCCCACCATTATAGTCTTTGTCCAGGGGTCCTTTATAAATATTCCTTAATGACCCTTCCCCTTCTTTACCTGGTTTTCCCCCTCCCCTCCCCCCTCTGGTTACTGTCAGTTTGTTCTTTATTTCCATGTCTCTGTTTATATTTTGCTTGATTATTTGTTTTGTTATTTAGAAAAAAGCATAGAATTTCTTCAGAAAACTAAAAATGGCTGCCTTTTGACCCAGCAATTCCACTGCTGGGATTATACCCTAAGAATCCTGAAACACCATTTCAAAAGACCCTGGCTTCTTACCACTTTCAATACTTTTTGCCAGTCCCTTCCTGCCTACAAAGTTTGTTTTCACAAATCAGCTTACAGTATTTATGGGTAGTTCTTTTTATGGGTAACTCTCTGCTTTTTTCTTGCTGCTTTTAAGATTATCCTTTTATCTTTAACCTTTGGCATTTTAATTATGTGTCTTGGTATGGTCCTTTTTGGGTCCAACTTGTTTGAGACTCTCTTGGCTTCCTGGACTTGTATGTCTATTTCCTTGGCCAAATTAAAGAAGTTATTTTTTTCATTATTTTTCTAAATATGTTTTCAGTTTCTTGTTCTTCCTCTTCTTTTTCTGGCATGTTCTTCCTCTTCTCCTATGATTTGGATTTTGGCACATTTGGAGATTCCCCAGAGTCTTCTTATACTATCCTTGTTTTTCAATTCTTTTTTCTTCTTCCTTTTCTAGTTGAATGTTTATTTTTTTCTTATGTTCCAATTTGTTAATTTGAGTCCTACCTTCCTTCCCTTCACTATTTTATATTTTTTAAATTTCACTTAGTGTAACCTTCATTTCTTTCTTCATGCTGTTGCCATACTTCATGAGTTTTTCAGCATCCTGATCATCAATGTTTTGAACTTTGCATCTGATAGGTTGGCTATCTCTATTTTGTTTAGTTTTTTTCCTCTGGAATTTTGTTCTGTTCTTTCATTTGGGGCAGATTTCTTTGTCTTCTCAATTTGGCAGTTTCCCTGTGTTTGTCTGTGTGTTAGGTAGAGCTGCTTTGACTCCCTATAAAAGATGCCTGTCTGAATAAATGTGGCTTTTTAAATCTTTGTTTGTCAGACTTTCATACAATTTGATTTTCTGACAGTTCTGGGTGTTGTTTTGAGATTTAGGTGTAATTTCTTTTTGTGGTTGTGTAAGGAGGCGAAGCATGTCTGCCTACACCTCCATCTTGACCAGAAGTGGATATTGGTTTTATGTCCTATAATAGTTTAACACATTTATAGCAGTGGAATTTATTGTGATACCAATTTTACCAGTTCTTTCAGTAACAATATATATCATTTTTCTTATAAACAACTTTAATTCAGAATTACTTTTTGTTTTCTCACAAAGTAATATTAAACAATCACCTTCAAGTTTATAATAATAGCACCAAAATTTACTAAGTATACACCATATGCCAACCCTTTAAAGAAATGTAATCATTTAATCTTTGCAACACTGAAAGTATTATTATTGTTTGCCTATTTTACAAATGGGAAAACTAAACCATAGAAAGGATGTCAGGAGGCAGGATATCATCACAGTTAATTATGTATTCCTTTATTTCAGAAAGACTGGGTTAATTCTAATTCACCTATTATTATCAGTAAATCCTTAGACAAATTACTTACTTTTTTGTGCTTTAGTTTTCCCATCTGTAAAGTGGGGAATCAATAACGTGCTTCATATTATCGTTAAAATTTATAAACACTGTCATTCCCCTGAATGACATTTTAGGTTCTCTTAACCATTTGCTCAAAAATCTGCCCACACGTTGTTCATTTTTTCTTTCCATTTTAAGTAGTATTTTCAATGAGACAATTGTCTCATAAAATACAAAATACCATTTGATGACTTAGTACTTTATATTTGGTGTTTAGTAATCACCATGGAATCCAAATACAGGCTCCAGCATTTGAACTGTTGGAGCCTAAGTTACTTAGTTTCCCAATGACAAAGTGATCTCAAATGAAACTCAGTTTCCAGATTTATTTCATTTTAGTTAAACTTATAGCATATGTTCTTCAGCACATGGCAAGTGTTAAGCCCCAAGTGGCAAGCTTACATAGTATACATGCCTTTTTATTGTAACATTACTTGGTTTGAATGTTTATTTCTTTTTCCACATCATTAAATGCACTTAATAGCTAAGGATATGACATAAAGGTATTTTATTGTTAGAGATTAAAATTGTCCTAGCTGGAAATCAGAAACAACTTTTTTAGAATCCTAAGAATAAGAACAATAAAATTTTCCATGTTATTTCAGTCCTTTTAGAAGAGATTTTGCCATTGAGAAAACAAGCATGGATTCATATTGATTGTTTTTCTGAATGAGATTTTGATGTCATTCAGTCTGCTACCATAATTCAGTCCACTCTTCTCTTTCTTGGTAGGCACCAGCATCTTCACAGTTTATGAGGCTGCTTCCCAGGAAGGCTGGGTCTTCCTCATGTACAGAGCAATTGACAGCTTTCCCCGCTGGCGTTCCTACTTCTACTTCATCACTCTCATATTCTTCCTTGCGTGGCTTGTTAAGGTATTGTAAAAATTTATCCTAATAAAATCAGTGTTTTCTGGCAGTTTCTGCAAATTTTTGTCTGTCTTTGATTGCCTTCTCTCATTCCCAGTCTTTAGTAAATGTGGTTTGTAATTTTTTTCAGAATGTGTTTATCGCTGTAATCATTGAAACATTTGCAGAAATCAGGGTACAGTTTCAACAAATGTGGGGATCAAGAAGCAGTACTACTTCAACAGCCACCACCCAGGTACAGTATTTGGAGATGGTGTTACAACCCACTCAGATATGGATGTTTTCATCTTCACCATCAGTGGGACTTTTTGGAACTTGTGGGAACCCTGTTATAATTGCCTTATGCAATGTGACTCATTGAAGGAGTTATTAAAAACTAGAAGTGCTACGGTCCAAACCTCAAAGAACCAAATGAAGCTTTCTGGGTGACTGGGGCAAGGGCATCTGTATTTTTATCAGCTCCATGAGTGGGTTTAATACAGAACAAGGATTGTCACCACACTTACCATGTGCCTTTGATTTGATTCTGCCATCAGAAGTTCTTAAAGGGCTTGCATATAAATTTGGAAACTGTGTAACTTCCCATTTTTAGAAATATTTATTCATGTAATTGAAAACCAATACAATGGCACTTATATATAGAATTAAAATTTTTTGAATTGAAAATGTATTTCATTCAGAATGAACAAAATATAGTATAGTAAATTACAAACAAAACCACTCAACACCAAATGCATGCCTGTGATTTTTGAAGAATCACTACATATTGCAAAGAGTTCTCCTATGCTCCCAAGAAGTTGGAAGTACCCTAGAATTTGACTAAAGTAACAGAATAGTTACCACATAAGAGGGCAATTCAGATTCAATTACTTTGTTTTTTTTTTTTGGTTTTGTTTTGTATATTGGTTTTGTTTTTATTTTGATGTTTAGAGAAAAAGCGGGTTCATATATCTTCTAGTATGAATCTTTATAAAAGAGAAAGAAATAAAAATTCATGAATTGAGAATAAAATAATTTGAATGCCTTCTAACTATTATTTTATAAGTTTATAATACTTATACAGGTCTACTGATACAAAGATATTTGTGAAAGATTCAAGGTATAAATTGTATTTTGAAAATCTTCTAATTGGACTTGTAATAATTCTATGCATAAATCTGTTAAACATGCTAATATTTAGAAAAGCCTTCACTCAACATCTTTATGATTCTGTGAAAGTTTGCATTGTCTAGCCAATTCATTATAAATCAAATATTAATATTATTCAATTTGACAAATAGCTATTCAGACTTTCATGAAAGGTTTTTAAAATATTATGTAAGTTATTTCACAGATGGTCTGTAGGAAATTTTTCAAAGTCAACCACATCTAGTTCCTATCTCTCTTCTCATATCTTTAGTGTACTATGAGAAATAATAAAGTTACAAGTTCATTCTTACATGTCTTTTAAGTAGGATGGCAACCTCTTGAAGGTGTATTTTCAGCTGTGTCTATATATATAGGGAGAAATTAATTGAACATAGAACTATGAACTCAGCACAGAATTTATGTCAGTTTTCCTGAGAGATGACCTAAAATGTCTTTGAAATCATATTATGCTTATTAAGTAAATCTTATTTATAAAACCACAGTTGGAAAAGTAGTACAAGGAAGTGTCACCAAATCAGTAAGCTATTATAACATAAAGTGAAATGTGAAGGTAGCAGAGGTATGCAAGGTAGTGTTGAATGCAATATTGTACATAATCTGGAAGAGTAAGTTGGTAATTCAGTGGTAATATGTCCAGGTATTCAGAGAATTGTGAAAAACCTTCACTAAGAAAAATGCTGTCACTAAGAATTCAGTTGCTTAGCTCCTAAAAGCTCCTGAAGCAGCTCTTGGTAAAACACCTTTTACACTGCCTGGAAACAGGTCCAGGCCCTGCCCATCCCCCTCAGCCACTCAGTAAGTGGCCCAGATTCTGTGTGTGTGTGTGTGTGTGTGTGTGTGTGTGTAAGGGAGAGACATCATTTGCCATGATTCTCTTACATTTGTAAAACCTGACAATACTCTATTCACAAGAAACCCTTGTTCAGTGGTTTAAAACACTAAATCACAATTTTCTAATTCTAATAAAATAGATAGACTTCAAGGAAATAAAACAAAATGATTGTATTGTAAAGCCCAAAGCTGCTCAGAAAGGAAGTCAGTTCTCTCCTTTCTCTAGTACATGGAACATTTTCTGTTCTTCTATATATGTTATCCTTAGAGAAGGGTAAAAGTATTTTGTCCTTGATGGACCTATGATATCTAAATCTATGGATTTTCCAGGTGGGTTGTGTGGGTAGAAAGAAAATTATACACATTAACAGGATAAGGAAGGGGCTTTCTGACATCTTAGGCTGTCAATAGGAATTGACTCTGATATGAACTATTCTGAGGCAAAAACAAGTTGTGACAAGAACTGTTTTGTTTTGTTTTGTTTTGTTTTGTTTTGTTTTGTTTTTTAAAGCAGAAGGGGGCAACTTGCCTCTCAGTCACAGCATAGAAACAAATCACAGAAAAAGTAATGCCAGAGGTCTTGTGAAGGCCATAATATAAAATATAACAGGAAAATGATGTGAAAATTTTCAGATTAGTAATAATTATTTTGCCTGAACTCCAATTGGAATGGTGACTTTCATACCCGCATAATTATTAGACATGGGTCACTGTTGCTACGTGTTCAGTTTGATGCTGGGTGAAAGTGCAAGAGATTCACACAGCCATGATATATGGCTTGTTCTGTCACTCAACAATAGAACTATCCGTGCCAAAAGTTGCTAAGGGTGTTTGCCCAGAACTGGGTGCAGGGATGTGCAGATGTGAAAGTAGAAATTATTCTAGATATAGTATCTCTCTACTCTCATTTCTCAGATATTTGCTGCTGTAGTCATATGGCTTTCTGATTGAGACCGATTCCTGGTAAAAAAGAGCTTGTATTACTTTGCCTAGAGTAGAATGAAAAGAACTGTTAAGCTTTAAGGCCACATGAGGCTACTTTTTTATATATAGTGATAAGAGACACAAGGCATTATTTGCTCTGACAACCAATACATACCTAACTTTTATATGTGAATCATGGTCCAATAGAGTCATGTTATAGGATTGGTAAATAAATATTCTGATTATCTAAAGACAGAAATAATTTTGGGTCTGTCATTATCTCTGATTCTGCACTCTCCCTTGCTCATGTTTTGTGAATTAATACTCCCTGATTTAGATAAAGACTTCTAAGGATAGAGTTGATGTAAGATAAAAAGTCACTTTGGTATTTCTTCTTCCTTTGTACTTCCATGAAAGTTCTTGGACTATGAATTCCTACAATACCTAAACAACTTTTGTATAAATATGCAATGCTGGGTTAAAGCAGAAATGCAGAAATGAAAAGCCATGTGATCAAAAATAGAAAGAATTTATTCTCCAAAAAAGACTATGTACAACATAATGCTCAGAGACAATACTTTAGTTAAAATGTATTTACTGTATCCCAAGACTATTGGTTTTTACATGAATATACATCATTAAAATAAATGAGAAACCAATTTAATGAAAGCAGCTTCTATGAAGGACTATTCTATCATGGCACAATGGTGAGCTCCTCCTAATTAACAAAAAACATAGTAATGGAATAGTACACTCATCATAGGAAGTTATATGTGAGAATTAAATTTTGTGAGGCTGAGTCATTGAATACATCATTTAATAAAGAACTCAAGTGTCCAATATCATTATTTTGTATAATAATGACTATTGCTTATTTCAAAAAATCAATTGATTTTGAAAGAATCCAAACATAATAAAAGTTTCCAAATAAATTTGAACTTTTCTATGCATTTATGTGTGTGCATGTGCATGTTTGAGTGTGTGTGAATGTGTGTATGGGTGAGCTGCAAGGGACAGAAGTCCCAAATAAGTGTCTCATATTAAATAGAGTTCCTTTCTCTCTCTTGTGACATTGGAGGAGGTAATTTGGAATTGGTGTGGTGGTCTCTGTTGCCATAAATCCTGACTCCTTGCACTTTTTGATCCACGTTGCATAGTCTCCATTCCCAAAGTTGCCTCTTGGACTAAGTTTTCTGTTCTAGTTCTAACTCTCACATTGATATTCCAAAAATCAGGAAGGAAAAAAATAGAAAAAATCTCTGCTTACAACTCATAGGTCAGTATGTAATTTAGAAAAGGAAAATAATTTGTCCTTTTTTTTTATTTGCATGTGTGTGGCTTAATGGTCCTGTAAAAAATTTCTTACTTTGGAAAACAATGAAAAGCAATATGGAAGAGCAAGTAGAACCCTCTGCCTTTGTCCCGTGCCCCTAAAGACTTAATTCTTAAGGATTCCTGACTTCAGATATCCCATCATCCATGCCACAGAGGTACTGTCACATTAACTAAGCTAAATGTTGTTTCATAATTCAGAGGACTCAAGAGAAATGGAGTGTCTTTGCATTTCCTTCACTTTATTCTATACAAAGAAGTGACCCTGAGAGAAAACTTTTACAAAAAATAGATAGATTCATTTGATTTTGGTATACTGGAAAAATAATTTAACAAAGAAAATTGGTCTGGTACTTATCAGAGCAAATATATGCCCCAAGGATCATTTGTGACATGATGAGACACCATAGGATGCTCATCCATACAGAGGTGTGTTAGCCAGTGACTGACAGTACTGCTCTGGTCCTTTTCTTTCATCTTAAATGTCTTTTTCTCCTTAAAAGGAGACCCTTGGAATTTTTACAAGAATTTTAAAAGGCACTTTAACAGGTTTGCATTTTAACCAATGTATGTGTACTCAGAATGAGCCTATTTATGAAAGATGTGCTTAATTCTACCACTAAAAGTACCTTTAAAAGTTTATTCTATTGTAAATTGTGCTGCTATGAACATTGTGGTGCATAGGTTCTTTGATACTGATGTTTTAGGATTCTTAGAATATAATCCCAGCAGTGGAATTGCTGGGTCGAAAGGCAGGTTGATTTTTATTTTTCTGAGAAAATTCCATACTGTTTTCCATAATGGTTGTACCAGTCTGCAATGGAAGCAACCTAGGTGCCCATCAGTAAATGAATGGATCAAAAAATTGTGGTACATATACACAAGGGAATTCTATGCTGCAGAGAGAAAGAAGGAGCTACTACCTTTTGCAACAACATGGATGGAACTGGAAAGCATTATGCTGAGTGAAATAGGCCAGGTGTTGAAAGACAAATACCATATGATCTCACCTTTAACAGGAAGCTAAACAACAAAACAAACAAGCAAGCAAAATAAAAACAGCAACACTGAAATAGAGAAGAGTGGGACAGCGAACAAAGGGGAGAGGGGAGGGAATTTCAGGGGAAAAAGGGGAAGGATTTGCAGGAACTTGTATAAAGGACACATGGACAACAACTAAGGGGGGTGGAAATGGGAGGGAGGTAGGGGGTATGGGGGGTGTGGGCTGGGATGGGAGTAAAAGACAGAATACTATAGTTGAAAAATAATTAAATAAAAAAGGAAAAAAATTATTCTAAAGGTCTCAACAAGCATGAATTAATGCTCACCAAATATATATTTAAGATGCTTGAGGTATCCCTCCTCCCTCGTAGAACATTTCTCTTTAATTTTTAAATTACACAGTTGATGTACAGTATTATATTAGTTTCAGGTGTATGGCATAATGTTTAGACATTTATATAACTTATGAGGTGATCACCCCAATCAGTCTAGTACCTGTATGACACCACACAGTTATTACAATATTATTGACTGTATTCCCTATGCTGTACTTTAATTTACCTCCCTGTGACCAATTTTTTATGTAATTATTTTTCAAGTACAGTTTTATGCCTTTTACTCCCTTCCCAGCCCACCCCCCATTCTCCCCACCTCCCTCCCACTTCCACTCCCCTTAGCTGTTGTCCATGTGTCCTTTATATTAGCTCCTCTAAATCCCTTCCCTTTTTCCCCTGAAATTCCCTCCCGTCTCCCCTCTGGTCACCATCCCCCCGTTCTCCATTTCCGTGTCTTTGTTTTTATTCTGCTTGCTTGTATGTTTTGTTGTTTGGCTTCCTGTTAAAAATGAGACCATATGGTATTTGTCCCTCAACACCTGGCTTATTTCACTCAGCATAATGCTTTCCAGTTCCATCCATACTGTTGCAAAGGGTAGGAGCTCCTACTTTCTTTCAGCTGCATAGAATTCCATTGTGTATATGTACCACAATTTTTTGATCCATTCATTTACTGATGGAAACCTAGGTTGTTTCCAGCTCTTGGCTATTGTAAATTGTACTGCTATGAACATTTGGGTGCATAGGTTCTTTTGGATTGGTGTTTTACGGTTCTTAGCATATAATCCCAGCAATGGAATTGCTGGGTCAAAAGGTAGGTCCATTTTTAGTTTTCTGAGGAAATTCCATACTATTTTTCATAATGCTTGTACCAGACTGCAATCCCACCAACAGTGAACTAGGGTCCCCTTTTCCCCACAACCTCTCCAACATTTGTTGTTCATTGCTTTGTTTTGCTAGCCATTCTGACTGGTGTAAAGTGGTATCTCATTGTGGTTTTAATTTGCATCTCTCTGATAGCTAACAATATTGAGCATCTCTTCATGTGTCTCTGGATCCTCTGTATGTCCTCCTTGGAGAAGTATCTGTTCAAGTTTTTTCCCATTTTTTAATTGGGTTGCTTGTCTTCTTAGAATGGAGTCCTGTGAGTTCTTTGCATATTTTACAGACTAAACCTTTGTCTGAGGTGTCATTGGCAAATATGTTTTCCCATACAGTTGGTTGTCTTTTTATCTTAATACTGTTTTCTTTAGCCATGCAGAAGCTTTTTATTTTGTTGAGATCCCATTTGTTTATTCTATCATTTATATTCCTTGCTCTAGCAAACATATCAGTAAAAATGTTGCTGCATGAAATATCTCAGATTTTTCTGCCAATGTCCCCCTCTAGGACTTTAATGGTGTCACAGCTTATATTTATCCACCTTGAATTAATTTTGGTGTATGGTGTAAGTTGGTGCTCAAGTTTCATTTTTTTGCAGGTAGCTGTCCAGTTCTCCCAACACCATTTGTTGAAGAGGCTATCTTTACTCCATTTTATGTTACTGCCCCCTTTGTTGAATATTAATTGACTGTAGAGAGTTGGGTTTATTTCTGGGCTCTCTGTTCTGTTCCATTGGTCTATGTACCTGTTTTTATACCAGTACCAGGCTGTTTTGATTAGAGTGGCTGTGTAATATAGCTTGATATCAGGTATTGTGATCCTTCCTATTTTGTTCTTCTTTCTAAAAAATTGCAGCTGCTATTTGGGGTCGTTTGTGGCTCCATATAAATTTTTGAAGTGTTTGTTCTATGTCTGTGAAATATGCCATTGGTACTTTAATAGGTATTGCATTGAATCTGTAAATTGCTTTGGGTAGTATGGACATTTTGATGATGTTAATTCTTCCAATCCGTGAACATGGTGTATGTTTCCATTTGAGTGCTCAATCTCTTGCTCCTCATTTATAAGGCTGTGATGAAGTCCAGCCCTTCTTGTTCAGATGCAAGGACTGAGGCCAGAGGTGTATTGGGTGACCAGGATGGGGTTGTTCTGTGTCCAAGAGCAGACACTGGCAGGACTGAGGTTAGAATCTAGATGGGGGTGGCTCTGGCTGGATTCTGAATGCATTTTAAAGGTGAAAGAGGTAGGATTGCCTGAGGCATTGGCTGGCAGGTTCGAGAGAAATTTGAAAAGGAGGTTGAGGATTTAACTAAGGTTTTGTCCTGAGTGACTGGAAGGGTGCAGTAACCATCAATGGGGAAAAGGGAACCTGAGAGAAGGTTTGGAATATAAAATCTGAAAATCAGAATTGGATATATTAATTTCAAGATGGTGAGTGGACAACTGGATTCAAAAGACTGAAGTTTGGGAGACAGGTTTGGGGAGTCGTTGTCATAGAGAAAGTCACCAGACTGGATGAGAATTCAAGACAGTAAGTGGAGAGAGAAACAGAAGAAGAAGACTAAGGACTGAGCCTGAGAGACTGGGAATATGAGAAGAACGAGCAAAGGAGACAGAGCAGAGACTGACCATTGTGGGTGGGGGAACAGCAGCCACAGGGCCTGGAAGCCACTGGGAAGTCTCCAAAGAGGAGGAATGATTGGGGACCTCGAGCAGAGGAAGCTTTAGAGTAAATGAGGCTGAAAGAATGTTTAAGAGAAGTTATAAGAGGAGAGAATTGGAGATATGAGGCAAACTACTTGTTTAAGAAGTTTTCTGCAGATATGGCCACAGACAAGGTTGGTAGCTGCAGTAACTGAAAGGTAATTTGTTTGTTCTTGAAAATAAAGGAAACATACCTGGCTGGTGTAGCTCAGTGGATTGACCACAGGCCTTCGAACCAGAGAATAGTGGTTTGATTCCCAGTCAGGGCACATGCCCGGGTTGCAAGCCAGTTCCCTGCAGGCCAGTTCCCAGCAGGGGGCGCATGAAAGGCAACCATACATTGATGTTTCTCCCTCTCTTCTTCCCCTCTAAAGATAAATAAATAAATAAAATCTTAAAAAAAAAGAAAAGAAAAGAAAGGAAACAGAAGAATGTGTAGATGCTGATGAAAAGCTCTAGCCAAGGGAGGAATGGATATAGAAGGGGGGCGGGTAAGGGAGAGGGGAGAAACACTAGCAGTGATAAACTTGAGTGAGTGGGGAGGACAGGGCTGTAGTGGAGAGGGAGTCATTGAGTTTTCATGAGACTCATCTGTAGCTGCACATTCTTAATCCAGTAGCCACAAGTCTCCCAAGAACTTGAGATGTGATTTAAAGGCCAAATGTTACCAGGTTCCTAGATGTGGCCTCCAAAATGCAAAATAATGAATTAATAATTCTTTTACATATAGAAATGAGATTTTTGTATCTACTGAATTAAATAAATGTTATTAAATTTTAAAAAATTATTGTAAAGGGAATTAGAATCCTATAAATGGACACCTGTGAAAGACAATTTGTAATTGCAATCTTGATTAAACAATCTTTGTATAAACGTGCACCTCCATTTTGACATTTTAATAATACATATATGGTCTATGAATTTTGGTGCTGTCTCTAACCCTCCTCACTTATTTTATAGAGGGCAAGGTTTCTTTTTTGCATATGATCCACTACCACTCTAACCAAAAGTTTGAAGTTATAATTATAAATCTTAAGTAATAGAATTTTTGTATCATCTTATATTTCCATCAACAATTCCCCTCTGGAACACAGAGGCAAACTAACATGAGGACATAGCAGAGATGTTTAGTTATGTATATGAAACAGAAGGCTTAGGAGGAAGAAAACAGTGAGTGCTTGTAGTATCTTTTCTTAAAAATAAAAATCCTTAATTTCACATTATCCCACTATCACTTCAATGCATGCACATACATACCACTAAAGAATTGGAAAGAATATATGTTACTGGAAAATATCTTCCAGCCAGGTATAGTATTGACAGATGACTAATTTTTAAGATAGTAAAGTATGCAGTAGGATAATAACATAGGCATCCAAAAAACTGAATTGCCAATTCAATGGATGTCAGATTTTGTATCCTGAACTGTAAGTAGTGTCTTGTCCTGAATTTTATCACTTATGTATTTTAAGCAAAAGAAACTACCTTTTTCCTTTATTAACATGTACATAAAATTTCTTTTGAGTAGATTAATTTGGCATAGTTAAAATAATTTCACAAAGTCTATTAAGTGACATATCTGTCTCATTTCATTAAAATAACATTAGCCTCTATTTCTGCACCACATATACAATTCTTATATTATTTATCTTAAGATTATTTTTCTGTTGCCTCAGTTAGAAATATACACCAAATAAAGATAAAAATTCAACATTTCTAGTAAAAATGAATATCAGATACAATGCTTTGACATTTTAATTTTCAATTTCTTTCATATCTAATATGTAATAATAAATTCAATGGAGATAAAATTCCTACTTTAAAGTCTTGAGGAGAAGAACATTTGGGCAATTACATGCAAAATATATAAGGCAGAAAGGACCTGATACATAGCAAATGTTTAATATATGCAAGTCATTACCATTATTCTGGTTACTATTATTCATTTACGTTTTCAGTGTTAAAATGAACTTAATTGAAATGACTTAAGTTTTAAATATAAGTCCAGGGACTTCCAGCCAAGATGGAGGCATAGGTAGATACACTTTGCCTCCTCACACAACCAAAAGAAGGACAACAACAAACTTAAAAACAAAAAATAACGAGAACTGCCAGAAAATAAAACTGTATAGAAGTCCAACAACCAAGGAGTTAAAGAACATTCATCTAGACCATTAGAAGGGGCAGAGATAGACAGACAGAGTGGAGAGGACTCACACCAAGGCAGCAGCTGGAGGACCAAGACAGGCGAGGCAGCAGCTGGCAGAGTGGATGGTCCCACATTTGTGTGAGGATAAAATGAGAGGAATGAGACAGACCACATAACCCAGGATTCCAGTGCAGGGAAATAAAGCCTCAAAACCTCTGGCTGTAAAAACTTATGGGGGTTGAGGTGGCAGGAGAAACTCCCAACCTCACAGGGGAGTTCATTGAAGAGACCCATAGGGTTAGAACATACACAAAACTACCCACCCAGGAATCAGCACCAGAAAGGCCCAATTTGCTTATCAGTAGCAGAGAAAGTAACTGTCAACCACCAAGAGATGAGGGAGTGAACTGCACTGTTCCCTCTCAGACCCTTGCCACACAAATAGCACCACAATGCAGTGATGTGGGTTACCCTTCCTTGGTGAATATCTAAGGTTCCACTTTTTACTATGTAATAGGCATGCCAAGAAAAAGAAATATGATCCAAATGAAAACTGATCAAAGCACCCCCAAAATACAACTAAGTGGTGGAGAGATAGCTAACCTATCAGATGCAGAGGTCAAAACACTGGTAATCAGGATTACAGAAGTAGTTGTAACTCAACTACTTCTACTCACAGAAGTAGTTGAGTATGGTTGCAAAATAGAGGAAAAAGTGAAGGCTAAAAAAAGTGAAATAAGGGAACAAGTACAGGGAACCAACAGTGAACGGAAGGAAACAAGGGCTGAAATCAACGATTTGGAAAAGAAGGAAGAAATAAACATTCGATGAGAACAGAATCAAGAAAGAAGAATTCAAAAAAATAAGGAGAGACTTAGGAACTTCCAGGACTTGTTTAAAAGTTCCAACATCAGGATCATAGGGTTACCAGAAGGAGAAAAGGAAGAGCAAGAAATTGAAAACTTATTTGAAAACATGATGAAAGAGAATTTCCCCAATCTGGTAAAGGAAATAGACTTCCAGGAAGTCCAGAAAACTCAGAGAGTCCCAAAGAAGTTGGACCCAAGAAAGCACACACTAAGGCACCTCATAATTAATTACATTACTCAAGATAAAGAGAGAATCTTAAAGGGAGCAAGAGGAAAGGAGACAGTTACCTACAAATGAGTTCCCATAAGACTGTCAGCTGATTTCTCAAAAGAAACCTTACAGGCAAGAAGGGGCTGGAGAGAAGTATTTGAAGTCATGAAAGGCAAGGACCTACATCCAAGATTACTCTGTCCAGCAGAGCTATCATTTAGAATGGGAGGGCAGATAAAGTGCTTCACAGATAAGGTCATATTAAAGGAGTTCATAATCACAAAGCCCTTCTTATATGAAATGTTAAAGGGACTTATCTAAGAAAAATAAGATGAAAACTATAAACAGTAAAATGACAACAAACTCACAACTATTAACAACTGAACCTAAAAAACAAAAACAAAAATGAGCAAAGCAAACAACCACAACAGGAACAGATTCACAGAAATAGAGATCACATGAAGGGTTATAAGTGAGAAGAGGGAGTGGGATGAACGGGGGAAAGGTACAGAAAATAAGAGGCATAAATGGTAGGTACAAAATAGACAGGGGGAGGTTACAAATAGTATGGAAAATGGAGAAGCCCAAAAACTTACATGTATGATCCATGGGCATGAACTAAGGTGCGGGTGATAGTGGGAAGAGGGTTACAGGGCAAAGGGGAATAAAGGTGAGAAAAAGGTGGGACAATTTTAATAGCATAATCAAAATATAATAAAATTTAAATATGTATATATAAATACATGAGAAAATAAATCATTGATCACATAAAAAGCTGGAGACAGAGTTCAGTATTTAATGTTCTTTATGAAGTGTCTCTGACTCATCTCCCTCTCTGTCTTGAAGATGTTTCATGAAGACCCTGCAGGAGGATGGCAACTGGTAGCTGTGGATGTCAACAAGCCCCAGGGACGTGCCCCAGCCTGCCTCCAGGTACAGGACAATGCCATTTTTAGAACCCACTAAGTGAAGGCTTTTGACTCTTATTTTATACAAGAAAATCCACAGTTCTCTAAGTCTAGATCTCCCTAAATTTGTGGTCCTTTAGTTAGGCACAGTATTTTCCTCCATCTTGTATTCCCAGGACCTACCATTTTTTAGATACACAGTGGGGATTTGGTAGCTATTGCATAAATCCACACAGGTAATGGCACATTAGAAGTTTTGAATCAATGAACATTTTTATTGTCATATTAAATCTTATAAATATATTCTACAAAGGCCTGGGTTATGTGGGGGCAGGAGGTCACAATCACAATTTACATAATTGAGTACTTCACTAAGTACCTGGGAAGGAATATCTTTAATAGGCAATATGTTGTTTTGCATCTGCAAGCTCTCTGAGCAACTTGATTTAATAAAGGTGTTTCCAAGCCAAAGTGCAGCAGCAGCAAATACAATGTGAGGGGCTTGCAGGTGGGCTCCCAGAGTCCTGGGAAGTGATCAGGGGATGGGCCATCAGTTCTCTGGCCTATGAACTTTCCGGACTTAACACCTGCTCTGAGCTCCTCATAAAGCCCAACTCCTTGAACTTCTTGTTTTGGCCCATAAACTCCTTGTTTTGTTTGGTCAACCACACTGGCATCTTCTCTTGCTTTGTTTCTTTTTCCTGTCCTCTGACATCAGTAACACTTATTCAAAACTATGTCACATTCCCAAGAGTGGCACTCCTATTGCTCCATAGCATTTCACTACTCCCATTAACCTTCTCTCTAAGGGTGAAAAATCCAGCAGCTCCACCATAGGAACAGAAAACTAATTCTTCCTTCTAGAGAATTTTACTTTCTTCACTTCCTTTTGTTTTTTAGTTACAAATCCTGTTCTCCCAAGGGCTGCTTTGCATAGTTCTTCATATCCCTCCCATAATTTGGGGAAGTGCTTTTCATCTGCTTTAGAATGAGAATATAAATTTTTTTAGATCTTTCTCCATGTGCAGACATGTATGTTTCAAGGGTTGGTACCTATGTAGCAAAATACAGTATTTTGAACTATTACTGTGGACTATAGTTGATTGTGGACCATATTGCCACTTAGTCATATATATTTTGTTTTTACCCATTAAATGGATAGAGAAAGAAACACAGGAAGAGTTTTCAAAGAATATTGATAATAGTTAATGTTATTTTCTGTCTTTCTTTTTATTGTATATTTTATGTTGACAATCTACTAATGATTCAACTACAACCACCTTTACTCTTACAATTCTACTAAGAGTAATAACAATAACAACAATTGTAGTTGTGATGGTAGTATCTTTCTTAAAAAGCATTTTTATATTTGTTATTCAGTAATCCATCAAGTGATATTTATTGACATTAAAATTGTCCTGAACAAGGCAAGTACAGCCCCCACCCTAAGGAGCTTACAAGGAACTTCATGGTGGAAGGAGAAAAAGAAGCACTGAACTAGCAGTTATAAGAATAATGGGATTTTAAAGAGGTAATGCAAGATGCTATGGAAATGTACATTTTGGAGTCTGCTATCCTTGGCTAAGAGGTCAGAGAAGGTATTTAAACTGAGATCAAGAGGAGATGGGAGTGCCTAAGGACGAGACTCATACCTAAGGGTGAGGTAGAAAGATTGGTGTGCTCTTCCTGCCTTTACAGATGAGGAAGTGGAAACCCAGAGGACCTGGGTAAGTCTCCTCAGGAAGTCATAATTCTAGCTAAACCAAATGCAGAAGCCAGGACTTGGACCTGGGTCCTCTTGTTTCTAGTCCCATGTTATTCCCAGCTGAAAAAATATGCCAAGGAAACAAGTTTATAGTAGAACTAAATATCAGGCTTCAGGCCTGCTGAGTAACAAATCAGAATATTACTGAACCCTGAATACAGTGCTTTAAAATCTATTAAATGATTGTTAATAGATGCCTTCTGGTTGCAATCTGAAATTAGGAAGAAAGTTAGCCTCCTCATCTCAAAGATTTGAAATGCAAGAGATAAATTACAAGGAAGGTGTAGTGGAGAGGACAACACTGAGGTTATAGGAAAATAAAGGTTGGAGAGGCAGATCGATAGTAGGCTAGAGATATGTAAATGGAGCATCCAAGAGACCTGCATGTTAGACGTACATTTTGAATATGACAGCATGCTTGATACAGTTTATGAATGATGGTGCATATGGTCTGAAATGAGGGGAGAAGGAAGCCAGACAATTCATTATGAAGGAAGTTCCATTCAGTTCAGTTTCATGTTAGGTACTAAGTCATGCTTTTCAGAATGATCCAATTTTACAAAATACAGATAAGAAGTGGGATGGCCATATATGTAGCAGTCACAGGCTGTAGGCACAGAGTACATTTCCATAAGTGAATGAAAAAAGTAATAAATCATTACTTAGTTAAAAGAGAAAGAAAGAAAATAAGTAAAGAAAAATATTTAAAATAAGATAGTAATCAAGTACTTGCTGACTTTTACTAATTGTTAATAACATCTAACACTAGGTAACAAGAAAATTTTATCTGAACCATCAACTTACTGTCTAGAATTATGATTCTCACCCTCAAGGACAAACAGTACCATATAATCATTTTTTTAAATGAGCAAAATATTCATATGTTCTCTTAAAACAGGTTAAACTGTAGAAATAAAGTAAAAAGGGTTTGCTTTAATTCCTTCCAATTTATGCTTCCTCATTCCTCTTCCAGGGGTAACCTAGAGGTTAATGTTAAGAGCTTGTCCTTCTAAGAACCTTTACTCTTGAATTACATGTTATATCTCTTATAAAACAGCATTTCCACATCTAAGAGGCATTGACATTTTTACAATGTTTTCTCTTTCTAGAACATTCTTCTCTCCAATTCATTCTTTTAATTTCAGCTCAAACATCATCCTCAAAGATTAGATTAGGTAACTTGGTTAAATGTTTTCATATTATAATTTTTGTCTGTTTGTTTAAGTTTAATAAAATAAATCAAAATGGTATAACTTGTTATTTAACAGTTGTTTCTCCAACCAGAGGTACCACCATGACATTTGGGGATATAACAGTCAAAACAATCATGGTCACTGACAGCATACCTGACACATGGAAGATGTTCAATTGGTATTTATTAAATGAGAGAACAATCAAGTGAAATAATGACTCAGAAACTTCTTGCTTGTAAAAGGACTTACTTGATTTCTTACTTGGAAGCAGCTATATTTGCAGTCTTGTTTCTAGAAACTAGGAATCAAGTAGAGTATGGTAATAACACTAGTTCGATAAAAGAATTTTTTCTAAATCTAAAATGAGCAGTACATTGGGAATCTGTTTTTACAAAGTATTTCTCAAATGTTGTATGGCTTTGGATAAACAAAAGGTTGGATACTTTTGCTAGCATATCTCCTCCAATGCATTGTGGCAAAGGCATCACAGAACATAACTATGACTTCTCTTAGTCTCACCCCTTTTATAATCCTTTTTGTTTTCTTCAGCATATGAAATAAAACACATCTGCGTTTGCAAATATAGTCTTGGTGAGTTGAATATGTAACATAGTTGATAAGAATGAAACCAATTTCTATCTTCAAAAAAGTAGAATTTAGGAGTACCAGCCAAGATAGAGGTATAGGTAGATATGCTCCACCTCCTCACAAAACCAAAAGTAGGAAACAACCAATTTAAAAAAAAAACAATCAGAACTGCCAGAAAATGGAGCTGTAAGTTTGTCTGACAACCAAGGAATTAAAGAAGAAACCTTTATCCAGACTGGTAGGAGGGGCAGAGATGGGATGCACAGCAAGGCAGTAGCTGGCAGACCTGGTGGTCCAGCATTCATGGTGGATAAACCAGGAGGAACAACTGGATAGTGAGATAGACCATGTAACCCAGTGTTTGAGTGCTGGCAAAATAAAGCCTCAAAACCTCTGGCTGTAAAAATCTCTGGGGGTGTGGCAGCAGGAGAAGCTTCCATTCTCTTAAAAGTGGGGTGAGACCCAAGCAAGCAACATTGTTCCCTCATTGACCACACCCCCGCATACAGAGCCACTTTGCTTGGTTGCCCTGCTCTGGTGAATACCTAAGGCTCCACCCCTTACAACACAACAAGTGCACTGAGACAAAGAAATATGGCCCAAACAAAAGAACAGATCAAAACTCCAGAAAAAGAACTAAGTGATAAAGAGATAACCAACCTATCAGATGCAGAGTTCAAAACACTGGTCATCAGGATGCTCACAAAAATGATTGTGTATGGCTGCAAAATAAAGAAAGATGTTAAGGCTATACAGAGTGAAATAAAGCAAAATATACAGGGAACCAACAGTGAGGTGGAGGAAACTGAGACTCAAATCAATGATTTGGACCAGAGGAAAGAAATAAACATTCAACTGTAGCAGAATAAACAAAGAAAATTTCCAAAAAATGAGGAAAGACTTAGGAACTTCTGAGGCAACTTTAGGTATTCCAACATCTGAATCATAGGGGTGTCAGAAGGAGAAGAGGGAGAATGAGAAATTGAAAACTTATTTGAACAAATAATGACAGAAAACTTCCCCAATCTTGTGAAGGAAATAGACCTACAAGTCCAGGAAGCTCAGGGAATCCTAAACAAATTGGACCCAAAAAGGAGCCCACCAAGGCACATCATAATTAAGTTACCCAAGATTAAAGATAAGGAGAGAATCTTAAAAGCAGCAAGAGAAAAGGAGACAGTTACCTACAAAGGAGTGCACATAAGACTATCAGCTGATTTCTCTAAAGAAACCTTGCAGGCAAGAAATGGCTGGAAAAAAGTACTCAAAGTCATGAAATGCAAAGACCTGCATCCAACATTTCTCTATGAAGCAAAACTATCATTTAGAGTGGGAGGGCAGATAAAGTGCTTTCTAGATAAGGTCATGTTAAAGGAGTTCATCATCATGAAGCTTTTATTATATGAAATGTTAAAGGGAGTTATCTAACAAAAAGATCAAAACTATGAACAGTAAAAGAAGAACAAACTCACAACTATCAACAATGGAACTTAAACAAACAAACAAAAACATAAGCAAACAACCAGAACAGGAATTAATCATAAGTATGGAGATTATTTGGAGGGTTATCAGCAGGGTTGGGGGGGAAAATGGAGGAAAAGGCACAGGGAATAAGAAGCATATATGGTAGGTAGAAAATAGACAGTGGGAGGTTAAGAATCTAGGGGAAATGGATAAGCCAAAGAACTTATATGTGTGACCTGTAGACATAAACTAAGTGGGGAGATGCTAGAGAGAATGAGTGTAATGGGTGGAGGGGAAGAAAGGGGAGGAAAAAGAATTGGACAACTGTAATAACATAACCAATAAAATATACTTAAAATAAAAAAGGAGAATGTATTGGAATGAAACATTTAAACAGCTATAATTGCATTGAAGTAATTAAATTATAATTGCATTGTTGAAATAAATTATAAAAATGAACCACCACAATATCTGACAGATGGCAAACTGGTAGACCAGAGTCCCAATTAGAGGATTAGGAATTCTGGATTTTGTCTTGAGAGTGAAACTTTGTTGCAAAATTTAGTCCCAAATTTAAAACACAGAATATTTTATATGAAAACTCATGGATCCTACTACTTATAAATAGAAAGATCTGGCAAATCATGGCTGTAATTGGCCAGAGCTGCGTGGTGCATGCCCCATTGGCCTGGGCATAGTCTCCACTTTCCCTCAGTGTCTCAATATTCCATACTGTCTCCAGAACACTGGAAATGAGTATTTTATTTATCCATACATTTGTACAATCACTTTTCTCAAAATAAAAAAAAAGATTTCACTTAACTCATGACTCTATGGTAGCAAAAGAAATAATAAATTTGGTAATACATATATATTAAGTAAATACATGAATGATTATTGAATGAGTGGTTTGCAGAAAGGATAAACAATTTTTATTTCTTTGTACCATGAAAGAGTATCCCTGAGTGTTTAATGCATGACTATGGGCCTACTTTTCTCATTTGTATTACCTACTGTGGCCCAAGAAGAATTGAATGACCCATGACATAAGTCAATATCACTTTAGATCACAAGGATGGTATAATGGTACATAATGCATAAATTTGAGTTATTCCAAAAATAGTCTTCTCATAAATTTCATGTTTTCAAAATTTCAAAATTCTAATATTGTAACAGTATAAATGGAGACTGGCTTGAATTCATTTATAAATGGACATTTAAAAATCATTTGAGCCCTTGTTTCAGGTGAATTTGCTTTGAATTCACTGTCTTCATTGTTACTATGTCATATATTTTTACTTTCTTTTCTGCTTTTTGTATCCTAGCCTAGCTTATTGATAATAACATTTATATGTCTCCCCCACCAACTGTAAGAAATTAAATAATTTAATAAAGTAATAATTATTGATGTAGCTTAATTTTTTCTACCCATTACACTAAATACAGAATATGACTGATGCTTCTGTCATTCTAGCTGTTTGAGGTGTAATTTTTTTTCATTCTCTCTTCTCTCTAAATATGGATGTATATATGTATGTATCTAAAAGATACACATTTACATGTATACTTCTCCAATGTAAAATATATGTGTGTATATCTACAATTATGGATATGTGTATATATATATACACACTTACTTCTTAATTGCAGAAATAAATCTATTAAGATTTTAAATGCTAGTGATTAGGATATGAGCAATAGGAACAATTTTGTGTTGTTTCCCTATATTTCTACACATATACAGATATTTTATCTTATTTCAAATGTTACAATCATTGTGGCATTTCTGCTCCTTCTTTATATATATTGATTATGAAGCTATCAAATGAATTAGGACACTTGGAAATCTCACTCTTCTATAGAATAATGGGCTCCATAGAGACTATTGTAAAGGAAAAAATAGGTACCAATGGTCTGCATTTCGAAAGGTACATTTGGTCTGCATGTTGAAAGTCTACAAATTCCATTTTGTGTTCTAAAACACAATTTTAAGCATAATCATAGCTATAATTATAACCATAATTGGAGTCATATGCAGGCATACAGGTAAAGGACTCAATTTGAGACCCTTAGGGTGGTATTTTCTGTTTTTTAAATAAATGGAAATACACATGCTTTGAAATTCAGTTGCAAAACCAGACATTCAGAGCTGTAGCACAAGCAGAAGCAGGTTGTTGAACTAGTAGGTGATGTGTGGTGAGGCTTGTAATGCCATTTGTTGAAATTTTAATTAATTAACTTAATGCTAATTAAGTTAATTTTGCTAGGACATTTTTCATGTTTTACAGTTATTAATGAAGTTCATACATATGTGTAATGAGGAACTTAGCCATGGTAAATCTTTGTAATTTCTAATATATTACTTCCTAAATTAAGTATAGACAAATATAGCCCTTGAAATACCCACCCAACCTCAGTCCTACCTGAAATCTCTCTGCTTCTTTCTTTACCATCCTGTGCAATGCTTTTTTGGCCATTTTTTTATTTAATTATTTTTCAAGTACAGTTTTATGCCTTTTACTCCCTTCCCAGCGCACCCCCCATTCTCCCCACCTCCCTCCCAATTCCACCCCCCTTAGCTGTTGTCCATGTGTCCTTTATACTAGTTCCTCTAAATCCCTCCCCTTTCCCCCCTGAAATTCCTTCCCCTCTCCCCTCTGGTCACCATCCCCCCGTTCTCTATTTCAGTGTCTGTTTTTATTTTGCTTGCTTATATGTTTCGTTGTTTGGCTTCCTGTTAAAGGTGAGATCATATGGTATTTGTCCCTCAACACCTGGCTTATTTCACTCAGCATAAGGTTTTCCAGTTCCATCTAAGCTGTTGCAAAGGGTAGGAGCTCCTTCTTTCTTTCAGCTGCATAGAATTCCATTGTGTATATGTACCACAATTTTTTGTTCCATTCATTTACTGATGGAAACCTAGGTTGTTTCCAGCTCTTGGCTATTATAAATTGTACTGCTATGAATATTGGGGTGCATAGGTTCTTTTGGATTGGTGTTTTAGGGTTCTTAGGGTATAATCCCAGCGGTGGAATTGCTGGGTCAAAAGGTAGGTCCATTTTTAGTTTTCTGAGGAAATTCCATACTATTTTCCATAATGGTTGTACCAGACTGCAATCCCACCAACAGTGAGCTAGGGTCCCCTTTTCCCCACAACCTCTCTAACACTTGTTGTTTGTTGCTTTGTTTATGATGGCCATTCTGACTGGTGTAAAGTGGTATCTCATTGTGGTTTTAATTTGCATCTCTTCATGTGTCTCTGGATCCTCTGTATGTCCTCCTTGGAGAAGTGTCTGTTCAAGTCCTTTTCCCATTTTTTAATTGGGTTGCTTGTCTTCTTAGAGTGAGTCATGTGAGTCCTTTGTATATTTTGGAGATTATACCTTTGTCTGAGGTATCAGACAAAGGCAAATTGTAATGCTGATCATCTGGGGTCCCACACCTTCCTGCATTTGCTCCTTACTATGGAAAAAAAGAAGATCAGGAAATGATGAGGAAAAGCCTGAGACTATAGATAAGGCAAGACTCAGACCTAGTTTCCTTTTCTTTTTGTGCTATAACTGCTTTCAGCATATGTCTGCTAACACATCTGCCTTACCTCTGACACATGCCTCCTCAGCTACAGACACCCTTACTTCATTCTATGAAGTCATACCCAGTACAGCCTCTTCCCTGAGAGAAACTTACCTACCCTATTGTAGACTCTTAGAAAATAGGCTCAAGGACAGACATATTCCAGCTCTGCTACTTATTAGTATGGCCTTGAGCATATTTACTGTGAGAATTCTTTACTGTGAGAATTGAGGATTTATGTCCTAGTCAAGAATTTAGTTGCAAGGAACAGAGGAACCATTTGTTGCCAGTATGCTCAGACTTGCCAGGTGACTATGCCTTTTTTGACTTCATCTCACTCTCTGTTTGGGCCATATGCATTCTCCTCTTTGTTTCTATCTCTACATCTGCCTCTATTTTTTTCTCCTTAAAGAGGAGCTTTAATCTGCCTCCTGCATATTGCCCAAATATGGAAGATTGTAACTGAGTTTGGTGGCCTCCCATTCAACAGTCTCACCTGAAAATATCCAAAGATGAGTGTAAAGCTAGGAGAAAATAGTTTCCTAGTAGACCACCCAAAAGGAGAGTTGGGCCACAGGCAGTAGATCATAGGAGTTGAGTGGAAGAAGCAGGTCCAGTTAAACAAAGTACTGGTATGAACCCAAAGAAATTTTCCCTTCCTAACTTTCTCTGAAAACCTTGCTCCAGTCTCTGTCTATGAAAGCTACTATTCAACACCTTCATGAGCTTTTTGGAGTGAGTGAAGGAGGGATGTAACTCTGATTATATGAGTAGTTGACTGTACCTCAGGAGTTATTACTCAGGGATAGTTTTCCCTATTAAACTTTTAAGTTTTATAGGACTTGAGAAATCTCTTAAGGGTCAAATATTGAATAGGCTATTATTGTCTGATCTAAAGCTCAAGTAACTTTATGTAAAACATTTCCTTTGGAGAAACATCACATAATTTCCATGTAGTTTTAAATGAATCATGTATAAATTGGAGCCATTTTACAATATAATATTTAGTCATTGCCTTGTGTTAAAAATATTATGAAATAATGCAGAAACGTAGGTCAGAAGAATACCTGTATAACCACTATATATTATTAAAAATAATAATAACTAACATTTACTGACCACTCATTAGGTGCAGGCTCACAATGCCATTAGTATTGGTGCTATTATGACCTCTGCTTTACAAATGAAAGATTGAGGCACAGAGACCTTAATAACTTGAGGAAGGTAACATAACTAGACTAACTGTAAATTTCATCATAAGCAGTCTGCCTCATATCATTTAATTTTTATAACTGTATATTGTCCACTTATAAAATATACCACAATTTGTTGATTCATTTATTTATTCTCTTATTAATAGATCCTGAGGTTGTTTTTATTGTTCTGCTATTGCAAACATTCTGGCACCCACCTGTTCATCCCTTTTTGTGCACATGTGTGAAAATTATTTGAGCATATATAGTTAAGAAAGCAATTCTAAATTAAAGTTATGCATGCCTTAGGTTGATAAGATATTGCCTAGTGACTACCCAGATTATAGTGCCACCTTTTACTCCTAGAAGCAACTTGTAAAAGTTCTGTTTTACGTCTTTGTTCACACTTAATGTTGTCAGACTTAACACCCGATGGCATGAAATGACATATCAGTTACAGTCTATGAATGTTGAGTATGTTTTTTATGTAATCATATGTCACTTATATTGTCTGTAGATTGATTATTTGTTTGTTGCCCACTGGTCTGTTTATTTTTCCAAATGACTCAGAAATTCTCTACAATTCTAAGGACATATTACTTTGGTCTAACTGAAAAGACATTAAAGTATTAGGGAAAAGTGAACATTCAAAATATTAATGTTTGACATATGGATACACAATTTACATCTCTATCATTTTCAGGCAATAATGCAATTTTTTATGTAGTATTACCAAAAACCATTTAGAAAGTTTCTTCAGTATGTATTTAAGTGTGAGTCTCATAAAAGTAAAAAGTTATCATTAATTCTTTTATCAGCAACCTGTTACTTAGCTTCTAAACTCTGCTTTAGCATAAGCAGCAGCTGCATGAAGAGGTCACCTTATGGATGATAAATAGAATTCTGTTAAATTGTAACCTCATTCCTCAGCTGCTGCTGTGACAGACCATTTTTCTCCTGACTTTTAGATAAGAGTTCTCATCTCTTGACAATTTGACAGATGTGGTTGCACAGTTTTGAGCCATCTTCCAAACCAGTGATCTATTACCATGAAGAAGGTCATTGATAAGAAAATGAAAGTATGAATGAGAGCTGGCATTCTGAAGTTCAGTTTTTATCTGGTAACATCCTCCCATATGCCTCCTTCTGTAAAGAAAAGAGATAATAGGCTCTTACAATAATTAGGTCAAATTGTGGCAAAATTGTTACTATAGGGTTTTCATGCGGTTTTTTTTTGTGACAGAGATTTTAATCCATGTCAGATTATGGTGTACACAAATTTTAATTTTACAATTATATTAAATAATTTCCTGAGCAGTCAAAATCCAACTGTACAAATTTTATTATTAATGATTTTTTAGAAAGTGTACATTGAAGGTGAAGATTAAAGGAGGTAGACTGTGTGATATATATATTTCAAGCAATGAAGTGACATCCTAGGCACTTTTTCAACATCTGTCTTCTTAATGAACCTTCCCATGAAATTGCAGATAATTTCAAAAATTAATTGAACCCATGAGAATTTAGGTTCCATCCACAAGTCAACCTCTTCTATACTTACTGACCAGTGTAAGAAGAAAACACCACCCAGAAAAGCCTGGATAATTTGCTAAATCTTTTAGAGCTTCAGTTTCCTGACCTGAAAACTTAGGATAATAACACCTCTCAGGGGTTGGTAAGAATTATAAATGATGCAGCTAGAATACCTAGCACGGTGTATGGGATGCAGGGATCACTCAGTTTATATAGAAATGATGATCCTTACTATTAACATGCTCTACTAACTCTTCTCTCAGGGTATTCTGTTCACTTCCAGAAAGTCAGCTCTCATGCACACATATAGTCCAATGTCTTCACAGCCTTTTGTTCTAGTGCTGCTTTCTGAATCTTACAAGTGTATTCCTGCAACATGTTCCAGGTATTTTCATGGATACATCACTCCTCTCCTATTAAAAATGGAATGCACCTCTCCCCTGCCCACTCCCACATAGAAACCAGCTTTTTGGTACACCTCCAAGAACCTGTACACCAACCTATAATGCACCCCTCTTTGTCCTCCCCCAATGTGATCTATCTTCAATTCTGTCATTAAGTCAATGTTTTAAATTTCTTTGAATGTACTCCTTCACCCCATCCTAAGGTCACTACCCTCAAAATAAGGTCAAACAAAGCTTTCTAACAAAGTGATCTCTGAGTCTTTGATTATATTTGGTCACTTTCTTCTTTATTCCAGTTTCTTCCATTGTAGCTTTCACATGATAAGTACTTAGCATATAATTGGAGAACTACATGTGAGTGAACACATATATATTCTTTTCTATACGGAACTATATAATCTCACATACGGCACACACAAATCCCTCCCTGAGTACTTGTGTGTGCACATACTCATCTTCAGTTTCTAATAGCAAAACGTAGAACTGGCTTGAAGCAAAAGTTTGGGGGAAAATGAATAAAAATGATTTTATAATAACAGAATGAGAATTAAGAACAGGAAGAATAAAATAGCTAAAGGCAAAACAGCACAAACAGAAGGTGTAAGAAGGTGGCTAAAAATGGAATATTATGTAGCAGAAAGAAAGAAGGAGCTTACCCTTTGCAACCACATGAATGGAACTGGAAAGCATTATGCTAAATGAAATAAGCCAGGTGGTGAGGGACAAATACCATATGATCTCACCTTTAAGTGGAACTTAGTCAACAAGACAAACAAGCAAGAAAAATATAAACAGATACATTGAAAGGAAGAACAAACTGACAGTAACCAGAGGAGAGGGGAGAGGGACAATGGGGGAAAGAAGGGGAAGAGTCATCAAAGAACGTGTATAAAGGACACATGGACAAAGCTAAAGGGGGGAGGACTGAGGGTAGGAGTGTGGGGTGGATGGGGCAGGGGAGACTGGGGGGGAATGGAGACAACAGTATTTGGACAACAGTGAAAGAAAGAGAGAGAGAGAGAAGGAAGGGAAGAAAGAAAGAAAGAAAGGAAAGAAAGAAAGAAAGAAAGGAAGGAAGGAAGGAAGGAAGGAAGGAAGGAAGGAAGGAAGGAAGGAAGGAAGGAAGGAAGGAAGGAAGGAGAAAGAAAGAAAGAAGAAAGAAAGAAAGAAAGAAAGAAAGAAAGAAAGAAAGAAAGAAAGAAAGAAAGAAAGAAAGAAAGAAAGAAAGAAAGAAAAGAAAAGAAAGAAAGAAAAAGTTATTGTGGTCTTGAAACACATCATGGCCAAGTCAACTAATTAGAAGAAATTGATTGTGTACATCCTTAGTTCAAAATCTTTTTAATATATTATATGTATATTATATATATATTCAATATAGAATATATTTCAAGTAATAATTATATTCAGAGTAGGTACCAGAAAAGTAGACATAATAAAAATAAGATTAAATTATTAGTGTTATTATTATTTATTTAACTACTCTACTGTTGATTAAATGGGTTTTCATCTTTGATTTTTGAGCCTCATTGGAAGAAATATTCAGACCATCTTAAAATTATTTGCATTTCAGATTATGTCATACCAAATTCCTATATCATTGTATTGTTATCTTTCACTTTTAGTAAATCTTATGACTCTACATAGTTACATTCATATTAATCAGGAGAAATTTACTAACATGTCAGGCATTCACAAGACAGTCTTTGGAACAAATTTTTGCCAAATATTTATCACATTGTTACCTTTGTCAAAAAAAAAGGATACATTGTTCTTCATGCAAGTCTTGATTTCTGGAGGAAAATATGCAACCCTCTTTAAAAACTACCACTGGGGTTTAACTTGTCATGTATCTTCTCAGTGTTTAACACAATCATTGCAATTGAAGCCTTTGTTAGAATAGTGTAACTCCTCCCCTGACCCAAGGCTGATGGCAGATTTGGATTTCAGTCATTTTGTATTTGGTATATTTTTTGTGTATTTTTTAAATCCTTTAAATTTGTTCTTCTGTCTTTTCTAAATACTTTAAATATCTCAAAATGAGTCTTCCACTTCAATATTCTAATATAGCTCATAATATTTTTATTTCTGCATTCACCAAGTATAACAACTTAAGTTCTTCATTGTATTAGGTATACAGTTTATTTAAAAAGACAGCTATTTAATTTCATTTTTGCATTTGCCTCTTAAATTTAAAACAAGTTTTATATTCACCTGCCAACTATTTAATACTAAAAATAAAATTAAAGTAAACATTTAAAAGTAAATTCAGATGACTATACATTTTTATTATATATAAGAACGTCAATTTAAGTGTCTTCAGAGATTTTAAAACCATCATGGTTTAAGTGTCTCCTGTCTAGGAGCCTGTTGTAGACCTTACTAACTTCTCACTGAAGTACTCATGAAGATAAAGAAAAGAAGAAAACAACAATACTGATAACTAAGACTAAGAAGGCACTTTTTGTCAAAATCTGGCAAGTAACTATATAGATGGTAGAACTCTAGTGAGACAAATATAAAATATTAGTGCATGCACTCTGACATTTCACTTATACTTGACTGTAAGTCAAAATCAGAGGATCACAAAGAAGAGATGGCCCAGGTGACTGTCACTGACAAAAAGGCTTATTACTAGAGTGTGTGCACTGGCTTCTTCAGCTGAGCATCACTTCAGGTTCAGTTCTGCCTAAGGCAAGATATTCAGGCAACTTCTTGCAATATGCAAATGAAAAATTATAGTACTTCAACAACAAGACTATATTACTTAAACATAGTTGTCCTAATTTGTTTAACTCACTTTACATTAGTACATCTGAAAAACAGTGTCAAGAGTGGGATTTTGAGGTGAACATTCAGTTTGGAGCATCCCTGTTATCAGAGCCACTCTGAGGGAAGCTGCCCTTCTAGAGTTTGACCTGTGACCCAAACAGCTACATCCAGAGTACCAGTGTAGCTTTCATTTAATACAGAAGATAGAGAAATATATAGGAGGGATCCCTTGTGGCAGACTCTGGCCAGCAGAGTATTCCTGTTGTGACTGAAAAAGAAAATAAATACACAGGCAACAACAATCCTGTGGAGAAAAAGGGAACAGGCACAACTACTCTCTCAAGGGGAGAGCGCCTATGGTGCCTCAGCCACTCCCTCAAGAGGGGAGCGCCTCCACCCTTGCCTAGACATGCTTTTATTTTTTCCCTCGTGTCTTACATCAGAGAAAGATTTATTATCTATCACATAGAATATTATTGTCTACATTCTAGGTAAAATCAAAAAAGGAAAATAACATGCAGAGGGGAATGGCGATGAGCCGATTAGCTCTGTCCTTGGGCAAATTCACATAGGCTTTTGAAATTACCTTGAAGATAGACAATACATATTTGTTGTTTTAGACCAGGGTGATGGAGTTTTAGCAAGAGCAAGCCATAACAATATGTATACATTTTCTAGGCCTGATTCCCACAGGAAAACTCAGTTTGAAGTCTGGCTCCTGCCCACCACTTTGCTTCTGTAAGTTTTCCATACAGAGCTAAGTCGCATTTGCCAGACTAAAACAAAGTGGTCCTCTACAATCCCTTGAGCCTACTTTTCTTAAAAATAAAAAAGCAGAAAATTCTTTGTGACCAATTCAATACATGAGGGAAAATGAAGTTATATCAAACACTATTGTTGGGCCTACTGGGTGCCCAGCATTGCAGTAACTCAGATTGAAATCTGTAGATTGAAACACAAATCCACAACACAATACTAATGTGCTTTAATTTCATTCTTAGGCTACTCTTCCTAGACATAAGGGAACATGAAATAAAATTATTTTGAATGAACTAATACTTTCATTTTTATTATTATCCATGTCCAACAAAGTAAGCAAGGTCAACACTTTGTTGTTGAAGAGCAAATATTTTAGCACTTTTATTCCTTACTGTTTTTCAAATGTCAAAAATGAAGTCATGTAGGGGCATTGGCTTCTTAATCCTTAAATTATAGTTAGATCACTAATTGAAAAGTTTTGGTGTGTGCCTTATTTACTTCTCCTTTTTTCCACTAACTTCATGGCCATGAAGTATGTTAAAACAAAGATATATTAAGTTGTTTTCTATAAGATATTTCAAATTGTGAATATTCATTATAGCATTGTACATGTTGCCCTTAACTGAAGCTTTCACAAACAAAATACACTGTGGTTTAAATTAATTCAAGACAAATAATTATATTAAATAATAGAAAAAGCTCAATTTTGATTATTACTTTAACTGATATATCTAGATCCCTATAGTCTTAATAACAATCTTCCAATGCTCCAAAAGTTATTTTTTTAACTTCACCCAAGAATATATTTATTGATTTTAGAGAGAGAGGAAGGGAGACAGAGAAACATCGATGGTTGCCTCCTGTATGCACTCTGGCTGGGGATCGAATCTGCAGCCTATATACATGCCCTGACCAGAAATCAAACCTACAGCCTTTTGGTGCATGGGGTGATGCTCTAACCAACAGAGCCACCCAGCCAGGGCTCTCAAAGCTTTTTTTGTATGCTTTATAAAGTATTTAGTAAGCATCATATCTGTATAGGTAAATGTCTGGTATCATAGGTCATGATGACTCTAAGTATCACAATGGGATGAGGGACTGAGCTGTATCTATATCTATATATCTGTACCTAAATACATATCCGTACTTATATCTATCTATATGTAATGAAGCTTAGAGTAACAAGGTCAAACACCTTGACAAAGACCATTAAATGATCTATCCTTTCCACAGGATGATCAGAGCATGAATTTTTAAGTAACCCACAGAATATTACTGCTCCATGAAGATGCTAGAGAGACAGAGCAGCTGGGCTGGGAGGCAGTGGGGTGCTTGCAAATGTGTAAAATCCTTAATAACCATCTTGAAGTTAGGGAGTCCTGATCGGTAGCATTTGCTTGTCTTCATGGTGTAAATGCTCCTACCATGGCCAATTTCAGATTAACCATATGATATTGCTAAATATGAAATTGGGGGAATTGCACACATTTGCAGCTCCAGCACACCACAGTTGGGACCAGCTGTGTTCCACAACATCTTCAATCAGAGATGACATATGCACACATACATACATACACACACACACACACACACACATATATATGTGATAACATTTTCCTTGCAAAAACCGTTTTTTTTATATCCTTATCTGGAGCACATAGTTTCCAAAGTCACTTTAGATGGAAAGAGAGGGAGACAGGTTGGAGAAGGTGCATATCCTTTACTAATTGCCCTTTCCAAAGTGACACATCATTTCATTTCCATCCCCAATTGATGAAAACCACTGATACTACTCCACTTTTATTCTACTAGACTAAGTAATATAATTTAGCTATGTGCCCAGCACTGAGGAAATAGACATAGACATAAGTAGATATCTTTTGCTAAACAACAAGCCACCCCAAAACTTAGTTTACAAAAACAGACTAATTTTTGTTCCTGAATTTGTGGGTCAGCTGATACCAAAGTCAAAGCCAAAGTCAACTGATCAAGACCAGGCTCACTTTTGCATCTGCAGTCAGCTAATTTATGAGTTAGTTCAGCAAAGTGAGTCTGTGCTTTTGGCACATGGCTGACTGTTAAGGGTGAAAGGTTGACAGGGTATATGGCCACCATACAACATGCCAGGGTGAGGTACTGATGTGGTGGTTCAGGACATCAAAAGAGGCAAGAGTAAGTTGCAACTCACAAGTTTTTTCTGAGTCTTTGCTTACATCACTTTTGCTATTGTCTCACTGACCAAAAGTAGTCACGTGGCTAACTCCAGAGTGGGAGGGTACTGCCAAGGCTGTGCATACAGAGAGGTGGGTTCAGTTCCAAGCTCTGCCTTGCACACTAAAAATAATTTGAAAAGCACTAGCTTATTATAATAATTCTTCCTAGCAGCATTTCTTTTTCACTAGGCATGTATTCTCATTAAAATCTAGTTTGTGGTATAGAATCAGGAGTTGGTGATTAAAAATATTAAAAACAGTTAATAAATATATATGTGGTGATTTTCAATTTAACATCTAATCTTATTCTTACAGAGTAGAGTCAAAGATATACTTGCAGTAGTAAATATTAGTGTGCCAATTTATGATTTAACATCTAGTGCTAATTCTTACAGAGCTCACACCAGCCAAGAGATGAAAGTGTCTTACTAAACACCTCTTTCTTCTTCCTCAATTTGACCTCCACATGATTGGGACACTCTCACCCAGCTTATTGTTCAGGAAAGAGAACAAACCAGTCAGGACTTCACAATGAGCAGGGTTTGTGTGGTTATCATAGACTGTCAGTGCTTTTCTGGAAAGTCATTTCTGTATTTTCCTCCATCCTCTGGCTCTCTGAGGACATACCAATGGCAGGAAAATTGAAAGGCAGAGTTTCTAAGGACTCTGGTTCTGTTTTCAATATTGATATAAATATATTTTCTTTTTAATTCAAAGTCTTTCTATTCAACTTAATTATCATGTATATTGATTATGCAAGTAATGAATATACAGATATTTTCCTCATAAGGAAAGTGAAAATGAGCCACTTGCAAATGGGAGCTTCATTTTAGGTGTTATGCACTTGATCTTTTACATTATACTCTTGTGCTTATGCTTATGGCTCATATACATGATGGTTTCTGTGAACTTCACCATGTAATTGTACTGTTTTTCAAATATGTTTATCTAGAAATCTGATTAAGACATGATGTTTAGTATATGGCTGATACAATGTTCAGAGCATGAAATTTGTTTACCAAGGTGGGACATTTTATTTGTTTAGACACCAATTTAAAGAAAGATTTGGTTTCTGAGCTGTACTATTATTATTCTAATTTATCCTTAATGTGGCCTCCAATACCACAATTTCGATTTGTTGAATATTTGCCTATAATGTCTTCATCATCTCTAAGGCACTAATTTATAGAAAAAAATTAATATGAATAACCCCTTTAAAGTACTTAAGCATTTATACCACAAAATAGAGATCACTTAAGACCTTTTTGAAAGTCTATCATATTTTCATGCTCCTTCTCAAGATTAATTATGTCTTTGAATTGATATCTCCTGTTATGCCTTCTTACCTTCCCTATAAGCAACTAATTGCATCTCTGCTTTTAAATGCTTAGAGTGTTTTCAAATACAGTAATAATAAGAGTTGTAGAACACAAGATGCCTGCTACAGGCTAAATTGTACTAAATAATTAATTATATTCATTTTACAACCTAGAAATATATATGTTATCACACCCATTTTCCATGTATGAAAACTGAGTCACAGAAAGGTTAAATCATACACACAACACAGTCAATATTTGAACTCAGCTCAGATTGTCTTCAAAATTGTTGTTCTTTTACACCATGATGATCTTATACCCTCTGTGAGGAACATATTGTCTTCAGCTTTCAAATATAGAGTTTTGAAGACTTAGACCCTCTATTTAATCACAAACAATTGGTAAGGGAGTTGCTTCTCTTTCTGTACAATGTAGAGCACAGTCAGATGCATTTTGACTGCCCAGTAGAAGGCAAGAGAGCCCCTGCTTTGGAATCAAAACATCTGAGACTACTTTTTAACTATGAGCTTGGAAATCTACTTATTCTTACCTGTTTCTCCGTATGTGAAAGGGTAAAACAAAAGCACCTGTCTGACAGGGTTGTTGAGAATTAAATGAAATTATCCATCAGCATGCAATATGATTGGAATGAAGCTTGATACAATCCCAACACTCAAATTTTGATAATGCATTTTGATGGTATCAATTTCAATTCAGTGAAGATCCTTATCCATGTTTTTCATAGATTTCACAATCTCTTGAGAACACTCCTTTTACAACAGGGCCCAGAACTAATATGAAAAAGTTACATTCTTGTTCTGCTTGAGGTTGGACTCAGTACCACTACTCCAGACCCATCCTCTTACTATACGTTATAAAACAAAATAAGATGGAAATTTTGGTCAGTGTAATGAGTTCACATTTGTACAGAAAATATTTTACAGAGACCTCTCTTGGCAAGTTACCTTGGGTAGAGCACTGGACAGGTAGAATTTTGTTGCACTGGGCACTTGTATACAATCATGCTTCATAGGAGATGATTTGAGCAGGTATGCGGGTCAAAATTACTAACAATGATTGTTTTCCCTATTGTTTTGGTAACAGATTACCACAGATTTAATGACTAAAAAGAATACAAATGTATTATTTATAGTTTAATAAGTCCAGAAAGTGTTTCACTGGTAGCAACAAGGCCACATTACTTCTGCAGTTTCTAGGAAAAAAAGTGTTTCCTTAACTTTTCAGATTCTAGAGAACATCTTCATTCCTAGACTTTGTGAAAGAATGTGTGACAGTGTTTTCATAATAACCCTCCAAATGGATAAAAAATCAACACATAATTTTGTCTTTATTAAGTCAGACTAGTTTAGTTGATTTTTTTGTCTTGGAATTGGAATTGGGAAGATGATAGGCATCCATTTTTGCGATGATGTATCATAATATGTTACCATATTCCTGTCAGCATTTGTTCTATTCTAGTCAGTTATTATAAACTTCAAGGATCACGAAACTGGGAATTTGCAAATAATTGTATAGACCATCCAATTTAACCTGTTACCCAAGGAATATCCACTACAATACAGACTCTCAAACTTTAACATGCTCATTAAGGACATTGTTAAAATTACAGATTCTGATTCAGCAGGTGTGCATTAGGGCCTAAGATCCCAGTTTCCTGGGAACATATTTTTAATACTTTTAATATGCTCCTAGAAAACTGACAGTTTAGGGATCACACTTTGTGTAGCCAGGCTCTTGCACATTTTTGACAGATATTGCTGCCTTGGAGATGACTCTGTTATAGTTTCAATGTATTTGGTAATTCCAACTATCACATACAGAAATCACTCATTATTGAATCAAAGTCAACCTAAATATGTGTGTGAAACTCTCAGATTTAAATGTATATAAGCCAAAAATCATGTGACAAATAAAAGGAAGAAACTTTATTTTTTACTTTTTTAGGATGTGTTAATTTTTAATTTTTTATTATAATTGTTATTCAAGTACAGTTTTCTGCCTCTTACACTCATCCAAGCCCACCCCCCAAGTCCTCCCCATCTCCTTTCCATTTCCACACCCACCCCTTGTTATTACCACGTGTCCTGCAAAACCATGTGTTCATACTTGTTCCTGGAAACACTTCCTCCTTTCCCCTGAAATTTTCTTCCCTTTCCCCTCTTGTCACTGTCAGCCGGTTCTCAATTTTTCAGCCTGTTCTGAAAGACAATTTCAGTGTCTTTGGTTATATTTTGTGTGCTTGTTTGTTTTGTTGATTAGGTTCCTGTTAAAGGTGAGATCATACGGTATTTGTCTTTCACTGCCTGGCTTATTTTGCTTAGAATAATGCTTTCCAGTTCCATCCATGCTGTTGCAAAGGGTAGGAGTTCCATCTTTCTGCTGCATCAAATTCCATTGTGGAAATGGACCATAGTTTTTGGATCCATTTATTTTCTGATGGGTACCTAGGCTGCTTCCAGCACTTGGCTGTTGTAAATTGTGCTGCTATGAACATTGGGGCGCACAGGTTCTTTTGGATTGGTGTTGCAGGGTTCTTAGGATATAATCCTAGCAGTGAAATTGCTGGGGCAAAAGGCAGATCCATTTTTTAGTTCTCTGAGAAAATTTCATACTGTTTTCCTTGGTGGTTGTACCAGTCTGCAATCCCGCCACCAGTGCACTAGGGTCCCCTTTTCTCCACAACCTCTCCTACATTTGATGTTTGTTGCTTTGTTTATGATAGCCATCCTGACAGGTGTGAAATGGTATCTCGTGGTTTTAATTTGCATCTCTCTGATAGCTAGCGACATTCAGCATTTTTTCACGTGTCTCTGGATCTTCTGTATTTCCTCCTTGGAGAAGTGTCTGTTCAAGTCCTTTGCCCATTTTTTAATTGGGTTACTTGTCTTCTTAGAGTGGAATCAAGTAAGTTGTTTATATATTTTGGAGATTAAACCCTTATGAGAGGTATCATTGGCAAATATGTTATCCCATATGGTTGGTTCTTTTTTTACTTTAATACTGTTTTCTTTAGCTGGGAAGAAGCTTTTTATTTTGATGAGATCCCATTTGTTTATTCTTTCCTTTATGTCCCTTGCTCTAGGGGACTAAACAGTGAAAATATTGCTGTGTGAAATACCTGAGATTTCCCTGTCTATGTTCTCTTCTAGGACTTAAAGGTGTCATGGCTCATATTTAAGTATTTTATCCACCTTGAATTTATTTTGGTGTATGGTGTAAGTTGGTGCTCAAGTTTCATTTTTTTTGCATGTAGTTGTCCAGTTCTCCCAACACCATTTGTTGAAGAAGCTATTTTTATTCCACTTTATGTTGCTGCCCCCTTTGTCAAATATTAATTGACCATTAGAGAGTTGGGTTGATTTCTGGGCTCTCTGTTCTGTTCTGTTGGTCTATGTGCCTGTTTTTATGCCAGTACCAGGCTGTTTTGATTACAGTGGCCTTGTAATACAGTTTGATATCAGGCATTTTGATCCCTCCTACTTTGTTCTTCTTTCTAAAAATTGCAGCTACTTTTCAGGGTCGTTTATGGTTCCATATAAATTTTTGAAGTGTTTGTTCTATGTCTGTGAAATATGCCATTGGTACTTTAACAGGTATTGCATTGAATCTGTATATTGCTTTGGGTAGTATGGACATTTTGATGATATTAATTCTTCCAATCCATGAACAGGGTATATGTTTCCATTTGTTTGTGTCTTCCTTGATTTCTTTCTTCAGTGCTGTGTAGTTTTCTGCATACAGGTCTTTTACCTCCTTGGTTAGGTTTACTCCCAGATATTTTATTTTTGTTTTTGCTATATCGAATGGGATTATTTCCTTGATTTCTGCTTCTGCTGATTCATTGTTAGTATACAAAAATGCCTTTGATTTCTAGATATTGACTTTGTATCCTGCTGTTTTGCCAAATTCATTAATTAGTTTGAGCAGTTTTTTGGTAGAGTCTATAGGATTTTCCATGTACACTATCATGTCATCTGCAAACAATGGCAGTTTTGTTTCCTTCTTTCCAATTTGGAAGCCTTTTATTTCCTCTTTTTTGTCTGATCACTGTGGCTAAAATTTCCAATACTATGTTAATAGAAGTGGTGAAAGTTGATAACCTTGTCATGTTCCTGATCTTAGTGGAAAAGCTTTTAGGTTTTTCTTACTGAGTATGATGTTGGCTGTAGGTTTCTCATATATGGCCTTTGTTGTGTTGAGGAATGCTCCCTCTATTCCCACTTTACTGTTTTAATCATAAATGGGTGCTGTAGCTTATCAAATGTTTTTTCCACATGTATTGATATGATCATGTGATTTTTGTCTTTGCTTTTGTTTATGTGATGTATTCCATTATTGATTTGTGAATATTGTACCATCCTTGCATCCCTGAGATGAATCCCGCTTGGTCATTTTGTATGATCTTTTTAATGTATTGTTGGATGCAGTCTGCCAATATTTTGTTGAAGATTTTAGCATCTATGTTTATCAGCTCATCAGCAATATTGGCCTGAAGTTTTCTTTCTTTCTTGTGTCTTTCTCTGTTTTGGGGATTAGAATGATGCTGGCTTCATAAAAAGAGTTGGGAGTCTTAAAAGGAAGAAATGTTAAAAATTTAAATGCAAATTCAGGGTATCAAGAGACTTATACTGAAATCTATATAAACATGTATACACATATATTTGTGTGTTTATATCTCTATATAAATTTCTTATCTATATTAAATAATACAGCTTGGGAAATCTCAAGTTATATAATAGTATTTTGTGGCAGTGACTCAGCTTTAACAATTTTCTTTTTATTAATCTTTATAAGAAAATTAAAAATTGAAGGGTATAAATTTGGACTGTCTTACAGATATAAGCATATATAGTGTCATAGGCCTTTACATTAAGGAAGCCCACAGCCAGTTTCAAACATTGGTAGAATTGAAATAGTTGAAGTGGCCCATGTTACTAGCTCTAACGTTAAAGCTCCATTTACTGGTTTTAACATTTAAATTTAGCTACTGCACATATTTATCACCTTAATTCTCATTTAATATTTGAAAGTTATTACTTTGAAGAAAGCTAAGCAAAGGTGATTATAGTGTATCAGAATCGATTGGAAGTGATTATTTTAATGACTCTGTACCAACAGGGACACGTAGACATTCAGACAGAAAACAACCTAATTATAATGACAGCACCAAAGTGAAGTTGCAACAGTTACAAAACCAATTTTAAAGTTTTTTGACAGCCATGCCTAAAAGCTTTGTTTGGACCTTTCAGTAATAACAATTTACTTAAGACATAAACCCACAGCTAAGGAAAATAGAAAAAGAAAGTTGCGGCTTTTCTGTCATGCAGATAAAGTGGAAACAAGCTGAAATGTCTTTAATAGAACATTATGTTGAAAGGAGTATAGAAAAGGAATAGTAGTTAGAGAATTTGACTATCATAATGCAAAAAAGACAAAATAACAGTGAAAATTCTAATGAGAATAGAAACTTGTCAATGGATGTGCTTATCTATGTTATGAAAGTCAATAGTTCCTGCAAGTAAATTGACCAGCATTTCAAAACATTGATCGGCAGTTCTGGAATTTGATTTTGTGTTACCTCTAAAATAAAACAATAGGCAAATGGATGTAGGAACACCTCAATAGCCATGGTGACACAAAACCCTTACTAAATATCTCTTTTTCCAATAGCTCTGTCATCTTTCAAAGTATTAGACTTTATCTCTTTTACTTATATCAGTTGGTTGTGGACTCCATCAAATATACAAGAAAATTAATTGTTGGACAATTAACTTCTTCGACCTTGGGCAATTAATTTCTAATTGCTGAACAGAAAATTATCTGATTTACAGACTGGCACTTATTTTTACTGCATATATTTTCATAACACTTATAATATGCAAGTATTACTCTAAGTGCTTTACAAATATTTACTCATTTAAACTTGATAACTTTTGAAGTAGCCACTATTACCTTTTTTCATCAGTTTTAATTTTTTTAATTTTAATTGTTGTTCAAGTACAGTTCTCTGCCTTTTACCCCAATCCCAGCCCAACCCCCCCAGCCCTCCCAAACTCCCTCCCATTTCCACACCCCCTTGTTATTGTCCAAGTGTTCTTTATCATTTTTCCTGCAAACCCTTCCCCTTTTCCCCTATTATCTTCACTTCACTGATGAGAAGACAGAGGCACAGAGGGGTTTAAGCGATTTGCCCAGGGCCACAGAGCTTGTAAGTGGTGGAGTCTCAGCTCCACTCAGTTTGTGTCATAGCCCGTTAATGTCCCCTGCAGGGCGATGAAGACCATGTTACATCATAAATGGGTGCAAACAGCATTCAAAGGTAGTCCTTTTGTCTTTTCCTCATTCTCAAGTTCTGCTTTAGTTACCTTTGAAACTAAAGATTTCAAAGACAAAAAATCTCAGGTCAGATCAAAGGGTAAGGATACGTACCACCGCTTTCTGAGAAGAAACAAGCTGCGTGGTGGCTCCCAACCCTGGGCAGCAGGCGAGAAAGGGTGGGGTGCCGTGGTTTGTTGTGTACCCGGCTCCTCTCTGCAGATCATCTCTTCTGCTGCTTCCCAAGGCCTTCAGCCACTACTCCTTTTGCATACTCTACCCCACAGTGGGAAGTTTATCCCAGAGTGAACTTTTTAAAAAACACATATTTATATATTTTAATTAGCTTTGACTTTTCTCCACATTGTATCTCTTTTATATGCCATTAAAATAATATTCATCTTTAAGATATTTTAGATCATAAAGCACAATCCAACCAGAAACACATGTGTCTTACATATCTCCCTACTTTTAAGTTTTTTTCTATTATAATTTATATTAAATGTTATTCTGTATCAAGTCAGATGTATAGCATAGTGGTTAGACAATTACGTACTTTACATAGTGGTCCACCCAATATGTCTAGCACCCATCTGACATCATATATAGTTACTATAATACTCTTGCCTCTATTTCTTATGCTATAAGGGACTTTAAACAGATAGGTACAGAGCTCATCTTTTCTGTGTACTTGCTTTGTGACCCCAGACTTATGACTTAATCAATTTGAGGTCATTGGAAAAAGTGAATGGTGTATCCCACCGTGTAAGGTCTATGATGGAGGTAATGGGGGAAATGGGGACAAATGTAATTGAACAAAACTAAATTTTTAAAAAATAAATAACATAATTATAATATGTCCTGGAACATAGTAAGCACTCAATAAATATTAACCATTCTAATAATGGTCATTATTTTTGAATTCCTAATTATCTCACTTCAGTGTAGACAGTAGACTAGGACCAGACTTTAGTGTAGATTATGATTGTACCTTCAGTAGATTTGTGAAACAGTGAGAGTTATTTAATTTATTTAAGATTCAGTTTTCCTCTCTAAAATTAACTTCCTTGTGCTGTTATGACATTAAATGAGTTAATTTATGTAAAGAACCTAAAACAGTTTCAGTCACAAAGTAAGTATAAATATAGACATCAGTTATTATTATAGTATATTTTAAATAAATTTTTTATACAAAATATACAAAGTTTCAGGTATTTGAGATAAATAATTATTGTATTTTTCAGACTATAAGATGTACTTTTTACCACATTTTTTGCTTCAAAAAATTTTTGCCCTTATTTTCCTCCTCTAAAACCTAGGTGCATCTGAGGTCCTCACCATAAGACATTTCCTCCTCTAGGTATTAGAGGAGGAAAATAGGAAAAAATTTTTGCTTCAAAAATTTTTGAAGCAAAAAATGTGGTGAAAAAGTGTGTTTTATAGTCTGAAAAACATGGTATATATAATAGCATAGTACATATGGCTAACAATACTGTATTGCATACTTTGAATTTACTAAGATGATAGATCTTATGTTAAGTGTTCTTACTAATAATAAGGATAATAAAGGAGATGTGAGGAAACTTTGGGAGGGATACTTTATGGCTTTGATGGTGGTGGTTTTATGGGTATACACTTATCTTAAACTCATTACATTGTATAAATTTGATATGTAGTGGTACTTCTATTTTATGTCAAATACACCTCAATACATTGATTTAAAAATTAAATTATTAAAAATAATTTAATGAATTATGCAGTACTAAAGTAAAAATAAATACATCTTAGGTTTCTCAGATTTTTTCCAGTTTTATGATTATACCTAAAATGTTTTCAGCTTTACTAGCTTTTTTTCTTAACAGAATAAAGCAGTAGTTTTTTTGTGGTATCAGTTTTTAAAAATCATTTTTTCACATACTCAACATTAAGGAAAAAACTAACTCACCAATAAAAATTAAAATATGGGCTATACACAAATTAAATGAAATATATTTTTTACTTCTAACTAAAAGTTTCCAGAACTACCATTTTTGAGCTTCCTGAAGACTAAGATTCCTTTGCTAACCCTGTTATGCAGTAGTTGATATTCATCAAGTTCTCTTAGAAGCATTATTTTGCACATCAGTGTGTCACAAAGGTGTTGCATGCCCAGGTCTAAGCACACAATTATGTTTAATTGTAAGGTTTAGTTCTTTGTTAAGAGTTCATCTGCTTTGCCTCCTCAGCAAATGATGCGATCATCAGTTTTTCACATGTTCATCCTGAGCATGGTGACTGTGGATGTGATAGTAGCTGCTAGCAACTATCACAAAGGAGAGAGCTTCCGAAGACAGTACGATGAGTTCTATCTTGCAGAGGTAAGCTGCTCACAGAAAAAAAAGTGCCTTTTATAAAATCGAAAATTAATCTTAATTTGTTAATTACTTGAGTTCAACCAAAGCTGCTTCTTAAGTGTTTCCTTTGGTGACTTTTTGCCTGATTGATTTTCTGTCACTACAGGCCTAGGTATCTTGTCCATAGTGCATTGCATTGCCAAAGTAACCCTTTGCCCTAGGTGTTTCTCTTGCCATCTTGCTGTTTTCCTATCCACCATTCATTGATGTGGACCCCAGCTCATGGGGTCCATGACATTGTGGATGAGACATGACAAATTCACATGGACTACCAAGTCCATGTGGGGGAAAAAGGATGGCAGGGCCACTCTCTGAAGAAGAGAGCACCCCGACCCTTGCCTTTTATTGCTTTTCTAGGCACATTACATGATGGTCCTCATTTACTATGTAGAGGTTTGCTTTAGGTGGTAACCTTTTACTGAAAACAAAGGAGCCAATGCTGCTAATCACATCACAGAAGAAGAATATTTGCAAATGCAAAGAGAAAAGTGGTTGAGCTGGTTACACTCATCCTTGGAAGGTTTAGCGCAGACTTTAGGAAACTACAGTAAGCACTTGTTGCCTCAGTTCAGGGTGAGGGAGTTTTAGCAAAAACAAGTCTCAAAGCAGCTTAGGTACAATGCAGGTTTGATTCCCCATGGGAGAATCTATCTGTCGGCATGGGTCCTGTGCATCTGCAAGTGGGAGCTGGGCCCATGTCATGCAGAATGGTCTCTTATAACTTATATTATCTTCCTTTTTTATGTTGTATTAGTCTGTTTCCTACTAAATGTAAACAAGCATAAATGTAGAAGATTTTAACAAGCGAGTCAGCTCAACAGTACCACTGATGGGGCTGGAGGGAAATTGAAGTAGATTATACAGTACTTTCTGTACTAAAGACTGAGCTATTACAACCTGCACTAAAGATGTCAAGCCAGAGGAAGACAGCTGTAATGATTAAATAAGCATGTTTTATATACAATATACCACCTAGAGTTTTAGAATAAGTCTTACTTATTCGGTAACTTTGTTAATATTTGATTCTTACTTTTTTGGTATTAATATTTTATTTTTTTAGTTGAGAGATTTTAAAAATTACTTTATTGTTGTTCAATGACAGTTGTCTCCATTTCCCTCCCACCCCAGCCAAACCCACCTCCCTCCCTTGCTTCCACCCTCCCCCTTGGTTTTGTCTATGTGTCCTTTGTAGTGTAGTTCCTGAAAAACATTCCCCGCACTGTCCCTCCCCACTCTCCCCTCCCCTATGGCTATTGTTAGATTGCTCTTAATTTCAATGTCTCTGGTTATATTTTTTTTGCTTTTTTCTTTTGTTTATTATGTTCCAGTTAAAGGTGAAATCATATGGTATTTGTCCCTCACCACCTGTCTTATTCCACTCAGCATAATGCTCTCCAGTTTCATCCATGTTGTCACAAAGAATAGGAGCTTCTTCTTTCTCTCTGCTGCATAGAATTCCATTGTCTAGATGTACCATGGTTTTTTTATCTACTCATTTACTGATGATTCTTACATATTTTAATTATTTCCAGAGACTACTTTTTTGTCACTGTGAAAAATTATTTCTAAAATATATCTCAGAATTCAGTGATTACATATTTGTGGAAAAATTGATTGACATATAATATTTAGAAACCCATTCACCATATAAGGGAAATATATACATATTAAGTGCAATATATTTAAAAAGTAAACTTAAAAAGCAGAAAAATTTCAATTTATTTTTATTATAAAAGCAATTTTTCACATACAAAATCTATTTGCCATTAAGTTGAGTTCTCTTAGATATCAGTAATTCTATCTGTGCATTTAAAAATTGATTTACTTAATAAAAATTCAATCTATCCACTCACAAACGTTTCATAAAAAGAATTATGACTTAACACCAATTGAATATAAACATCTATGTGGGTATCAAGAATATTTTCAGAAGTCACTTATGAATTCTTCTCTTTATGGAGGCTTTGTTTCCTATAACAAAATATTATTTGTACCAAACTTTCAGGGGATCAGAGTCTTTGTAGTATGATGCTGCCTAGTTGCTGCATGGTATATGGATTGTACAGTTTAGCAAGAAATATAGACAGTAAGTAACACATTTTCTCTGCTGTGGAGAACCAGTGAAAGGGCTCATGAAGAAATTATATGATTGGATAAAGAAAATATGATATATATATATATATATATATATATATATATATATATACACTACTCAGCCATAAGAGATGAAATCCTCCCATTTGTGGTAACATGGATGGATCTTAAGAATATCATATTAAGCAAAATAACTCAGATGGAAAAAGTAAAAGAAACATGATTTCACTTATATGTGGGTTATATAACTGAAAGCAATAATCAAGACAAACAAAAACTTATAGACACAGACAATAATATTGTGCTTACTAGATGGAAATGGGACTAGGGGGAAGTAGAAAAAGGTAAAGGGGTCAAATATATGGTGACAGAGGGACTTGTCTTTGGGTGGTTAACATACAATGCAATATACAGATGATGTATTATAGAACTGTATGCTTAAAACCTATATAATGTTATTAACCAATGTCTTTCTAAAGAGGGAATTCAGCATCTGATGTAGTTTTACTACAACACCAGCACACAAAGACTGTATTGTTATTTAAAATAGAGGGAAATACATATAAACCAATAGTAATATTTGCAGGTGAGTTTCAAACACAGCAATTGGATGTTGAAGAAATCCCCATCAAGTAGTTTCTATTTGTCCTATGAGTAGGAGGCAAGATCTGCATCCAGCCTGATGATGAGACAATTAAGTGGGAAGATTGTGGAGAAAGGAGAGAAGGGAAGTGGATACTGTGAAGAATGCAAAAAAGCTAATTAAAGATACATCAAATGCAATGTTGAAGATCCACCTGAATTTTGAGACTATATATCAATACTATACACCAATGCCAATTTAAACAGGTCTATGACTTTGCTTAGGCTTTGCATAAAGGGGAGGAAAGCAATATTTAGATTGATCAAGCTTTAGAGGGGTTTTTTTCCCCAGGCTGGTAGAGCTGATAGACAAGGAATCAGGAATTTTGGTGGCTGACAAAGGACTTGAAATGATGACCCTGTGGTCTAGGTTGGATATGAAAAAAAGTAAAAATAAGAGAAGAATGAAAGAAAAAAATTAAATATAAGGGATCTTTAAGTGCTCAAAGAACAGGTGTAGTTAAAGTGTTAGAATTAAAGAGCTAGAAGAAAGATTTTGATCATAGATTGGGATCCAGGATTTGGAATTTTAAAATAATTATTGGGAAACAAAAAATCTAGGGTTTTATATAAATGTGAGTAGCTTAAACAAAATGATGGATTCAAGACAAAAATAGCAAGGAGCTATCAAGCTAAGGTGTTAGCTGAATCTTCACAATGATACTGGAGTCATTCAGTGTGAGGCCGGTTCTTAGGGAAAGGAGTATAGGCAGGGGCACATGACAGTGACAGAAATTAGTAGAGGTCAGAGACAGAATGAGTTGAGGCAAGGACATAAGAAGCAAGTTCTGTGATTGGAGATTGAGAGGTAGAAGAAATTGGTTAACATGGAAGAAGACACTCAAAGGTTAGTTAAAAGCTCTGTGTAGAATGAGGTGGGAAGATAGGTGAGGAAGAATTAATTATATGATAATATTAGGATCAGAGATTAAAACCAGACTAATGACAAAAATACCTGGGAATAAATAACAAAAATGGCTACACATGATTGAGATTATTCCAGTCTCTGTAGAGGGAATAATTTGTATCTGCTCTGGAGGGAGTTCTAAATATTAGCGATTACATTAACAGTTTTTTTTCTAACTCAGTCCAGGGTGGGTCACCATCTTACTAAATGAATCCTGTAGAATAAATAAATATACCATCCACTGATAAAATTAGATAAATTTTATCTAATTTTTCACATATAAAATTGGTCTGTTTTCTAATGTGTTTTATGTGTATTAGCTGATTTGTGATGATGCTATAAACAATTCCACCAAAATTTTAAACAATGGCCCTGGCTGGTGTAGCTCGGATATCCCCCCCCCCTCTAAGACAAATAAATTTAAACAATGTAATATTGTAGAGTTCACTGGTACTATTTAAGTGCATTGATAGAGTACAGTCATAGTTTATAAATCCTTGTTATTTGTCATTCTTACATATCATATTAGAATTTTTTTCTAATTTTAAAAAAAACAGAGATATAAGATTGTATAGCAGGACCTAGCATATAGGATGTGTCTATTAATTGTTGCTCCCTTCTTAAACTACTGGAAGTGAATTGGATTTTAATAAAGTAGGTAGTACAATTTTAGTTCACTTAATTATACAGAAATCACTACATTCTTGATCTATTAAGACATTCAGAATTTGTTCCACTTTGGCTGACTAATGTTGAGTATCTGAGTTATCCAGAGCATATTTGGTCTTTATTCAAATTACATTATCATTTCTCTTTTTATCAGAAACTTGTGCTGTGAAATAGTAAAAACTATGTGTTTCAAATAAGTGTGAATAAGTCATTTTAATTGAACTTAGTTTTCTTATAAAATAGTTTCTTTTTAAAAAAGTTTATGAAGGTGATTTGAGTTTAAGCCAGGGGTCAACAAACTTTTACTTGAAAAGCCAGATAGTAACACATTTTAGGTTTTTTAGGCAACATGCTCTCTGTCCCAACTACTCAACTCTTCCACTGTTACGCAAAAGTGAGCTTGGTCTCAGAATGGCTATGTCCCAGTAAAACCTTATTTACAAAATTCACCAGTAAGCTTGATCTTGATTTAAGCTATAGAAGCACACAGCAGGTCAGCTAATATCCTCATGTGTTAAAATCAAATACAAGTATAAGGCCCTGGCCAGCCTTGCTCACTCGGTTGGAGCATGGTCCCATGCACCAAAAGGTTGCAGGTTCAATTCCTGGTCTGGGTACATACCTAAGTTGTGGGTTCAGTTCCCAGTTAGGACACATACAAAAGACATCAATGTTTATCTCTCTCACATCAAGGTCTTTCTCTCTCTTTCATTCTCTCTCTCTCCCCACCCCTGCTTCCTTTCTCTATATAATCAATAAATATATCCTCAGGCAAACATTTTAAAAGTCAAATATAGTAATGCTAATAACAATAGCAGCTACCAATTTTATAGACTATATTGTTACAGTACTTAAGGCAATAGTGTTATGTAATATTCTGGAAAGTTTATTTTTAAAATAGATCACAAAAGACCATGAGCTTTTACAGAAATAATTTCTTGGGTTTCCACATATTCCGGAATAAATTATTTTGAAGGTCCAAAGCAAGCCATTCAATGTGGTGGACCCTGGCCAGCAGAGTCCACTGGTTGTGGCTGACGGCAAGAATCAATGCACAGGCAACAACAATCCTGTGTGGAGAAAAAGGGAACAGGCACAACTACTCTCTCAAGAGGAGAGCGCCTATGGTGCCTCAGCCACTCCCTCAAGAGGGGAGCGCCCTGACCCCTGCCTAGACAGGCTTTTATTGTTTCCCTCGGGTCTTATATCAGAAAAAGATTTATTATCTATCACATAGAATATTATTGTCTACATTCTAGGTAAAATCAAGGAAATAAAAATAACATGCAAAGGGGGATGGCAATGAGCTCATTCGCTCTGTCCTTGGGAGAGCTCACACAGGCTTTGGAAGTTACCTCGAAGATAGACAATACACATTTGTTGTTTTAGAACAGGGCGATGGAGTTTTAGCAAGAGCAAGCCATAACAATCTGTATGCATTTTCTAGGCCTGATTGCCATGGGAAAACTCGGTTTGAGGGTCTGGCTCCTGCCCACCACTTCGCATCTGTAGGTTTTCCATGCAGAGCTGAGTCACATTTGCCAGGCCAAGACAAACCGGTCCCCTACAATTCAACCCATTAAGAGTCAACTTGAAGCCTAGAAAACATCTTTGAAGCATAAATTAAGTTGCTTAGCTTCTGTGTAAAGCTGGAGACTTTTATTACTTTGGATCAATTAACCTGAATTTAAAGTTAGTTAAGAAACAGAAAAAGTTCCTTTTGTTTTCTAGGCTGTGTAGAAAACAAAAAAGGTAAAGATTTACTTTCTTTTGTAAGAGTTTTCATTTTGGCCTAAGATAGTACAATGTTATCAATATACATAAAATCACATTTTATAAGGAACACAATTATATTTTAAATGTATATTCTCATTTTCTTAATAATAAAACTTGTACAGTACTTTTCTCTTGTTATATAAAATATACAAATATATCTATAGACTAGACGTACACTTAACAGAAATTTATCAGCACAATGTTATGTACAGAAGATTAACAATGTTAACATAATTCCTTTTTTAAGAAACTCACAAATTAATGGAAGAGATAGATCAATGAAGTAAGCAATTCAGACAGTGTGTGTCTCTGCCATATTTCTAGTCCAGAGAGAGGTTTACCTTGATTAGGTTAAAACTCCAGGATGTCTCTGTGATTTCCTGTTTGCCTAACTCTTTGGTTATGATTGCCACATGTTTGGAGCACAACAACTTTCGAAAAGTATGGACTCATTTTGCCATCTTGTAAGAAGTCATCTTTTCTAGAAAAGTCATTTATTAGTCCCCTGAAGACATTTGAATTTATATTTGCTAAATGAAATTAAATTAAAGAACTAAGTTCTGGCCAAGATGGAGGTGTAGGTAGAATCTCTTCGCTTCTTCACACAACCAAAATGAAGATAATGACCAATCTAAAATCAATAAACAACCAGAAGTACCAAAAAATCAAACTGCATGGAACTCAGATAATAAAGGAATTAAAGAAAAAAATCAATCAGAACAACCAGACCAGTTAGGCGGTGGACCCACAGAGAGTTGGTGGACCTTGGGGGCGAGACTGGCTACAGTGAGGTGGAGGGGGTACTGGGTGGGAAGGGCTGACTTAAGGGGAAACTGAGACTCAGAGTTGATAACAGCAGTTGCTATGGAGGGAGAAACTCCCAGTCTCACACTAGAGTCCCTAAGAAAGTGGTCTAGGAACAAGCAGGCAAGCTGCACTGTTATCTCTCTGGCTCAGCCCCCCACAGGCAGTGCCTCAACATAGCAAAGAGGTTTGCCCTGCCCTGGTAAATATCTAATGCCCTATCCCCTTACAACTTATCAGCTGTGCCAATATAACAAAATATGGCCCAAATGAAAGAACAGAGCAAAGTTTCAGAAAGAGAGCTAAACAATGAGGACATAGCCAACCTATATGATGGAGAATTTAAAGCCCTGGTAATCATAATGCTCACAGATCTGATTGATCTTGGTCAAAAAATGAAAAAAACAAATGAAAGATACCAAAAATGAAATAAAGCAAAATATTCAGGGAACCAACAGTGACGGGAAGGAAACCAGGACTCAAAGCAACAATTTGGAACAAAAGGAAAAAATGAACATCCAACTGCAACAGAATGAAGAAACAAGAATTCAAAAAAGTATAGACAGTTTTATAAACTTCTGGGACAACCTGAAACATTCCAATAGACACATTATAGGGGTGCCGGAAGGAGAAAAAAAAGCAAGAAATGGAAAACTTATTTGAACAAATATTGATGGAAAATTTCCTCAATCTGGTGAAGGAAATAGACTTCCAGGAAGTACAAAAAGCCCAGAGAGTCCCAAAGAAATTGAACCCAAAGAGGAACACACCAGGGCACATCAGCATTAAGTTACCCAAGATTAAAGATAAGGAGAGGATCCTAAAAGAAGCAAGAGGAAAAGAGAGAGTTACCTGCAAAGGAATACCCATTAGGCTATCAGCTGATTTCTCAAAAGAAACCTTGCAGGCAATAGAAAATACTTAAAAAGAAATTAAATGAAAGAGCCATCTATTTTAGTTCTAACAAAATCTGATACCCCATATTTCAGCTCATCAATCACAAGGAATGACCAAATTAAGAAAGCAACTCATCTTATCATTGCAGCAGTCTTTCATATTACCGTTAAGTTTAATTTATCATTTTCTGGGATACTTTAATTGAATAAGTTTTCTCTTCTGACAATAACTATTTTGTGTGTCTTTAAAGGATATGGGCAGTATCTTGTTAGATGAAAAACAATGACATAATGACTTTTCGACTAGTCAGTGAGCCATCTCAAAAGCTAGCTCTTTATATAGATATAAAGTCCACTAGACAAGATGTAAAGAAACTTCTATTAGAATCTCTTAAAAAACAGTACTATATTTCTTTAGTTTGTTCTGTATCTTGTGATAAATATGCATTCATTTTCTAAATTTATATTCTATTAAATAAAACAAACAGAAATCTTAATTTCAAATATCTTTCCAGCTCTCCCAATATCATTAAATGTCACCTAAATGTTCATACATTATTCATTGAATTAAAAGGACAGAAAAATTTTCATTGGTCTATTTATACTGAGCATGTCATTTTCTGTTTTATCTTTCTTCTTAGCTTCATAAATTAGGCGATCATTTTGTTGTTTCACCTCCTAGCTTCACAAACACAATTGCATGTGCTTTTAGAAAACCAGCGTTTTAAACTAGTATCTTGCATTTTCAGTTATGTGCTATTTTGAGAACAAATATATTACTTTGTCTTAAAACAATAACCTTTAATTTTAAAATTGCATTTCATTATTAATCATTTTCTTGACAATAGGGTTAATAGTGATATATTAAATAGCATATGTGTTATTATAAAATGAAAATTTGGAAAAGAAATAATAAAATGTGATGCTTAAAAAACTCAAGAGTATGTTCCACTATGATGACATCATAGTGAATTTTGCTATGGTGACATCAAACCTTATATACCTGTAGAGTATGCATTCTCAACAGGGGGTGAACACACTTCTATGAGGGTAGAAATTGGTTCTTGAAGAGGCATAAAATATCTTACTCTTTCTCTATATAAAGCAGGGGTAGATATGTGGAATGCATAAGCAGATATACCACATATCTATGGTATTAAAATTCCATATGGTGTGGTCATTAGGAACAAAATATCTAAAAGTAGTCCTTGAAAGTAGGTGATTAAAAAAAGTTGAAAAACACTGAGTTAGGAAAAAAGAAAGAAGGTTATGCTTTTGAATGTATGTTTTCAAGTTTTTATAAGTAACGTGACAAAAATATTTATGAAGGCTTATTATGCTCTCACAAATTTTGCCTCACTCTTAAAAAGGTTAGTTACAATTGTAAGCACTCACAGATAGGTAATGTATTGTAAGGGTATAGGACAGAAGAAAGGTCCCAAGTGCAGCTCTCCCAGTGTGGGCCTGCAGAGTAAAGCAGACAAGGCAATGGCACACTCCCATGCTAAGAGTGACAGGCGGAATCCACCCTCTCACAGGTTACACTGCTGACAGCTTGGGATTAACAGAAAGCCCTGAAATTGGACATATGCTCAGGTGATGCTTATGGGGCATCCTTCTAGGTATTAGGTTCTACAAACAACTCGATAGCTTTCTCCCATTTATCTGCCCAGCAGCACAGCCCTGACAAGTTCCTCACTGTCAAGGTTGAGTCCACTGACACAGGCTGGAGCTGCCTATTGAGAAGTGGTTACCATAACTGCCCCCTCAATGCCTCTACTCTAATTCTTCCAAACTTCTACATTTCTCTGAATTGAAACCATATGTATGCTACATCCTCTGATCTACACTAAAACAGATGATCACTTAAGGTAATTTAATTTTCTCTACTAATTCCTACAAAAGAATAACCCATAGTTAAAAGTAAGTTAGAAATATTTTATGTATAACACAGGGGTGGACAAAGTAGGTCTGTAGTTGTAACACAAATAAATAACATAATAATTAATAAGTAATAATACAAGAATAAATTCTGTTTTGTGTATTCACAACTATAATCCTACTTTTGCCCATCCTATATTTCTTCATAAAATTTGATCAGTTTAATTAATAGTTTTTCATATAACCAAAGACATTGAAATAAAGAGCAAACTGACAGTAACCAGAGGGAAGGAGTGAGGGGGATAACAGAGAAAAGAAGGGGAAGGATCATTAAGGAACATGTATGAAGAACACATGGACAAAGCCAAGGGTCGAGGGTGGGAGGGGAGGGGGAAGTGGTGGCGGGGAAATGGAGACAACTATAAAAAAATTTTCAAAAGAAAAAATACTGTTTTTGAGAACACTAAAGTGTTAGCTCGTAGCAATTAACAAATTATGTTCAAAGCGAGATTGATCCCAAAAGAATTGGAATAAGGAATTCTAGAAGGAAAATGAGTGGGAATGCAGGTATTATATATTAATCACATAATAGTTTCCTAAATCAGTTTTAATGCCTTTTAGTGTCTTTGAAAGTATATATTTTTTCTACTAAGCAAATAATAATGCACATGGATCCAGCTGCATATTTTATTATGAATTAAGATTATTTTAAACATTTCATTCCATATGTCTTATTGGTAACAAATATAAAGTTAGTAAAGTAATTAATTATATTTGTATTTTAATTGAACAATCTATTCAGATATATTTCAGACACGTATTAGTAAGTACAGTTTAGCCTTGAGCAATATGGGTTTGAACTGTGTAGGTCCACTCACACACACATTTTTTTCAGTTAATACTTATATAGTTTTTGTCTATAGTTGGGAGTCTGTAGACATGGAGGGCCAACTATATGAATGGTTCTATGTCATTTTATATAAGGAACTTGACTATTTGCCTATTTTGGTATTTATGGAGGTCTTAAGAATCAATTCCCCATGGATACTAGGGGGCAGCTTAAATTTTGAGGGATTTAAAAGTTATACACAGGAAAAAATGGGACAATAATGCACCCAATGCTTTCTCTGGTGTAGCCTCTTGCTTATACTATCACATTCAGCTCAGCCTTTGACAAAGGGAAGGAAGTGATCATCTGAAATTGAAATACTTGCAATTTGAAGTTTTTCCTGAAAGGAATCTGACATGGATGAGAGTGAAGAATAAGGAGCAGGACAGTAGGTGATCTTGTGGGAGAAGATTTGATTTGATAAGACTTCTGGCCAAGATGGAGGCATAGGTAGACACATTGTGCCTCCTTCCACAACCAAAATAAGAACAACAAAAATTTAGAAGCAAAAAACAACCAGTACTGACAGAAAATTGAACTGTATGGAAGTCCGACAACCAAGGAGTTAAAGTAGACAGGCACATTTATCCAGACCAGTAGGAGGGATGAAGTCAGCTGCCGGGGGAAGCGGGGTCATGGCAAAAAAAAAAAATGCAAAATGCTGTGGCTGGCAGACCCTAGGCATGCAGGGCAGCAGTAGGTGGACCTGGCAAAGTGGTGGATTCTAAGGGGTGCTGTTGCATAAGGTGGCTGGCGGACCAAGTAGTCCCACATTCACATGTAGATAAATCAGATGAAACTGGGGGGCAAGACACACTGTACAACCAGGAACCCAGTGCAGAGAAATAAAGCCTCAAAATATTCATTGGAAACACCTGTGGGAGTTGAGGTGCCAGGAGAAACTCCCAGCCTCACAGGACAGTTCATTGGAGAAATGTACACATTTCTCCTAGGGTCCTAGAATGTACACAAACCCATCCACCTGGGAATCAGCATCAGAAGGGCCCAATTTGCATGTGGGTAACCCCAGAAATGACTGAAAGCTGGCAGAGAGTGGAGCAAGAGGCACTGTTCCCTCTAGGACCCCTGTCCCACATACAACATCACATCCCAGTGACTGGGTTGCCCTGCCCAGGTGAATATGTAAGGCTCTGCCCCTCACTACATAACAGGTGCATCAAAAAATTGCCCAAACAAAAGAACAGATGAAATCTCCAGAAAAAAATACAACTAAGCAACAAAGAGATAACCAACCTATCACATGCACAGTTCAAAGCACTGTTGATCAGGATGCTCACAGAATTGGTTGAATTTGGTCACAAATTAGATGAAAAAATGAAGACTACACTAAATGAAATAAAGAAAAATGTATAGGGAACCAATAGTGATGGGAAGGAAACTGGGACTCAAATCAACAGAGTGGACCAGAAGGAAGAAAGAAACAAACAGAAAGGAATGACAAAACAAGAATTCAAAAAAATGAGGAGAGGTTCTTGCTTAGGAACCTCCAGGACATCTTTAAATGTTCCAACATCCGAAGTGTAGGGAGAAGCAGCAAGAGATAAGGAGACAGTTACCTACAAAGGAGTTTCCATCAGACTGTCAGCTGAGTTCTCAAAAGAGACCTTACAGGCAAGAAGGGGCTGGAAAGAAGTATTCCAAGTCATGAAAGGCAAGGACCTACATCCAAGATTGCTCTATCCAGCAAAGCTTTCATTTAGAATGGAAGGGCAGATAAAGTGCTTCTCGGATAAGGTTAAGTTAAAGGAGTTCATCATCACCAAGCCCTTATTATATGAAATGTTAAATGGACATTGTTATCTAAGAAAAATATGATAAAAAACACGTACAGTAAAATGACAGCAAACTCACAATTATTAACAACCACACCTAAAACAAAAACAAAAACCGACTAAACAAACAACTAGAATAGGAACAGGACCACAGAAATGGAGATCACATGGAGGGTTACCAACAGGGAAGTGGGAGGAGGAGAGAGAGGGAAAAGGTACAGAGAATAAGTAGCATGGGTGGTAGATAGAAAATAGACAGGGGGAGGGTAAGAATAGTATGATAAATGTAGAAGCTAAAGAACTTATAAGTATGGCACATGGACATGAACTAAAGGGGGAATATGGGTGGGAGAGGGTATATAGGGTGGAGGGGGGTGAAGCAGGGGAAATGGGACAACTGTAATAGCATAATCAATAAAATATATTTTTTAAAAGTTATACACAGATTTTCAGCTATGTGGAGGTAAGCACTGCTAACCCCCATATTGTCTGAGTGTCAACTGTCATTCCCTACTTAAAAAAAAAAAAAGGCCACATTGTATGAATTACATTCCTTCCACTGGAATGAAAGTCTGAAAAATTACATGCAGGGATAAATGGATAAATGGGTGCCCATCACTTCTCCCTCTACTAATTTGATAGCCAGGTCAGGCTATATGAGCACCTTCAGGATGGACTTATCTGTTTCAGTTTCTCTAGAGATCCCCCAAGATGTCTAGAGGGCTTCCTCATATTGTTGCAGGGCTTGGACTAAGAAGCCACATCTGCAGAGAAATTGACTTTTGTAAGGAGTTGTGGCAAATATTTGGGTCCTCTGGTCCCCCAAAGTTGCTGCTCAGGTACAGAAAGCTTTTAATCCCCTGGGGGAAAAAGTCATAACTGCCCACTGGTTGCTTTTAGTCCAGGGAGGGACTGACTTCCTCCCTGGAAGCTGAATTACCTCCAGGTGAAATGTTGGGAATGGAATCCACCAGCTAGTGAGGAACCCTGATTCAGAGTAACTTCTTTCTTAGCCCAGTAAAGGGGCTATGAGTTTTCAGGTCATTTACAAGAAAAGTTACAGTTCTCCCTGCTACTTCTTATTTGCTCAAGAGTTCATAAAAAACAAAATAATATACAGTCATGAGCAAGCAACAAAAAATTATTTTTATCCAAAGGGACTCAGAAACTGAGACTAAGATTCAGAAATCCAAGGTGAATATTTGGTACTAATTTCCCAGTTGAGTGGAATTAATAGAAGAGATAGCAGGGGTTTTTTTGTTTGTTTGTTTTGTTTTGTCTGGAGGATAGGTAATTATGGCACAAAACAAACTTTCTGAAATTTTGGTTAAACTTTTCAGAAAATGAATTAAAAAGTTATGGTCATTGTTGAGAGATAATTATTAATATGGGAGATTAAGTGTAAAAAATAACTCAAAGAAAGAGTATAAATCATAAGAGGCTAGCTACCTGGAGGTGAATAAGAAGGAAAAGGGAAATAGGAAGAAGAAAAATAGTAATAAACAAGAGAACTTTAATCTATAAATCTCAGATTATAAAGGCTCACTAAATCTTAAGGAGACTAAATGAAAAAAGATGTATTTCTAAGCAAATCCTAGAGACCTTCTTCTGTTGCAAGCATAAAGAAAATTATTTAGAAGCTTCTAAACAGGCTTAAATAACCAGCAAAGCCAAGTTCAATAGATTGCTCACTAGATGACTCATCTAAAATATTGGAAAGTAGAAGGCAGTATGCATATACATATTGTCTGTCCAGAAGGTATCCAGCCATTTAATATGAAAAAATAGAGACATATATTGAAGAAGATACAAGAAACATTGAACATAGGACAATGATGCCTCAATCCCCTTCAAAGTAGGCACCATGGGACCTCATATAGTTCTCACAGTCACCAGCAGCTGTCATATTTTTCTGAACCTCATCAATAGTCTGAAATCTCTTCCCTTTCAAAGGTGATTTTAGTTTTGGGAAAAGCCAGAAGTTGCAGGGCACCAAATCTGATCTGTAGCAGGGCTGAGTCACCTGAGTGATTTGATGTTTTGCCAAAACCTCTGCACAGGAGGTGAAATATGAGTGGGCGTGTTGTTGTGATAAAGCTGCCAATCACCATTTGCCCATAGTTGTGGCCTTCTGAATCATTTGAATAGTTTCTGCAGAGGAATATTCAAGCTTAGCACAAAATTTGATGCAGAGTCATTGCATTTTGAATGTGATGGCCACAGAGTACATGCTCACTCCACAGCATTTACATCCCCCATTGACTAGTACAGTGAAGTCATCATTGTTCACTCTTACACATTCTACTCCACTTTCCTTGGCTGCCAAGTTACATTGATCTTGTGCAAACTGCTCTTGTTATATTAAAATGGCTGGACTTTTTCCAGACTATTTATTATATGTATATATTTGTATATGTATATATACACATATACCTATATTTTCAAGTTGGTGTTATATTCATGTCAGTGTTAAAAATGCATTTTAGATAGGAAAAGATTAAGAGAATATTCCAACCTTGGTGTTTTCTTTGAGGAAACTACTCAAAAGTATGCTAATAATAAGTTCATGGCAATCCGTAGGACTAGGTAAGAGAAGATGAAAGAAAAGTAGTGGATATTGGATCTAAATGGAAGATGATAAAATTGTTAAGTAAGCATCTTTGAAAAAATTCAGGAATTCAAGAAACTGTAATTAAATTTGTGTGGGATCTCAGAAAGCAGGATTCAAGAAGGGGTGCGGTATTGATGGCAAGCAAGGTGGTAGATGTACTATAAAATAGTAAATTAGATGGGGTGTGAAGGATGGGAAATAAGTAAATTTGTATAGGAGAGGAGCTTACAATAATTCAAATTTGATGCAATAGTAAAAAGTATAGGTAGATTTATGATCGATTGAATAAACTGGAGGATTAGAAAAGCAGAATAGAATGTCCACATTAAGAAGGAGGACTAGAAATCAACAACAATTTGACCAAGCCAAAAAAGGCAAGAAAAAATTCAAAGATGAAATAAGAATGTCATACATACAATAAACAAGAAACATAAGACCAATTATTAGTTTGGTATATTAAATATGGGCAGGTTGACTTTTCCTATCAAAAGACATGGAAATTTGATTATGTTTAAACACAAAATCAAATAGTATATTTTTCACAGAAAAAACATAGAAGGTGGCCCCAAATGGTGCCTGAAAATCATCTCAGTATGAAACAACTAAAAATAATACCTAAATATTAAACAATTTAAAATACTTTGCAGAAGGTCCTAGAAATTAAGGAATATTCTCAAGGCCAAAAATTATGATATAAGTGTAGAATTCCCAATGATCACCAAAGCCAGTGGATACCCTGAGGGCATTCACATATCCTTGTTACCTAGAACTTGGAATTTCAGGCCTGAAGAAGAGGCTAGGTACAGTGAAGTGTCAGAACAGACTCTCCAGTAACATTAGAATGCATAATGGTTTGTATCTCAGTGAAAGAAGGAAGTGATAAGGAAAATGTCTCTCTTGGCCTGGGCTCCAGATGAGTAGGAAAATAGTAAGCTCTACTGAAAATGTGTAAGCACAATCCTGCCCTGACACAAGATTGGAGGTCCAAGTCACATTACTTTCAGGGTTTGAGAAACATAAGCCACAAAATTGATTGAAAGGATTACCAAATTTGTAAGATAACCATGCACCCCAACAGAATCGGTCCTTTCTGGAAAAATGTATACTAAAACAGGTCTTGAAAATCTAGAAAAAACTAATAATTTCTTGGCAAAGTATAAACTACCAAGTTGATAGATGAGTTTTGAACCCTAATGAGAAAAACATGGGAAAGCTTTAATCCACCATTACAAAAGGAAATGGACCCATTTGGTTTTCCTGTTGGGTTTTACCTACTTTCAAAGATGAGATATTTCTCATTTTATTTAAATAATTACAGATCATACAATGGAGAACTCTATAAGTATAATAAAACTAGCATAAGTTTAATGAAAACTTGATATGATAGAGTAAGTAAAATTATAGACTAATTTCATGTACTACAGCTACAAAAAGTATGAAGAAAATATTATCCAATAAAATTCAACACATTACCATTACCATTTAGGGTTTATTTCAGGAATATACAAATGGTCAACATCAAGGACTCGTGATATATTTCACTACTTCAACAAGTTGAAAGCTAAAATTCTCTAAGTACAGTTGGAAGAGAAGCAAAGCCCTGAGACATAGAAAAAATTAATAATCAATGTTCACTGCAACCATTATGTATGAATGCTAAAAAAAACTTTCATTGAAAATAAGGAATGTGAATTCCTCTTATTCCCACTTCATTATTTAGTATATTACTATACGGCTGTATCATGGTAGCTGATATATTAATCCAATTATCTCCAAAATCAAACTTGAAAATAATCTTATCTTCATTTGCAAATGAAATATATATTTTTAATAAAATTCAGGAGACCTTATAAAAAATTAATAGAAGAATCTAATGAGGTTGTTAGAAAAAAAAGCAATATAAATAAATATATAGCTTTTCTCTGCAACTAACTAGGTAGAATGCTAAGAATAAATAAAAATTCTAAAAGCAAAATGCATTTATATTATTGACTGGAATATTAAATTGACAGAAATAAATTTCACATGAACAATAACATCTTTATGGGAAATTTTTTTAATCAAATATATAGTCCAAATAAGTGCAAAGGCATAGCGTGATCCTTGATATGAAGACTTGATGTTAATCTTTCTAAAGACCTATTTTGTATGTAAAAGGTAAAGAAAGAAATCATAATGGTAGAATTTTGTGAACAGGTGATTTAAAGTGCTTATAGGGTGAATACCACTGAAGTTAAAAATCAAACTATTGATCAGAGAAAAATATTTGCAGTTCTAGGTCCTGGCTGATGTGGCTCAGTGGATTGAGGGCAAGCTTGTGAACCAAAAGGCCCCCGGTTCAATTTCAAGTCAGGTCACATGCCTGGGTTGCTGGATCTCTCCCCAGTTGGGGGCACATGAGAGGCAACCACATATTGATGTTTCTCTCCCTCTCTTTCTCCCTCCCTCCCCTTCTGTCTATAAATGAATAAAATCTTTTTTAAAATATTTGCAGTTCATATAGCAGACAAAGATTACTATTCTTAATATCAACAACACCAATAATTATTTGTTTTATTAAAGACAAAACTTCACAATAGAAAACTGGGAAAGCTATGAATAGAAAAATTGCTTTAAAAATCTCAATGATCAAGACACATATGAACAGATAAGTCAAATCTTGATTTAGTTTGATTATATCTGGTGATGTACAGATTTAGGACAAGAAGCACTTTCTTACCTTGCTGGAAGGCAAATGATTACTATAACATTCTGAATGTACTTTAATAATACTTTTCAAAATTTAAAGCTCCACAAACCTGTCCTTTGCCCCAGCTCCCTTTATAGGTATGAAAGCCCAATAAGTATGGATATTGCATAAGGATTGTTTAATGTAGTCTTGTTTTTAAAGCAGCAAAATTCTTAACCATTTTTGCTGATGATTCATATTCAGGAGGTCCCATTCTTCAATGAGTCATTAGGGAGAATGTTGAATTAAGTAAACATGGGAAATTATGCACCTGATAAAAAGAATAATTAGGACCCATACCTGATATCCCAAGGGTGGGGCAGGGGATGTCTAGGATTGTTATCGAGTGAGAAAGGCAAGTTGCATTGTGGCATGTAAAATGCAATTTGTTTTATGTGATTGTACAGTATATGTTTGGATGAGTTAGGAGAGGTTTGAGAGGAAGTACACAAAGTGGTTCATGTCAATCACCTGATAAGGGTAGGCAAGGTATTTTGTTAACACTTTGTATTTAGAATTATTTCACAGATAAAATGTATTACTGTTTTACTTTTTTTAAAGAGATATGCCTATTTAAATTGAGAACCAACTTGAGTCTATGGAAGTGGCAGATTGAAAAGTAATGTTAATTTCTTCCTGATAGCTAAATTAATCATCTGCAGTGATTTTAGTGTTTTATTCCAAAAATGTTATTATTAATTCCTTTTTTCTCTACATTTTTCAAATGCAAGTGAAAGAAAACCCCTTTTCATAATCTATTGTAGCCTAGAAAAAGAAAAATAAGCTTTCTTTATTCCTTTCTTCCAATGAATCATCTGGCTTCTCCTCAGAGGGACATGTTATGACTAATCCCAACATTCCATCTTGTGCTGTTTAATTAGAAGTTAATATGGTATTGTACATTTTAATTCTAGTTGCAAACTTCTTTTTTGGTCTTTTTTTATTTTTATTCAAATAATTGTTCAAGTACAGTTTTCTGCCTTTTTCCCCCACCAGCAAACTTCTTTAAAAATGAGTTTCTTACCTATAGGACAAGTAAAGATATAATACATGTTGTATTTATATGTATATTTTAAATATTGGTGTTTATAATAAATTCATAGAATTAATGTGATAGTAATATAATCATTAATTTTTATTGACTAATAATTAGGACATATATTGTATTATATAGAATCCATATATCTTCATTTATTTATGTGGCCCAAAACATAAATAATATGTTTTTGCTCTTTTAAATACATTTTTTTTATTTTATTTACTTATTTTTCAAGTACAGTTTTCTGTCTATTTCTCCCATCCCAGCCCAACCCGCCCTGTGCTCCCCACCTCCCTCCGATTTCCATCCCCCTTAGTTCTTGTCCTTGTGTCCTTCATACTTGTTCCTCCAAATCCCTCCCCTTTTTTCCCTTTAAATTCCCTCCCCTCTCCAAAACATAAATAATATTTAAACATTTTAGTTTAATTATGCTTACTAATATGTAAGTTGTTTTATAATATACCATATGCATATAGAAACTACCTTTATAATAAACAAATTATACAAAACTATACCTTTTTTTGTATACAATAATTCTATCAATGGCGACGACTTTTAAATGGATTGGCCAAAAAGTCCATTTGGTCTTTTCCATAAAATAAAAGACACATTTATTTTCACCAATAACATTATTAATTTGTATATTTTGAGTCTGTGTTCTATCTCTCAGGTGGTATAACATCACTTGCTCTCAGTTATATATCTATTTGATCATTATTAACTTCAACTGTTCTACCCAACCATGGAGCATCATCCAGCAAGAAATCTTCAGCATGAAATTTTGCAAACCACTTTTGAGATTTTAGATCAGTCACAGCACCTTCTCCATACACAGCACAAATCTTTTTTTTCTTTTTGCATTTCAGTTGAGTTTTTACCTTTCTTGAAACAGTAAAGCATAATATGCCAAAAATGTTGCTTATTTTCTCTGTTCTTCAATATTAAAAAAGCTACACAAAAATTCACTGATTTTGAATTTTTTAATGTATGCTGATATGACAGCTGTCACACACAATACAATCTAACACAATTATTTTTTAATGAAGTTAAAGACAACTAAGTGCTACTAGAATCAAATGAACATTTTGGCCAACACATTATCAAATACTGGACAGTGAAGACATAATGCCACTTGCAAACTTTTAACATTTTAACAAGTTTTCTGATAAGATATATTTGGTCTGCTATGTTGTAGTTGGTGTGTTTCAAACTAATGAAATGTCTTTCTAGATTATTGTGGCCTCCTCATTTAATATGGTAGTAGCTGAAATTCCTGCACTGACAAATATATGAAACATTTTGGAATAAAATAGTTTTAGATTTAATTTTCACTCTTTGTTCTTCTAGGTGGCTTTTACTGTACTTTTTGATTTGGAAGCCCTTCTAAAGATATGGTGTTTGGGATTTACTGGATATATTAGCTCATCTCTCCACAAATTTGAGCTACTACTTGTGATCGGAACTACTCTTCATGTATATCCAGATCTTTATCATTCTCAATTCACATACTTTCAGGTAATACAAATGATGCCTATTTGTCTTCGGAATGTTTTTAATTCCAGGGAAAATGCTAGTAACATTATAACAACTATGTATATTTATATATAACCATTGTATATAACTACTAAATACAAATGTAAGATAGGTCTAGGATGTCTTAAATACCTAAAATAGTGTGTTATAAATTGTAACACTGTTTATTAGATTCCTGAAAATTCACAATAATGAATCGAGAGGTTTTAAATACAGTTAATAAATTAGCACGATATGAAAATATACATATTTTATATATACAATGGTATTATACATCTATGCATATATAAAATTTTAAACTATATAAGATGTTGACACACTTTAAAGGGTAAGAAGTAATCATTTAATTCCAAGTGTAGATCACCCTTCTCAATAAGTCTACTATGTTTGCTCAACCCTGACTAATGATTAAAATAAGAAATAATACTTACCTCAAAAGATTGTATTAGTCATACCTTAATATTTATAAATGTCTATATTTTCTTTATAATATTAAATAATGTACCCTTAATTATTTGTTTATAATAATTGAATATTTAATTTTCCACATGTGATATCTTAAAATACATATAATTATCAGTAAATGAAAGTAATTATTACACTAATTATGTCTTTTGTAATTGTTGAATAATACCAATGTACTCATTGTTCTGAATACTTGTTCAAAATGATAAAATATAGCTATGTAACATCCTAATTTTTAAAATCTCAAATAATAGTCTTTTTATGACTAAAAATGGTCATTTATGTAATTTATCACATAAATATCATAGTGTATATTATTTTCTTAATATATATTTAAAAAACTGTTGGAGAACAAAGTAGCAGTGAAATCTTAAATAAGTAATTCAAAGAAATAAGATTACAACTCCTTAGAAAAGAGAAAATGCATCCAACTTCATTGGTTTTATTTATTGGTAGTACCTAAGCTGCAGTTTTCAAGGCAGTATTAACTCAAGATGCTATATCACAACTTGAAACTCAATATTTCAGATACCTGAGAAAGTGACATAAAAATATCATTCACAAAAATGAAAAACAAATACCCTCTAACGCAAAAGGCTAAGCTTCTAATAATAACAGCCAACGATATTAAAATCATAGAGAAATATTATGGTTCAAACTTTTAGTACTGTCAACATCTTTAGACATAAATCCCTTGACCTTTGTTGGGTTGTACCCTTCGGCTTTGTTATCTTAAGTGAGATGTCTGGGGCAAGAAATAGACACATGTTTAAAACTCTTGATATAGCCCTGGCCAGTGTCTCAGTTGGTTGGAATGTTGTTCCATACACCAAAAGTTTCAGGTTTGATTCCCAGTTAGGGCAAATACCTAGGTTGTGGATTCAGTCCTCAGTTGGGGTGCTTATGGGAGACAACCTATTGATGTTTCTATCTCACATCAATGCTTCTCTTTTTCTCTCTCTCCCCCGTTCCTCTCTCTCTAAAAATCAATAAATATATCTTCAGGTAAGGATTAAAATAAATAAACAAAATAAAATGATACAAAATGTGCTTCCCAAACACTCAGGCATTATAGGCTCTTGGGCATTGCTTTCTAGATTCACAAAATCAACCTGAACATTTAGTGTGTACATAAGAGAACTACTGTAGATAATGATAGAAAACATTCCTGATAGTCAACACTACAAGATAGTCTAATATAAAGTTATCAAATCAGCTAAATTTTAAAAATATTGATGCCTATTTCAACAAGGATATAGAATAAAATATATTCAGGATTTAAAAATTCTTATAGTTTATCACAGATAATTTTTAGTTAAAAGTTATAAATCAAAATTGAAATTCTTTATGAGAGAGAAAATGGGAACTGTTTAAATGGTAAACATTTGTAGATTAGCTTACTAAATTATATGCACATTTGACCATAACATTAATAACCTTGATGAATTTGCAATAATTTAGAGAAATGATTATTTTATTAAAATTTAAGCCAATATAAAATTAATAACATCTGAAATGGCTGGAAATAACCAAATTATTACAAATTATTAATAGTCATTATCTCTAGTGTTTTTCTACTAGTCTGTTTTTACAAAATATCTAGAATTTGTATTCTTGATTATAATAATTTTATCTAGATACAAATTTCATCATGCAATATGCAATCAGTGAAATTTGCAATTTTACTTGTGTCTGTAATTCTGGATTATAATTAATGTTAGTTTATATTAATAGTCAAGTGATTTTCATTTGTATCTTTCTATACATGTCATGAGTACACTATTCTAATGAAATGATTAAAAACTTTCTCAGTTATTTTGTGGCTAAAAAACAAATCTCTTAAGAAGCTTAGGTATCACAGGATTTTTGCAGATTCACATATGAAGAACCCATTGTACTGAAGAGATTGGCTCCTTAGGGGTCCACTTTCATCTGCCTTGTTGGCCCTGACACTTCTCATTTCAATAAACCTTTCTTCATTATGTGGATAGCAAATTTTATCTTAGTAAGTTTCACGTTTTTTATGTTTAAATGGAGGTAACAGTTTTATACAAAGTGGCTCTCTTTAAAATATCAGTATCTCTGAGACTAATTATCCATATTATTAATTTATTTATTTAAATGATATTAACTGAGCACCTAGTGTGTGCCAGGAACTGTTCCAGATACATACTGAGGGTAGAAAGGTAAACAAGGCAGTGAAGTTCCTTACCTCAGTAAGCTTAAATTTTAGGGGACAGACAGTTCACAAACAAGTACACAAAAAAAGGTAGGCTATGAATACCAGAAATAGAGTAAAGAAGGAACAAGCAGGTAAAAATGATAGCAGTTTTGAGATGGACTGTTATTTTAGATAAGTTGTCATGGAGGCTCTCTCTGAAAAGGTGACATTTGAGCAAAGTCTGAAAGAAGTAAGAAGCCAGCCTTGAGAGGCTATTGGAGGAAGCATTCCATATAGAGAGAACCACATGGCACCTGTCCTGAAGTCAAGACTTGTTCAAGGAATAACACAAAGGCAAGTGTGACTAGGCTGGGATGAACACAGGGTAGTATTGTCCTATGGAAATTAATAAAGTCTTTAAAAATGCTGTGGTTTTGACATACCAGGATGATTACTGGCTGGTATTTATTTTGTATTTACTATGTTCCAGTCACTGTGCCGAAAGTAGTGTTTTATTTGTTTCTCATAATTCCGTAAGTTAGGGTACATTGAAACTGCAGTCTCAAGAGATTTAATAACTTGCCCAAGGCCAAATAAGTAGCAAATAGTACATATTCATCCACAACAAGTTTAATTTCATAGCTCATATTCTTAACCACACAATTTCTATATATCTTACTTATAATCAATTAAGTGGTCTCTAAGAGAGACTTAGAAATATAACTAGGAAAATGTACTTTGCGAATAATCACAAAATGTTCCTACAGAGGATATCTTTGAAAGTGTGTTTTACCTTATTTCATATTAGTAGGAATGCAAAATCAAAATATTGGGTAGGAAGAGTAAAAAATCATACTTTTTCCCAAATAAATGAAAAGGCATAATTATAGGGATTATTGCCTTTCCTGGAATGCACGATTAATCCTTTGAAATTGCTGACCAAATCACCAGTGTAGGGGTTGTGTTAAGCTCTGTTTCTTCCAGCTTATAAAATATTAATTTATCAAAATTGCACAGATGTGCGTAGGTTGTTTTTATTAGAATTTAGGATAGGACTCAAAATTACATAGGAAATCTTTTAAATATGACTTAAACACAAGTGGAGAAAACACAGAGTACTAAAAACAGAGTACTAAATTTGAGCTATAATCAATTAAAGTGTTTCTGCAAACTTGCATATATTTAGTGTAACAATTAGATACTGATCGTGTATGTCTGAGAATAAGCAAATCTGATAAACATGAAATCTTTCCAGATTATTCTTAGTATTAATATGAATATTAATATTTTAATAGTTTATATATAAAAACTGCTTGTTATTTGGAAAATAATCTGAGTGTAATATGTTCTGATTTGGAAATATATATTAAGTATTATAGCAGGAAAACTGGTAACAATCATACATATGATATAATGCTTAATTTAAACATAATTTCTTACAATTTTTCCTCTAAGTATTGTATTAAGGATTTTACATTAGCATGAAGGAAATACAAATTTTCTCAACTTCTTTAAAACTTTGTCTGTTTTCAGACATGTGGCTGTAAACCATACCATTTGTGTTCTGCAGATAATAGAAATAGTAAGGTTAGCATCAATATTTTCTGTTAACTCAAAGTTTAGGGCCTAAATGTAGCTTTGGATGTGGCAATATTCAGAGGCTAAAATGGTATTACTGGGGATTCATTCTATTGTTTGCTCACTTTTCTTCTGTGAGCTGAATCTCTCCATGCAAGAGCAAAGATGGCTCCTACAGGCTTGAAGCTTGTGGGGTTCTTACAGTCATGCCAGTTGTGAATGGAAAAAGAGAACATCTCTAATGGGTACAACAAATATTCTGATGACTCAAGTAATAAGTAATTGTGAATATTCTGGCTTGGTCTGGATCATGGAGATATGGTCCATGGACTAAGAGTAGAGTACTAATGATTTGTCAGAAGAAAATCAGGAAGAATAGGAAGCTAGTGACACTAGAATTGGAAGTCTAAGTACATTTTGTTTTGCTTGTGTAAACATTAAAATCTAGGCTTTTAAATCATTTCCTGATTTTCACTATATTTTAAATAAACTTAATCATTCTTCTCTGATGAAGACTTAACAGACTACTTAAGCTTTTATTAATATCAAATCATCTTCAACAATCAACCTACTTACCATAATTTATTTATGCCAGCGCAATAATTTTCTTATTTTAATCTCTCTAAATTTGTGATTGGTCTTATAGTCATTAGTCTGTTACACTTTAATTGGCAACATTTTTTGTCAGAGGTACATTAAAAATGTACAATATCTTAGACTAGATAAAAATGATATTTTCCCATATTTTATACTTCAACTTTTAATTATATTCTAATTTATTTTTTATTGTTTTTCAAGTACTTGTCTCCATTTCCCCACCAAAATAGCCCCAGTCCAATCCACCACAACCTCCCACCCTTATTCCTACTCCCTTTGGCTTTGTCCATGTGTCCTTCATGTTCCTCGATGATCCTTTCCTTTTTTTCCCATTATCCTTCTCCACATCCTCTCTGGTTATGCTAAGTTTGTTCTTTGTTTCAATGTCTGGTTATATTTTGATTGCTTGTTTGTTTTGTTGATTAGGTTCCACTTGTAGGTGAGATTATATGGTGTTTGTCTTTCACTGCCTGGCTTATTTCACTTAGCATAATGCTCTCCAGATCCACCATGCAGTTGCAAAGGGTAGGAGTTCTTTCTTTCTGCTGAATAGTAGCCCATCATATAAATGTACCATAGGTTTTTGATCCACTCATTTGCTGATGGGCACCTAGGTTGCTTCCAGCACTTGGCTATTGTACATTGTGCTGCTATGAACATTGGGATGCATAGGTTCTTTTGGATTCGTGTTTCAGAGTTCTTAGGGTACAATCCCAGCACTGGAATTTCTGGGTCAAAAGGCAGCTCCATTTTCAGTTTTCTGAGGAAATTCCTGACTGTTTTCCATAGTGGCTACACCAGTCTGCATTCCCAACAAGAGTGCACTAGCGTTTCCTTTTCTCCACAACCTCTCCAGCACTTATTGTTTGTTGATTTGCTTATGATGGTCATTCTGACAGGCGTGAAGTGGTATCTCCTTGTAGTTTTAATTTGCATCTCTCTGTTGGCTAGTGATACTGAGCATATTTTCACATGTGCTGGGCCCTCTCTATGTCCTCCTTGGAGTACTGTCTGTTCAAGTCCTTTGCCTATTTTCTAATCTGGTTGTTTGTCTTCCTGGAGTGGACGTGTATGAGTTCTTTTTATATTTTGGAGATCAAACCCTTGTCCAAGATATCATTGGCAAATATATTTTTCCATACAGTTGGTTCCCTTTTCATTTTGCTGAGGTATTCTTTAGTCGTGCAGAGCTTTTTATTTTGATGAAGTCCCATTTGTTTATTCTTTCCTTTATGCCCCTCGCTCTAGGGGACATATCAGTGAAAATATTGCTTCATGGAATGTCTAATATTTTCCCACCTATGCCCTCCTCTAAAACTTTTATTGTAATAGGGTGCAGCCAAGAGGGGTGCCCCAAGTAGGGATTTGGGAATGGGGTCCAGAACTCAAGGTGTCCAGGAAATATTAGAAAAATATATAGGATGGCCTCACCCTTCCCACAGGTGTGAGTTGGGGGAAAAGACACCTGGAGCAGGGCCATTGAGAGCTGTTTTGCATAGCAACAGCTTTGCAGCTAAACTCTGTCATGGTCATTTAACATATCTATATCCTTTAACTAGTTTCATAGATATGTTAAATAGTTGTGGCCATGCTTTGAGCAAGGGGGATGGAAGTGACTTTAGCCCAAGATGCAACTGGGAGGCAACGCCCCTTGGCTATGGCACCTGTTTGAGAGCTTAGAGATGATTGGCTCCACGCCATGGGGCCACACCTGCCCAGACTTACAAAGGCAGCCCAGTAAACCTGGAAGAGTACATAAATGCTGGCAGGTGTAACTTATTGTAGAAGGAGTCGGAAATGGTGCTGCAGAGGAAGACTGGCTCCAGGATTTAAACCCAGGTGCATGCAGCTTTGGGGAGAGAGGACCTCATGGCTTTGGCAGAGTCGGGACCCTCTGGCTTTGGGGTGCTCCCTTTTGCTATGTGGATTAGGAAGCAGGAGAGACTTTGCCTGGAAGAAAAGGTGTGAAAGGACTCTTGCTGGTGAGCCATGAGGAGGTGCAACATGGCTTTGGATTAACTGGAGATCCTGGTGGTAACACAGCCAAAGGTGCCAGGAGCCTGAATCCCGGAACTTCCACTTCTTTTCCTGAGATACTATACTCCAGGTTAAAGAAGAGGGAGAAGGAAGGACAGTGTGTGTCTGTGGGTACCCTAAAAGACTTTAATATTTTAATGAAGGCATTGGGTCACTACTTTAAGTCAGTGTAGCTTTAAATGAACATTTCCTTTCCTTTTCACAAATCTCTGGCATTGACAGATGTCTTTCCTTTGGTGGAGGGCATAGTGAACCTAGTTGGGGGGGCCCTTTCAGTAATAGTATATCGTACCCACCCCTTGGCTCTGTTTTGTAACATTAGGGCATTGCAACTTATATTTAAGTTTTTTATCTACCTTAAATTTATTTTTGTGCTTGATGTCAGTTGGTGGTTCATTTTCTTTTCTTTTTTTTTTTTTTTTTTGCATGGAGTTCTCCAGATGTCCCAATGCCATTTGTTGTTGAAGAGGCTATTTTTACTCCATTTTATGTTTCTTCCCCCTTTGTCAAATTTTAATTGACCATAGAGACAGGGGTTTATTTCTGGGTTCTCTATTATGTTCCATTGATCTATGTGTCTGTTTTTATGCCAGTACCAGGCTGTTTTGATTACAGTGGCCTTATAACACACTTTGATATCAGGTATTGTGATCCCTCCCACTTTGTTCTTCTTTCTCAAAATTGCGGCAGCTATTCAGGGTCATTTATTGTTCCATATAAATTGTTGAAATATTTGTTCCATATCTGTGAAATATGTCATTGGTATTTCAATAGAGTTTGCATTGAACCTATAAGTTGCTTTCGGTGGTATGGACATTCTGTAGTATGTTAATTCTTCCAATCAATGAACATGGCATATACTTCCATTTATTTGTGTCTTCCTTAATTTATTTCTTCAGTGTTGTGTAGTTTTCTGAGTATAAGTCTTTTATCTCTTTGGCGAGAGTTATTTCAAGGTACTTTATTTTTTTTGTTTCTATAGCAAATGGGATTCTTTTTCTATTTTCTGTTTTGGATATTTCATTGTTTATATATAAAAATGCCCTTGATTTGTGATCATTTAATTTTTATCCCATTGCTTTGCCAAATTCACTTATTAGATCAAGCAGTTTTTTTGACAATTGTACAGGATTTTCTACATACATTATCACATCATCTGTAAACAATAACAGTTTTCCTTCATGCTTTCTAATTTGGATGCTTTGTTTTGTTTTTTTTTCTTGTCTGTTTGCTGTGGCTGGGACTTCTAATACTATGTTGAATAGAAGTGGTAAAGGTGTACACCTTTGTCTTGTTCCTGACCTTAATGGGAAAGTATTTATTTTGGCCCATTGAGTATAATGTTTGCTATAGCTTTTTCATACATGGTCTTTATTACATTGAGGTATACTCCTTCTATTTCCATTTTGCTGAGTGTTTTTATCATAATTTGGTGCTGTACCTTATCAAATGCTTTTTCTGAATCTATCAATATGATCATGTGATTTTTGTCTTTCTTTTGGTTTATGTGATGTATTACATTTATTTTGTGAATATTGTACCATCCTTGTATACCTGGAATGAATCCCACTTGATTATGGTGTATGATCTTTTTGATGTATTACTGGATGCAGTTTGTCCATATTTTGTTGAGGATTTTAGTGTCTGTGTTCATCAACAATGTTGGCCTGAACTTTCTTTGTTTTATCTTTATCTGATTTTGATATTAGGATGATACTGGCCTAAGAGTTTGGGAATCTTCCCTCTTCTTGGATTTTTTGGAATAGTCAGAAGGATCAGGGTTAGTTCTTCATGAAATGCTTTGGAAAAATTGCCTGTGAGACCATCTGGTCCAGGGCTTTCGTGTGACAGGAGTTTTTTGATTACTGCTTCAAATTCATTGTTTGTTACTGGTTTGTTCAGGCTTTCTGCTTCTTCATTCAGTTTTGGAAGATTATACTTTTCTATAAATGTGTCAATTTCATCCAGGTTTTCAAATTTCTTGGCATACAGTTGTTCATAGCAATTTCTTACAATTCTTTGTATTTCTGTGGCATCAGTTGTAATCTGTTTCCCTTTTGTTTCTCATTTTATTTATTTGGATCCTTTCTCTTTTTTTAGTTTGGTTAAAGGCTTGTCAATTTATTTATCTTTTCAAAGAACCAGCTCCTAGATTTATTGATTCTTTGACTTGTTCTTTTAGTCTCTGTCATTCATTTCTGCTCTGATCTTGATTATTTCCTTCCTTCTACTTGCTCTGGGCTTCATTTGTCATTGTTCCTCCAGTTTCTGTAGATGTAGCATTGGTTGGTTTATTTGGAATGTTTCTATCTTTTTCGGTAGGCCTCCCTCCCTCCCATTGGTTTTAGACCGTCATGTGTTCATTTTCATTTGTTTCCAGAAACTTTTTGATGTCTTCCTTGACTTCATTCTTAACCCATTCATTGTTTAATAGAATGTTATTCAGCCTCAATGAGTTTGAATATTTGGGGGGTTGTTTTTTTTGAGGTTGGCTTCTGGTTTCAAGCCCTTGTGGTCTGAGAAAATGCTATATATGATTTCAATTATTTTGAATTTGTTGAAGTTTACTTTGTGTCCTATCATGTGATCTATCTTTGAAAATATTCCATGTGCATTTGAAAAGAATATGTATTTCGCTTTGGGATAAAAGGTTATATATATATATATATATATGTAATCAGTTAAGTCCATTTGATCTAATGCATCATTCAGTTTCACAATGTCCTTGTTGATATTTTATTTGGAAGATCTCTCTATTGTTGACAGTGGGGTTCTAAAATTCCCTAGTATAAGTGTGTTGCTGTCTATAACTTTCCTGAAGTCCTCTAAGATTTTTCTTATATATCAGAGTGTTCCTATGTTGACTACATATATGTTTACAATATTCATGCCTTCTTGAAGGATTCTTCCCTTGAGTATTATGAAGTGTTCTTCTCTGTGTCTTCTTGTGGCCTTTGTTTTAAAGTCTGATATAAGTATTGCTACCCTAGCTTTCTTTTCCTGTCCATTTGTTTAAAATATTTTTTCCAACACTTCACTTTCAGTCTGTGTACATCTTTTGTTCTGAGGTGGGTCTCTTGTAGGCAGCATATCAGTGGGTTATGTTTTCTCATCCATTCAGCTACCTTATGTCTTTTGACTGGAGCATTTAAGGTTATTTTTAATAGATACTTATTCATTGTCTTTTTACTTCCTTTGTACTTGTGTTCCTTTCTCTCTCTCACCTTTTTTCTTCTTAAAGCAGTCTCTTTAGCATATCTTGCAAGGTTGGTTTAGTGAAGGTGTATTCTTTTAGCCTTCTGGCTGGCAAAGTCCTTACTTTGCCTTAAGTACGGAGTTTGCCAATGCCAGCCAAACTCCTTACTTAAGGCAAATTAAGTAAGGAGTTTGGCTTACTTAAGTAACTCCATTTTAATTGAGAGCCCCTCTGGGTAGAGTAGTCTTGGTTGCAGGCCTTTGCTTTTCATTACATGGAATATATGATGCCATTCCCTTCTGTCTTGTAGTGTTTCCATTGAGAAGTCAGGTGCTAACATTTTCAGGGCTCCTTTGTATGTCACTTCCTGTTTCTCCCTTGCTGCCTTTAAGATTCTCCATTTGTCTTTGAATTTTGCCATCTTAATAATGATGTGTCTTGGAGTGGGATTCTTCAGGTTCCTCTTGATTGAGACCTCCAGTGCTTCCTGGACTTATGCGCCTTTTTCTCTCATCAAATTAGGGAAGTTTTCCTTCACTACTTTTTCAAACAGGTTTTCTATCCCTTGCTCTTCTTATCTCCTTCTGGAATCCCTATTATAAGGATACTATTATCTATTATGTTGTCCTGCAGCTCCCTTAACCCCTCTTTGTTCATTTTTAGTCTTTTTCCCTTTTCTTGCTCTTTCTGGGAATTTTTTCCTACTTTTTTCTTTAGCTCACCTGTTTAATCTTCTGCTTCACCTAGTTTGCTTTTGATTCCTTCTATTGTGTTCTTCAGTTCACAAATTGTATTCATTTCTTCTTAGCTCTTGTTGATATTTTCTATGTTCTTTTTCATGCTGATATAATTTGCAGTAAGTTCCTCATAGTTTCCCTGTAATTTTTGGTAATTCTCAGTGAGCTCATTGAGCTTCTTTATAACCATTGTTTTGAACTTGATATCTGATAGTTGGCTCACCTCTCTTTCATTTAGCACTATTTCTGAGGATTCCTCCTTTCCTTTTTATTGGGGGTTGTTTCTTTGTCTTCCCATTATTTATGAGATTCTTCTTGGTTGCTTCTGCATCTTAAATTGATCCGATTTGATCCCTGACTTTGTAGTATGACCTTCTATGGTAGGAGACTGTGAGATTCAGTGGTGCAGTTTCCTTGGTCTCCCAAACTTTATGCTTTTAGGATGCCCTTTATGCTACTTATGTTGGCTCTCTGGATGTAACTGAGTTTTGATTGTTGTTGGGTCATTCTTTGGTGGGTCTTTCCCTCCACCTGGTTTTCTGAGGGTCACTCTGCCTACCACATCTTGTATGCATTGTGCAGGTGCTGCCAGAACAAAACCACAAAGCCCAGGAAACCAACCCACTCCTGCAAAAATAACTCCCCCCTCTGCAACCCCACTATCAACAGCAAATGAACCAGTATTAATAAGTGCATAAGGAGATTGAGAGCATTATAAGAAAGGATAGAGAATATGACATGACCTACTAAAAAACTGTTTTGAGAGGGGTGAGGGAGGAGAACTGATACAAGTGGGGAGTCAGAAAAATGCAAAGAAAGTAAAATTTACATCATGAATAAAAAATGGAATAAAGAAAATAGAGTATGCACAAATTTGATGGACAAGAAATGAATGTTACAAAGCTATACAGGGAAGAAAACATCACAAATCATGGAGAAGACCACAGTGAATTCTGTCTCTTTAGCCTTTAGTATTTACTACTGGTTTTTTTTCTTTCTTTCTGGATCTACCTCTGGTGATATCAGATTTGACCTTAGGCAGCCTGTTTGAGACTTCCAGGGATCTACAGTCTGTGGCTGGCTTCCTCAGTTATGAATCTAGTCACTCTGCACTCAGCAGTCAGGCTTAAGCACCACAGAACCAGAGCAGAGTCTCTTCTGGGGGTGGGACTGTTGTTTTCCCTCAGGCTGCTGCTGCTTGGAGGGGAGTGGTCTACCTGAGCTTGATGGCTGCTCCTGTATGGGGGATGATGCACCACCAGGATCCCAGTGGCTACTCTTTCAGTTCTCTCCCCAAAGTTTCCATCCCATCTCTCTTCAGGCATCTCTAGCCCACTCTGCTCCCCTTCCTTGGATGAAACAGGGTAAGTGGCTGCAAATGAAAATTTGTGTGTTAGCCCTTTTAACAACTCTTTGCATCTCCATCCATCTGTCTCTGACAGAGAGCAGCCCTGCTGCTTTTTTCTACTGGTTGTTGTCTGTGTACTTTCTGGGTTCTCGTGCTCTAGGCTGGGGATTCCAGCTTAGTGTTTAGACTCCACTCTTCCAAGGGGAATCCAACTGGTTGCTTAGTTAGCCTTTCAGTGCTGCTGCCTGTGGGAACATAGCCAGCCTTCTGAAGTCTCCACCATACTCCTAACCAATAACGTTGTGCTGAAGCTGATTCTTTTCTCTGTCCAAGGTTATAAGACCTCTCTCTCTCACTATTGTTCCATTGTTTGGTCTGTGTGATTTCTCCACAATTTAGTTGAAATTCCAGATTGGTCCCAGGAGAGATTAGTGTGACTTCTATTCACTCCTCTGCCATCTTGCCAAATCCTAATTTATATTTTTAATGTTACAGATATGCCCTGAAGAGTTGTGCCTTTGTTTTATTCTCCCTTTGTAATAGTACCCATTGAATATATTTTTCTAATGCAATGTTTGGCACTTGACAATCAATCGGTATATGTTAATTGAATGAGAAAAATTATTAATTAGTTATGAATGGGAGATTTTGCATATATAAACATGCAAACCATCTAAACATATGTATGTACTTAGATAATAAGATAAGCAAATATAATGAAGATTTAAAAATAGAAGGTTTATATAAGATTGAAGTTTCTTTATTTCTAGTAGCAAGTAGATGGTTCTGCTCCACATGATCATTCAGGAAGACACTCTTTTGTGTCAGATTACATCTGCCATCTTCTATTCAAGGCTTTTATTTTTGGCCCAAAGGTGATACTCCAATTGTTTCCATTTCATAGCCAAATAAAAGCATTAAAAAAATATCCAGGTCAGGTTTATTTGATTTAATGTGTGGAAAGTTGCAAAAATCACTTCCTTTCATATTCCATAGTTCTTAACCTAGTCCACTGCCACATCTATCTATAAATGATGCTGAAAAAATGTAGTCTGTAGCCCTGGGTAGCTACTTGATAGCATAAAATTCAGAAAGTTCTATTATTTAAAGGATAAAGAGAATGGATATAAGGATAGCAGTCTCACCCATAAGTAAAAGCTCCAAGTTAGAAGGTTTTTTTAAAAAAATTCATTAATGTACAATAACATGTAGAAGTTTTATTTTATGAGAGTGAGTATTGTTACTATTGAAATAAATATTTTCTTCAATATTTGAACATTATAAAAATATCAGTTTTATTTTGATAGTGTATATTAGTAAAACCTTTTTTGAATTTATATGTTAAAACAGTTGTCACCATTTCCCTTCATTCATTCATTTAGGATTTATGGAATTCTTGTTATAAAGCAGACAGTGATTTAGATGGATATCGTAGTAACTATATTGTGACTTTTCATCTCTACATGATTAAATGGAAAAATATAATTTAATAAAGTGTTATGAAAAATAAGATTTTAGTATGAGCTTATTTAACATTCAGGGTAAATAAATGATCAAATATATATGTTTTTCTATCCTACAATAGGTTCTTCGGGTGGTTCGGCTTATTAAGATTTCACCTGCATTAGAAGACTTTGTGTACAAGATATTTGGTCCTGGGAAAAAGCTTGGGAGTTTGGTTGTATTTACTGCCAGCCTCTTGATTGTTATGTCAGCAATTAGTTTGCAGATGTTCTGCTTTGTTGAAGAACTGGACAGATTTACAACCTTTCCAAGGGTAAGAACAAAAATGTAGTTTAGTCTATGATTTTTACTTTAGTAGTAATGATTAACATCAAAGTAATTTTAACAATGGTTCAAAACTATATTTTTGATAACAGAATAACTACCTCATTTTTGATATTCAAAATGGTCTTTTCTGCAGGGTGCAGATGTTTGAGAATATTTTTAGATCATGCATTAATTCTAAAACTCTGGAAATAATAGGATGAGATGCTGAAACCAGTAAAGACTGATAGTGGCATTCTTATCACCTAGGTTTAATGACCAAGATAAAAGAAAGTATATATCTTCATCATAAGCTGACATAATAAGGCCTATTATACAGGAAATATAATCTTGGAGTAAGAATAACACCTTTTTTAATTAAGCTTTGAAGGCAAAGATGTCTATACTCTTAGCAGATATACTAAGTTACCCTGAGTTATTATAATTTTTTTTACCTTATGCTGAATTTGTTACTCATTGCCAAGCATTTGTTGAGTGCCTATGAAGAGCCAGGCAATTTTGGTCAACCTAGGATATAAATACAACTAATTCCTCAGTCCTCAAGAAATTCTCAGTTGAATGGAGTAACCAGTAAATAAATATAAAGTCTTGATAAAGGCAAGCACAAGGCACTGTGGGAATACAGAGGTAAGATCCCTGACTAGGAATGGTGAAATACAATAAGTTTCTTGGAACAGGGGGTTACTGAAGACCAGTTACATGTAGCCAATTGAAGTGTAAGAGTGTGGTGTTTCCAGTTGTGGGGACAGCATGTGATAAAGGTTGGGGGTGAGCCATTTCTTATTCCAGAACTTAAAGGAGAAAGAGTTAATTGCACGAGGAGAAGATAAGGCCAAGAACTTTTAAATGAAATAAAGTGTAATCATCTTTAAAAGCTAATGAGAGAGAACAAGTAGAAGTCAAGGTTAAAGATGTATGAGATAAATACAACCATAACAAAAGGTTCCTGAAGGTTACATGCAGAGCACTGACACTGAGGTGAGTTCAGTGTTAGGTGTTGATCTGTCAGGTGTCGAGGTGTCATGTAGAACAACAAACCAAAGTCACAATGACCTTTTGTTCATTTTCTCCCACAGTGCAATAAAGGGGCAGAAGTAGGAACTGGCTCTTAAATCTTCCATTGTCCCCTGAACAGCACTGGGTGAGGGCCATGTGGATTAGCACAGATATGGTTGGGAGGGAGGTATCTTTGCTTGCAAAGCCTTGTCATTACCATGGTCTGGCCACATAGGATGCCTGGAGCTATCAGCTGATCCATTTTTTTCTCCAAAGATGAGATATGCAAGCAAAGGTGACAATAATTACCATGTTTGTCTCTTAGTCTGCCCCTCACTGGGCAAATACAAATTTCAGACCATGGTAACACTAAGACTGTTACCATAGTCCATCTCTCAGGAGTTTAATTCAGTAAACAGTGTTAAAGGCACATTTTAACAAGTCTCTTCGTGCCATCGATTGTTTAAGGCATGTGGGATACTAAAAGTAAAACAACCCTCAGTTCTCTTTTTTATTTACACAGTCTTATCTTAATTTATATCTTATCTTCATCTTTAACCAGTTCCTCTAATCTTACCTCACCGATATTATATTTTTGACCCAAAACCACTTAGAGCCAGATTGGTTTTAGAGTTTAGAATATTTGGATCATAAGGGTGATATCACCCTCTAAGTTGTCTGAATCAGCATCCTATAATCAACACATTCATATTTCTATAGCAAAATATCAACCTTCACATAAAAGATAAATAAAGATAATGTCTTAGGTTAGATCAAGTTTTTGCTCCTAAATGAAAAAGGAAGGAAGGAAGGAAGGAAGGAAGGAAGGAAGGAAGGAAGGAAGGAAGGAAGGAAGGAAGGAAGGAAGGAAGGAAGGGAGAGAGAAAGAGAGAAAAAAGGGAAGGGAAGGGAAGGGAAGGGAAGGGAAGGGAAGGGAAGGGAAGGGAAGGGAAGGGAAGGGAAGGGAAGGGAAGGGAAGGGAAGGGAAGGGAAGGGAAGGGAAGGGAAGGGAAGGGAAGGGAAGGGAAGGGAAGGGAATCTTTGAGTAGTTTCAGAAATATTTGAATACTGGAGTTGTGAATAAGGACTGTTGGCAAGTATGAAAAAAATCATTGCAGATAAGACTCTGAACTTCTTTCCCACAAGTCCAGTTTCACATTACCGCTTCATAACTTTTTAGCTATGTGACACTGGATAAATCAGTCTTTATGCTTTATTTTCACATCTAAATTATAGGTGAATGTAATATTTCCTCATAGTATTGTGTATATTGAATGAAAACACACCAACAAACACAATAGAACTCTGGGCTTGGAAAGCATAAAAAAATTGTATCCCAAGTTATACATCTGAAGTTGGTATTTTAGTCTCTGTGTAAGAGACAAGGCTGCTTTAGAACTGTCTCTGACTTAACCTTTTGGGATTTGCTCTATTTTCCAGCCATAACAGTAATCAAGTAGCATTGCATTTTCATATCTCCAGTTACTCAATTGTGCCTTTCTGCCTGATTACTTTGACCATTTGATGAAAGCAGCCAGGGACTGTGGGGTCCCCTAATCAGTTTTTCAACAGCTGACAGTGTGGATAGCCTAAGTATGTGAAGTGATAAGAAGCAGGCTTTTTCTTGCACATGAGAATAATTAAGAATTAAGTACCTAAAAATTGTCTTATAAAATGTTAAAGTCATTACAATTACAAAAGTTAGCCATTATTATTCCCAGTCGAATAATAATCACCATCAGTAGGCAATACTTGCCTGATAGGAAGTCATCAGGAAGGATGGCTAAAAACACTTTCTGGCAATTCTAGATTTCTGTTTAGATACTCCCCAGTACATGGATCTTACTCCCTTCTCTTCTTTGACATCTCCCTCATTATCCAGTGCTTGGTTATTGAGGTATGTTAGTTAATTACAGTACGTATAAAAGCACAGCCCATTAAGAGAAGCAATACTCTATTTAAAAAATCACATACTTCTAAACATAAGCTAGGAACTTTTAAAAGTCAGCAGTTGTTTATATTTACTTGGCTTCAGGCTATCTTGGAGGCTGACTACCACCACCAGACATAGAGCTACAGGATGCAAGAGAGTAAACTGTGAGAGCACTTGAGAGATTCTAAAAGAGAACCAGCCATGAAGAAAGAGTCCAGCAAAGGCGGGACAAGCCTGACTTAGCAAAGGGGACTCAGTGTTTGTGCAGAGGAAAATCATTTTTCTCTGTTTCCCACACCTGATCTTGACCCAGCCTTCTAGATGGCATACTCTCTCTAGGAAATAGAACTAGATGTCAAATAAACACTGGATTGGTTGGACCTTGTTGTATCTTGGGCCCCAGTAACATGTCATTAAATCCTTCTAAGATAACCTGGCATGTACATGTAGAGGTGATTTCTCCATCCAAACTTCCAAAAGAGAATCCTGGAAAGGCAGGGGACCAGTAGAGAAAAAAGCCACCCAGGCACACCAAGTAACAATCCACTGCATTCACTCTCTAATAGAACTTTACTCACATTGAAATACCCTAGGTACTTCCAGAAATACTGGAGGGTGAAGGGGGTTCTAAAGGAATCTCTCACTTGCATTCTATGGGTTCTCCAATAGGTCTACCTGCCTCTGTTGGGCACTTCAGTCCATTTTCCATTTGAAGTAAAAATGATCCTTCTAAAATGTTTCATCACACTACCCTGTTTAAAATACTTCAAGGTTCTCCTTTCACTCAAGATTACAAATCTTTTAATATGTCTTTCAATATCTTTTCATCTCTGGTCCTATTTACCTCTTCAAACTCATATTTCAGAACTTTCTCCACTACAACTTTCAAAGGCAGAGATGGTGTCTATCTTGCTTAATAAGTCCTCCCCACTTAGCACAATACTTGACACAAGATAGCTAAAAATAAGATTCTGATGAAGAATTAATAATAATACTGGACCAAAACAAATATCTGTTCTATTCTTTTTCTAACAGGCCAACTAGCTAGGTTCTATCTTCCACTGTTGTCTACTTCTCCAGGGCCCCTCCATTAGTTTCATCACTGCTCTTACCTTTTGTCCCACTTGAAATGTCTACATAATTCTGTAAGAAAATTTTGGCAGCAAGTGGCAGAAATCTTAACTCCAACCAACTTATGAAATTTATCTCACAAAATTCCAGACATTAGGTACACTTCAGGAAGCCAGGGCTCTGGATCATACATTGAAATTCTCTCATGTATTGTTATGGGTTGAATTGTGTGCCCCAGAAGATATATTGAAAGCCTAATGCCCAGGACTCCAAAATGGGACTTTATTTGGAAATAGAGTTCATCAAACTAAAATGAGATTATGAGAGTGGGCCCTAATCCAATATTACTGATATTCTATAAAACAGAGACATTTGGATCTTACATAAATTTCCAGCCAAGATGGAAGCATAGGTAGACACACTTCCTCACACAACCGAAAGAAGGACAACAACAGATTTAAAAAAAACAACCAGAAGTGCCAGGAAATTGAACTGTATAAAAGTGCAACAATGAAGGAGTTAAAGAAGAAACATTCATCCACCAGTAGGAAGGGTAAAGATGGGCAGCTGGAAAGGACTCACAGCAAGGCAGTGGCTGGTAGAGTCAGCAGTCCCACATTCACATGCAGATAAACTGGGAAGCAAGACAGACTGCACAACCCAGGGTCCCAGCATGGGAAAATAAAGCCTCAAAACCTCTGACTGACAAAACCTGTGTGGGTTGTGGAATCAGGAGAAACTCCCAGCCTCACAGGAGAATTCATTGGAGAGACTCACCCCCTCGGAATCAGCACCAGAAGAGCCCAATTTGCTTGTGGGTAGCCCCAGAAGTGACTGAAAGCTGGCAGAGAGCAAAGCAAGAGGCACTGTTCCCTCTAGGACCCCTCCCCCACTAACAGCATTACAACACAGAGATGTGGGTTGCCCACCCTGGTGAATACCTAAAGCTCCCCCCACCCCTTACCACATAACAGGAACAGAGAGACAAAAAAAATTGCCCAAATAAAAAAAAACAGATCAAAGATAAAAAAATACAACTAAGCAACAAAGAGATAGCCAACCTATCACATACACAGTTCAAAACATGGGTAATCAGGAAGCTCACAGAATTGGTTGAATATGGTCAAAAAATAGAGGAAAAAGTGAAGGCTATGAAAAGTGAAATAAAGGAAAATGTACAGGGAACCAACAGTAAAGGGAAAGCAACTTGGACTCAAATCAATGGTTGGAGCAGAAGGAAGAAAGAAACATTCAACCAGAACCAAATGAAGAAACAAGAAATTTCAAAAATGAGGAGAGGCTGAGAAACCTCCAGAATATCTTTAAATGTTCCAACATCCAAATCATAGGAGTGCCAGAAGAGGAAGAGAAAGAAATTGAAAACTTGTTTGAAAAAATAACGAACAACAACTTTGCTAATCTGGCAAAGGAAATAGACTTCCAGGAAGTCCAGGAAGCTCAGAGAATCCCAAAGAAGTTGGACCCAAAGAGGAGCACACCAAGGCACATCATAACTAACTTACCCAAGATTAAAGATAAGGAGAGAATCTTAAAAGCAGCAAGAGAAAAGGAGACAGTTACCTACAAAAGAGTGCACATAAGATTGTCAGCTGATTTCTCTAAAGAAACCTTACAGGCAAGAAGGGGCTGCAAAGAAGTATTCAAAGTCATGAAAATCAAGGACCCACATCCAAGACTATTCCATCCAGCAAAGCTATCATTTAGAATGGAAGGGCAGATAAAGTGCTTCCAAGATAAAGTCAAGTTAAAGGAGTTTGTCATCACCAAGCCATTGTTATATGAAATGTTAAAGGAGCTTATCTAATAAAAAGATAAAAATATGAACAGTAAAATGACAACAAACTTATAACTATTAACAACCAAACCTAAACAAAAACAAAACTGAACTAAGCAAACAACTAGAACAGGAACAGAATTACAGAAATGGAAATCACACAGAAGGTTATCAGCAGGGTGGGGGAGGGGGATAGAGGGGGAAAGGTACAGGAAATAAGAAGCATAAATGGTAGGTAGAAAATAGATAGGAGGAGGTTAAGAATAGTATAAGAAATATAGAAGCCAAGCAACTTATATGTACAATCCCAGGATATGAACTATGGGCATGGGGGAATGCAGGTGGGAGTGGGTGTGCACAGTGGAGGGGAATAAAGAGGGTGAAATGGGACAACTGTAATAGCATAATCAATCAAATATATTTCAAAAATAAATATCTGCCCTGGCTGGCATAGCTCAGTGGCTTGAGCATGGGCCTGCAAATCAAAGGGCTGCCAGTTTGATTCCCAGTCTAGGGCCCATGCCTGGGTTGCAGGCCAGGTCTCCAGTGAAGGGGCATGTGAGGAAACCACACACTGATGTTTCTCTCCCTCTCTTCCTCTCTCCCTTCCCCTCTCTAAAATTAAATAAATAAAATCTTTTTTAAAAATTTAAAAAATCTTACATAAAAGCAAATTAGAGAGATTTGGACACAGACACAGGCATACACAGATGGAAGATCATATGAAGACACACATGGAGAAGATGGTCATGTGATTGGAGTGGCATCTACAAGCCCAGGGCATCCAAGGTTTGCTGGCCAATACCCAGAGCTAGCAGAGTGAAGGAGAATCTTTCGGAGGGATCCTGGTCCTTCTAATACATTGATTTTAGACTGATACCCTCCAAAACTGGAATAATAAATTCTCATTGCTTTAAGCTGCCCAGTTTTGGGCAGTTAATTACAGCAGCCCTAGCAAACTAATGCAGTTACCCTCTCTATGTGCTGTTTCCATGTTAACGAGATGGGTAGAATATTTCTAGGCTCCATGAAAAGGGGGGAGGGAAAAGGGGGTCATCTCTGCCGTGGTCTCCTTAGAAGCAAGGACACCTTTCCCAGTGCCATCCCCCCTTCCGTCAGCAAAGTTGCTCTCATTTCTATTTGACAGATTCAGTAACTTTGTCATTCTGAAATGAATCACTGGCACTATAGCTGGAATCAAAATCATAGGCCTAAATTAATCATATGAGAAGAGATTAATATTTTGAAGAAAACTACAAAAGTTACTAAAATGGCCATGCCTAAAACCTGGATAAGATTTCTTTTATCTGTATGTCGAAGTTCTTGTATCCCCAGTATAAACGGAGTGTGTAAATAGACATGTGGTAGGAAGAATGGCTGGTGTTTAATTCCTTTCAGTAGCTGGGCCTCAGCTTCTTCCCAGGGTGCCCAAATAATATCTGCAGAGCACCCAGCATGGGGCCAATGCATAGTAGATTCCTGCTCCCCCTCTTTGTTATGGTAATTTCTATCATACTCTCTTGACAGTTATGTACAGCACTTAATGTCTCTACTAGACTACATATATCTTGAGGTTGGCAGCATTGCACCCTCCTCTTCTGACACCTCCCAAAGTGCTTAATACTGTGCAGTGGGATCTGTGGCATCAGGAAGGACAGTCAAGGGCAGAATAGAGAAGGTGTGCTTGAAATTTTCAATGGGAAAACTGACCTATTGATAAAATATAATAAAATAACCTCATCATCTCAAGCCAATAACTTTCTCATCTAATTTGGACCAACCAGACACACTTCTAAGTGGAATTTACAAGGAAGAGCAAGGCCTGCTGAGAGGCGATACCCTGCAGCCTGTTTTGTGGGACTAATAGGTTGTTTAAAAGAACAATTCAGATCAACTTTTCATGATGGAACAGTGTGTACAGGTTATAAAACTGGTCGGGTTAGGCAAAAGCCACCAGTTTTTCTGCAACAAAGACAAAAATTACATATATCCCATAGTTGCCTGATAAAAGCTCATATGTGCACTTTAACTAAGGTCTTACTCAGTTTATTCCACACTAACTGTATAAATCAACTGGGCTCTACATTACTAAAAGGCATGTAATAAAAATGCATTGCACCTCCTTAACCAGCTCAGTATCTTTATGTCTTTCAGTTTTTCATTAAAAGAATAATGATCAGGCCTCATTTGTTTTGAAGTTCCACAGAGAGGGATCATTTTAACTCATAAATTATACAATGCCCTCCATAACATGAGATACTTGAGTTTTAATATTATTTATTTGGTATGTTTGCTTAATTTGCATTCTTTAAATGCTAATTACTTGCTCTATTAAATTTTCACTTATAAAATCATGTCCAAAGCAATTATATAGTTTAAGCAGTAAATGCTATAAAATACTTAATCACAAATGAATTTCTGTTTCCTCTCCCCACCAAAATGGCTAAATTCGTGCTTTTAGTTGTGCTGAAAGAATTATTGAGAAATTTAAAGGAATAGCATGCTCCTTAATTTTTTTTATTATTTGCCAGATGTTAGAGTTTAACTATATTTTTAATGAGTTCAATGTTCATATTATCCTCAAAAGTATGATGACTTCAATTAATATTGCTAAAATATTTATTAAATTTTGTATTATTCTGTCTTTTATGTATTTTTAATTTCTTTCATGAAATATTTTAGACATGCAAAGATACCATGAATAATAAAATATATTATTTGGTTTAACAAGTACATTGGGAGTGGATCTGAAGTCTCTGAGTGCCCCGCCCTCATCAGTATTCTCCCTTCCCCATAGAGAATCACTTTTCTGAATTTAATATTTATGTTTTTAGTACATTCCTTTAAGCTTTTAGTGAATATATAAGCATTAACTGAAAATCACATATCTTTTTGCACAATTTAAACTTGTCTTACATGGTTTTATACTGCAGTGTTTCTTCTGCTAATTACTTTTTTTTGCTCAAGCCCATGCTAGTGAGATTAGTCAATTTGAGTACATGTACCTATATTTTATTTATTTTTCTTATAGTAAATTATGCAGCTATATATTGCATTATATGTGATGCATTATTTGATAAATACTGCACAATTATTTTCCATTTCTATGTGGTAGACAAATTCTAAGGTGGGCCTTCAAGATAAGGCTCACCTTAGAATTTTTCTACCACATAGAATTCTGACTCACTGCAGAATTTCTTTTCCTTGGGTTTAGGAAGGAATTGGGAATATGTTTGGATTTCACTCCTTTGAATAGATTGCTGATCACTTAATCTGGAGTCAATAAAAAAGGAGATCATTTTGAGTGAGCCTGACCTGATCAGAGGAGTATGGGCCTTTCCTGAAAAGAAAGATTTAAAGCAAGAGAGTTTCCTCTTGGCTTTGAAGAAGAAAGCTCTCGTTTTAAAGGATTATGTGGCTAAAACCTGAGGGTAACATTTAGGGATTGTGAGCAGCCCCCAGGCGACTGCATTCAAGAGAGCAGGACCCTCTGACTTATAGAAACTGATATGATAAATTAGCATGGTTTAAAACTGTTAAATTTGTAATAATTTGTAACTCAAATAGAGAAAACTAATACATACAGGGTTTCAATGTCTGTTTTTAATATTTTTTACTTTAAATACCGCTATTTTGAACATTGCACATTAACATTGCATATGTGAAATTCTGTACATGTGAACATTTATTTAAGGTATATATGTATAGAAATACAGTTGCTAAGTCTTAAAATAAAGATATCTTAAACTTTAGTAGATACTGATAAACCTGCATTCCAAAATACTTTTACCAGTTTATTTGCTTTCAGTAATACATGAAAATGTTCTTCACCAGCACTTGGTCTTGTGCTAAAGTGATAAAGTGCTTCACTTGGTCTTGTCAGGCTGTGTCTTACTTTAAACATTTAGTTCATCATTTAACTAAAACTGGCTTTTTGAGGCTGCTGTGATAGAGAACAGTATTCCTTTATTTCTGTTTAGGTAACCCATTACCACAGTATAGCTATTGACTAGTCTCTCCATCCCCTCAGTTCTACAGAGCCAGCTGCAATTTGACAGCATAAGTGTGTGCCCAGGTCAAAACACACAAGTTCCCTTTTCATTTCCTTTTGCCATTGAATTTTTTTTCCTATCACCCTCCAAGGAAACCCAATAAATACGCAGCTTTACTCAAGTATCTCAGTTAGCCATATCTACCTTTTAAGGGTCCATGACTTTGCCACTTTGTGCCTGACACCACATTAAAAAACAAAGTCTAGCAGAGATCATAAATCATCTAAGATTGCCTTTTCTTGACTCAGGCTACTTAATGTTTGATCCTGGGGTCCCCATTATTTCCTTGGGATCTTAACTAGGTCTTTAAAAGAACAGTTGTTGCATTTTATACAGAATTTCTGGGAGTTTGTAATTTTTTCATATATGATAAGACAGGGTTCACTAATAAATTTTTGAGAAGGAAAAAACACTCTGATGATTACCTTTCAGATGGGTAGATTGATTTTTTAATAGGCACAACCTGAAGCTAGCCAAGCCCATCTGCCTTCACCATCTGCAGCCTCACATTTCTTTGCATTTGTTTGCTTTATGGATATTGTCTCCTCTTGATTCTCATATCCTTATATTTACACTCCCTTAATCTGCTACACCACTGAAATCTATTTGTCATAAAATATTGAGTACATCTATTCACAATAGACTAAATAAAGCATATACCTATTTTATTGTTGTTTGTAATTCAGTAAACATTCTCTATGTGATGAATCTATACACACATCAACAAATGTACTGTCTTCTTGAACTTATAACAAAATTGAAACTATAAGGAAGATGTCAGTTTATCCCATAGTAAACCTAAGAAAGAAGTCAAGTAAGTCAGAAGGTGAAATATGATATCAAAGATATCCTGGAGAGTACTTAAAAATTCTGGTAATCTCTATGTGCTAAGCAATGTGTTTTCAAATATTTCATTTTAATAAAAGGAAGACATTACTTCCAAGGAGGTCTGCAAGGCTTTATGAGGAATTGTCTTTAGGGGTACATATAATTTCAATAGGTAAGGTTGTAATGGCGTTAGATGAGAGCATTCCATTTAAGGAACATGGAAGAGTAAGTCAGTGTGAAATCACAGGGCATGGAAGGACATATGACAAATAAATTGTACTGTCCATCTGGAACCAAATAATAGAGTGTCTCAGGTTGTAATTGTGACATAGGGAGCCATTGAAGATTTTTACTCTTTCTTATTTTTTTTCCTGAAGAAATTCAAAAGAGCTATTTTGGGGAAGGTTACACTGGAAGAAATGTTATTTCTCTGAGGAGATATTTTCATTGAACAATATTTATTTTTGGTGACCAAAAACAAAGATTTATGATCATTTCAGTAATTTGGGGCATCTCGAGGTCAAGAGGAGATGTAATTGTTTTTCTGTATAACAATTACTGTGTCAAATTTTCCAGATTCTCTTAAAGTCAGATCCATCTAAGGCTTTGGGCCAAATTGTTATGCATGCCTAGATAGAGCTCTGCAATAAAAACTATCAATTTGCTTTAAACTTTCGAGTAACATCTTGATATAACCATCTCCCTCCAAAAAGGTTTTAAAAGTACATTTGTTTTCTTCCTGCTATAATATCAGAGAGGATTTTTTTCCTATTTAAATTTGTGTTTGTGGTGATTCATCAGTTGCATTGTGATAAAATATTATACTGTCCACTTTCTTTTAAAGGATGATTTTAACACAACAAAAATCACACTGACATGGCAATCTTTTCCTATTACTGTGTGATGATATCATTGGCCCACTGAACTGCAATTATTGGAATTACTACATTTTTTAAACAAAGCATCTTTATATTCTAATTCAAAACATGTACTCTTTTTGCAAGTCATCATAATATTTGCTGGTTTTCTACCAATCATTTTTTAGCAGTTTTCCAACTATTAATTGCCACATTCCAATAATATTATTTTAGTAATCAACCTTCTCCATTACACCAACTTCAAAAATAAATGAGAACCATTAATGAATAATATTTCTCTGAGGCACTAAAATGAGCTTCTTTACATCTATTTTCACTGATACAAAGGTGACAATATGGGGGGAGGCCAAAAATCCAGAACTTATTTATTAAAAAATAGTGTATTTATTCTTAACAAGTTTAAATTGCAGTCACCTTCAAAGTACTCTCCATTTAATGTAATACACCTATTGACAATGTTTCCTCCATTGTTTAAAACAGTTTTTGATGCCTTTTAGTGCTTCTGCTGATTTTTGTTTCATTTCTTCCACATTGGCAAAATATTTGCCTTTGAGGACTTTTTTTCATCCAAGGAAACAAAAAAAAAGTTGTTAAGGCAAGATCAAATAGGGAGGGTAGGATATGGGGGATTGTGATGGTTTTGGTCAAAACCTAAAGAATACTCAGTACAGTGAGGGTAGGTGTACTTATAAATCACCCATAATGAAATGGGCAAACACGTTCAAAGAGTCTTCAAAGAAAACATTCACTGAAGCTAAATACAGCCTTTCACAACAAAGCCAACATTCACTGAAGCTAAATGCAGCCTCTCACAACAAAGCCAGCTAGTACACTGCTACAGATGGGTTCCTAGAACACTTACCTAGCAGGGGAAGACTGTACTACAAGGGATCCACCCCCAGAAGATAATTCCATTTTGCGGAGGTCTCCCTCATATTATTAAATGTTTTCTTGAGTCTTACCTACAGGAAAATACACTCTATAGCCAGACATTTCAATTATTTTCTTACAGCTCTATACTATTCCTCGTCAATAAAAAAGCATAATAGTATATCTTCTAAAGGATTATTAGGAAGGTTAAAGAATATGAAATATACAAACAAGTTAACAAAGTACCTTCAATGTAATAGGCAATAACAAGTAGTAACAGCTAGTATTGTTCTTAAATGCTAAGCAAATACAACTTAGCATGATACACTAAATTCCTAGCAATAATCAGAGAGTTCAATAAACAAGGTTCCCTAAGTAAATTATTGGAGCATTAACTCAACAGTAAGTAATCAGTTTTCTGTATCACATGGAAAGTTTAAAAATAGGCCTCAATTCCCATTTAGAATATTCATTTCTAAGTCCTTTGCCACTTTCCATAAAAATACAAGAAATAAAACATTATATAACAGAAAACAAAAATCAACTACCAAATTGCAGCCAGAAACTAAAATAGCTTATATTAACTATTTCATATATGAGATAAACAAGGAGTGATTTAATGAGTGATGTGCAGATTTGTTCTTTCTTCATGGCCAACCCCTTGGGCATAACATTCAGAGTTTCAATGAACCATCACTGAACTACCTATCTCTGCAGAGGGCTCTCTCTAGCTTCTCAAACATTTTCTCTATAAAACAGTTTTAGAACTTGAATTTTCAGGAGATATGATGGGATAAAATATATGTGTGCCTGTGAGAAAGCATGCATGTAGCTGAGTATGTGAGTAAGAAGATTGGGGGGAAGGGGTCTGGGGAGCTGTAGTGGGCAAGTGGAAGTAAATAGGTGCATGCTTCTATAATCTTGAATTGTGTAATACAAAAGAGGGAAAACAGTACAAGCAAGGACTAGTTAGTTATAGAGAGAACCTTGGTAGTTAGCTCTGTGTATTGCTTCTATTGTTTTAGTTTTTTTATATGCCATTAATTCAATTCATAGTTCCAGGAGAAAGGCAGCAGACAAAGAACAAAAGACCCATCTCAATCTAACAGAAATGTTCTGCATATATTTCTCTAAAAAAAACTCTAGAATTTTGACAATAAAGTATGCAATATTAATATGAATGACCAAAAGAGAATGTCACTAACAGTGTAGACAAAAGGCATACTTCCTGTTTTTTTGGATAAGATACTTTGTTTCAAGTTGAGTGAAAAAAGAAAGTAAAGAAAATAGAGGGATATGAAATGGCAAAATAAAAGAAAGGGGACATTATCTCGGAGCATGAGAAAGAATATATTACTGTGTTATTCAACAAAATAAAAATTGTATAAGTTGTCTTAATTGCTGCCAATTTGATAATACATGACAATAAATGTTGACTATATTTTGCCTTATCCCAAAGGAATATAATGTGTCCAAAACAGTTTATAGCTATGTGAAATATATTTAAGCAAAATTTAAAAGAATGAATCTAAAGGGAAAACAAAATCAAAATTACAGTGGAAGCAAAAACCAACCCAAAACACAAAAATGTACCATGAGGACATCCATGTTTTTTGGAGTTCAGGCCAAGTGTGACTAATTTTTCCAGCAAATATACACTTACATAAATAGATAAACAATGATTCTTAGGTAAAAACAAACTAGTTCCTAGAGAAGCATAAACATTATCATTTCTGATTAAATCTAGAGAGACATTTCCCCTCAGATTATATTTATAATAATAATTACTGTATATGAGTACTTTTTACATGTGAGGCTCTTTTAACAAAAATTTTTCATATATATATATATATATAGAGAGAGAGAGAGAGAGAGAGAGAGAGAGAGAGAGAGAGAGAGAGAAAGGCATGGTATCTATACATAAATATCCAGATATATGTAATGTAATCTCCAAAACAACTATAGAAAATACTTTCTCCACATTATACATATTATTTAAAAAGAAGCAGTGAGGGGTATCATAAAAAACTGGTGAGAATCAAAAAGAAAATATATGAGTATGATAATTAAAAGAGTATGATTTAGGGATAAAAATACAAACAAATGGACAGATTTACATATCTTTTAAAAAACATGACAAGGAAAGTATCACAATAATTGATTAAGAGACTAATTATATTTAACAAGTAATGTTGGGGATACCAGAGCCCCTCATATTGTGTTTTAAAATACCTTTTTCAATGAATTACAGCAAGGATATTTGAAGTATGAAAATTCAGAAAGCAAAAAGAAAAATATCATCTTCCATCTTGGATAGTCACAGACTTTCTAGGCCTGAAAGAAGAATACATTTGAATTTTCAAACAAGCAAAAATTATTCACCATAAATAATTTTTAAAAGCAAAAGATGAAAGTAAACCTTTAATTTATAATGCATGTCAATTATGAAAAGAACAAGGTTCGTTATTTCTTTTTGGTGGGGGGTTGGGCATTAATGATGTGCATTGCTGGCAAGAAATGCTGCTACATATTGCACATGTCAATGAACCTTTGTGTGACAATACTGGCAACCAGCTTTCCATTATATATCAAGACACTGAAAAGCATTTTTACTCTTCGACCTAATAATTGCATTTATATAAATTTACCCTATGAAATAATCCATAAATTCAAAGACTAGCCTTCAAATAATGCTCTTTGTAGCTTTAATTGCCACTGTGAAAATTTTGAAACAACTTTAATGTTCAAACATAATGGAATGTTTAAGTAAATTTTAACTATGGTGTCATACGTTTATGAAAACTATATTCTTATAGAGTAAGTAATGAGTTAAGTCATAAGTAACATAAATGATGATAAAAAATTAAACAAAAAAGCATAAGATAGCACTATATTGGCAACTGAATTCAATTTTGTTTCAAGTACATATACATATGCCTAGAAAAAACTGGTAGAATTTTAAAATTCTAAAATAAAATTTTAAAAGTATATACAACCTGTTGTTTGAATTATGAGTAAATTATTTTTTTCCTTACACCATTTGATATTCTCAAATTTTGTACCATAAATGCTTCTTGATTTAAAAAATGGAAATAGGTAAGTAGAAGATTACATGAATAGATATAAAACCTTAATTTATAATTACACATCAATAATAAAAATAATGATGTCATATTTTTAAATAGCAAAAACATGACATAAAATTTTTAAAGAAAAGTAGATAATGTAGATTCATAGAAATAGAATATATTATTACATAAATAACATATACTTGTGGGTCTATATACACATATATATATTCTAAACAGTTATGCAAATTGTATGACTAATTTTAGCTTATGACTTGTGAAATCAGCTTTATAGATGTTTATTTGTAACTATCACATTTATTTTTTAAGTGTTAGAGTACTAAATAAGCACTATCAAAATCAAAGCATGGGTTTGAAATTCATGTTTGTAATAAAAAGCAGGCAATATAATTTTCAGGAAATATCTTTGTGAAATTAATGAAATGAGAAATCAAAGCCAATTAAAGGAGAACAAACAATAAACTCTCTAAAGTACAATATTTTTAATGCAAAATATAAGCATTTCTTTTTTAAAAAATTTATTTAGTTATTTTTCTTTTTTTCTTTTTTAAATTTTATTTAGTTATTTTTCAAGTACAGTTTTTTGTCAATTTTAACCATCCCAGCCTCCCCCACCCCTTGCTCCCCACCTCCCTCCCATTTCCACCCCCCTTAGTTCTCGTCCCTGTGTCCTTCCTATTTGTTCCTCCAAATCCCTCCCCCTTTTTCCTCTTAACTTCCCTTCCTTCTCCCCTCTGGTCACTATCCCCTTGTTCTCTATTTCAGTGTCTTTGTTTTTTGTTTTGGTTTTTTTTTCTGCTTGCTTGTTTGTTTTGTTGTTTAGCTTCCTGTTAAAGGTGAGATCAGATGGTATTTGTCTTTCAGTACCTGGCCTATTTCACTCAGCATAATGCTTTCCAGTTCCATCCATTTTGTTGCAAATGGTAGTAGCTCCTTCTTTCTCTCTGCAGCATAGAATTCCATTGTGTATATGTACCACAATTTTTGGATCCATTCATTTACTGATGGGCACCTAGGTTGCTTCCAACTCTTGGCTATTGTAAATTGTGCTGCTATGAACATTGTGGTGCATAGGTTCTTTGATATTGATGTTTTAGGATTCTTAGGATATAATCCCAGCAGTGGAATTGCTGGGTCAAAAGGCAGGTCGATTTTTATTTTTCTGAGAAAATTCCATACTGTTTTCCATAATGGTTGTACCAGTCTGCACTTCCACCAACAGTGAACTAAGGACCCCTTTTCCCCACAACCCTTCCAACATTTGTTGTTTGTTGCTTTGTTTATGATAGCCATCCTGACTGGTGTAAAGTGGTATCTCATTGTGGTTTTAATTTGCATCTCTTTGATAGCTAATGATATTGAGCATCTCTTCATGTGTCTCTGAATGTTCTGTATGTCCTCCTTGGAGAAGTGTTTGTTCAAGTCCTTTTCCTATTTTCTAATTGGGTTGGGTGTCTTCTTAGAGTGGAGTCGTGTAAGTTCTTTGTATATTTTAGAGATTAAACCTTTGTCTGAGGTATCATTGGCAAATATGTTTTCCCATACAGTTGGTTGTCTTGCTAATTTAATACTGTTTTCTTTAGCCATGCAGAAGCTTTTTATTTTGATGAGATCCCATTTGTTTATTCTTTCCTTTACATTCCTTACTCTAGGGGACACATCAGTAAAGAAGTTGCTGCGTGGAATATCTGAGATTTTCTTGCCAATGTTCTCCTCTAGGACTTTAATGGTGTTATGACTTACCTTCAAGTCTTTTATCCACCTTGAATTTATTTTGGTGTATGGTGTAAGTCTGTGCTCAAGTTTCATTTTTTTGCATGTAGCTGTCCAGTTCTCCCAACACCATTTGCTGAAGAGGCTATCTTTACTCCATTTTATGTTACTGCCCCCTTTGTCGAATATTAATTGACTGTAGAGGGTTGGGTTGATTTCTGGGCTCTCTGTTCTGTTCCATTGGTCTATGTGCCTGTTTTTATGCCAGTACCAGGCTGTTTTGATTACAGTGGCCTTGTAATACAGTTTGATATCAGGTATTGTGATCCCCCCTACTTTGTTCTTCTTTCTCAAAAGAGCAGCTTCTATTCGAGCTCGTTTATGGTTCCATATAAATTTTTGAAGTATTTGTTCTATGTCTGTGAAATATGCCATTGGTACTTTAATAGGTATTGCATTGAATCTGTCTATTGCTTTAGGTAGTATGGACATTTTGATGATGTTAACTCTTCCAATCCATGAACAAGGTATATGTTTCCATTTGTTTGTGTCTTCCTTGATTTCGTTCTTCTGGGCTGTGTAGTTTTCTGCATACAGGTTTTTTACCTCCTTAGTTAGGTTTATTCCCAGATATTTTATTTTTCTTTTTGCTATATCAAATGGGATTTTTCTCTTTATTTCTGCTTCTGCTGATTCACTGTTGGTATACAAAAATGCCTTTGATTTCTGGATATTGACTTTGTAACCAGCTGTTTTGCCAAACTCATTAATTAATTTGAGCAGTTTTGGGGTAGAGTCTATACGATTTTCCATGTACACTATCATGTCGTCTGCAAACAGTGACAGTTTTGTTTCCTCCTTTCCTATTTGGATGCCTTTTATTTCCTTTTCTTGCCTGATCGCTGTGGCTAAAACTTCCAATACTATATTGAATAGAAGTGGTGAAAGTGGACAACCTTGTCTTGTTCCTGATCTTAGTGGAAAAGCTTTTAGTTTTTTCCCATTGAGTATGATATTGGCTGTAGGTCTCTCATATATGGCCTTTATTATTTTGAGAAATGCTCCCTTTATTCCCACTTTGCTGAGTGTTTTTATCATAAATGGGTGTTGTACCTTATCGAAAGCTTTTTCCGCATCTATTGATATGATCATGTGATTTTTGTCTTTACTTTTGTTTATGTGATGTATTACATTTACTGATTTGCGAATATTGAACCATCCTTGCATCCCTGGGATGAATCCTACTTGATCATGGTGTATGATCTTTTTGATATATTGTTGGATGCGATTTGCCAATATTTTGTTGAGGATTTTAGCATCTATGTTCATCAGCGATATTGGCCTGAAGTTCTCTTTCTTTGTTGTGTCTCTATCTGGTTTTGGAATTAGGATGATGCTGGCTTCATAAAAAGAATTTGGGAGTTTTCCATCCTTCTGGATTTTTTGAAATAGTCTGTGGAGAATAGGGGTTAGCTCTTCCTTAAATGCTTTGTAGAATTCTCCTGTGAAACCATCTGGTCCGGGGCTTTTGTGTGATGGGAGTTTTTTTATTATTGCTTCAATTTCTTTTGCTGTTATTGGTGTATTTAGATTTTTTGCTTCTTTTTCACTGAGTTTTGGAAAATTGTATTTTTCTAGAAATGTGTCCATTTCCCCTAGGTTTTCAAATTTCTTGGCATATAGTTCTTCATAGTAATTTCTTACAATCTCTTCTATTTCTGTGGTATCAGTTGTAATCTCTCCTTTTTCATTTCTGATTGTGTTTATTTGTGTCCTCTCTCTTCTTTTCTTGATGAGCCTACTTAAAGGCTTGTCTATTTTGTTTATCTTCTCAAAGAACCAACTCCTGGATTCATTGATCCTTAAAATTGTGCTTTTAGTTTCTATGTCATTTAATTCTGCTCTAATCTTGGTTATTTCCTTCCTTCTGCTTGCTCTGGGCTGTCTTTGTTGTTGTTCCTCGAGTTCTTGCAGGCGTAGGGTTAGGTTGTTTGTTTGAAATGTTTCTATATTCTTTAGGTAGGCCTGTATTGCTATGAACTTCCCTCTGAGGACTGCCTTCACTGTGTCCCATAAGTTTTGGGTTGTTGTGAGATCATTTTCATTTGTTTCCAGAAATGTTTTGATTTCTTCCCTAATTTCATTCTTGACCCATTCCTTGTTTAATAGCATACCATTCAGTCTCCATGTTTTGGGGTGCTTTGGGTTTTTTTCTTTGGGGTTGGTTTCTAATTTCAGTCCCTTGTGGTCAGAGAAGATGCTTGGTATGATTTCAATTTTCTTGAATTTGTTGAGACTCCTTTTGTGTCCTATCATGTGGTCTATCTTTGAAAATGTTCCATGTGCATTTGAAAAGAATGTGTATTTAGCTTCTTTGGGATGAAGGGCTCTATATATATCAGTTAAGTCCATTTCATCTAGGGTGTTGTTTAATGCCACAATATCTTTGTTGATAATTTGTTTGGAAGATCTGTCCATTTTTGATAGTGGGGTGTTCAAATCCCCTACTATGATTGTGTTGCTGTCAATATCTTTCTTGAAGTCCTCTAAGATTTTCTTGATATATTTGGGTGCCCCTATGTTTGGTGCATATATGTTTACAATGTTAATGTCTTCTTGGTGGATTCTTCCCTTGAGTATAATGAAATGACCTTCTGGGTCTCTCTTTATAGCCTTTTTTTTGAAGTCTATTTTGTCTGATATGAGAATTGCTACCCCAGCTTTTTTTCTTGTCCGTTTGCTTGGAAAACTTGTTTCCAGCCTTTCACTTTTAGTCTGTGATGGTCTTTTGTCCTGAGGTGAGTCTCTTGTAGGCAGCATATGTGTGGGTCATGCTTTCTTATCCATTGAGCTAGTCTGTGTCTTTTGATTGGAGAATTTAATCCATTTACGTTTAAGGTTATTATTGATAGGTACTTATTCATTGCCATTTTTGTACCTGTGTTCCTCTCTGTCTGTCTCTTTTCCTTCCTTTCCTTAAAGCAGTCCTTTTAGTATTTCTTGTAGAGCTGGTTTGGTGGAGTCATATTCTTTTAGACTTCTTTTGTCTTGGAAGCTCTTTATTTGGCCATCTATCTTGGTTGAGAGCCTTGCTGGGTAAAGTAGCCTTGGTTGTAGGCCTCTGGTTCTCATTATTTGAAATATTTCTTGCCATTCTCTTCTTGCTTGAAGTGTTTCCATTGAGAAGTTGGTAGCTAACCTTATTGGGGCTCCCTTGTATGTTATTTCTTTTTTCTCCCTTGCTGCCTTTAAGATTCTCTCTTTGTCTTGGAATTTTGCCATTTTGATGATGATGTGTCTTGAAGTGGGCCTCCTTGGGTTCCTCTTTGTTGGGACTCTCTGTGATTCCTGGATTTGTGAGATTTTTTCTCTTATCAAATTAGGAAAATTTTCTCTCATTACTCTTTCAAATACGTTTTCTATCCCTTGTTCTTCTTCTTCTCCTTCTGGTATTCCTATTATTTGGATATTATTGCGTTTCATATTATCTTGCATTTCTCTTAATCCCTCTTCATTCTTTCTGAGCCTCTTTTCATTTTCTTGCTCTTTCTGTGAGATGCTTTCTACCTTGTCCTCCAACTCACTAATCCTATCCTCCGCTTCATCTATCCTACTTTGGAAACTTTCTACTGTGTACTTCAATTCGGAAATTGTATTCTTCATTTCCTCTTGTCTCTTGCTGATAGTTTCCATTTCCTTTTTGATGTTGCTGTAGTTTGCAGAGAGATCATTATAGTTCCCCTGTAGTTTCTGGTAGTTCACTGTGAGCTCTTTGAACTTCGTAATAACCAGTGCTTTGAATTCACTGTTTGATAGTTGATCAGCGTCTATTTCATCTAACATTCTTTCTGAAGTTTCTGCTTTTTCTTTCATTTGGGGATTGTTTCTTTGTCTTCCCATTGTTTAAGACTCTTCTTGTTAGTCTCTGCTTCCAAAATTGATCTGTTCTGAAACACTGATTTTATGGTGTAAACTTCTGTGGTATGATCCTTGTGAAGTTCAGTGGTACAGACTCCTTGAAGTTTCTTGATGTTCTTCGTCTCCTCCTACACTCACACTGGTCCTCGCGCTGGTCCCTGTGTTGGTCGCCTACCACTGCTGAATGTCCTGGCTCTAGTAGCCGCCTCCTCAAGCACCCAGGCTCGTTACTAGGGCAGTGGCACAGAGGCTGGGAATGTCCTGGCTCCCGTATCTGGCTCTCTCTGCCGCCCAGGGCCATCACAGGGGCTTGGAGTGTCCCGGTTTTTGTACCTGACTCCCCGGCGTCTAGTCCTGTCTCTATGGCAGTGGCACAGAGGCTTAGAAAGTCCCAACTCCCGTACCTGATTCCCCAGTGTCCAGTCCAGTCGCTATGGCAGCAGCACAGGGGCTGAGACCCTCCCAGTTCCCGTAGAGGGATCCTCTGCCACCCAGGGCTGTCTCAGGGGTTTGGAGTGTCCCGGCTTCCGTACCTGACTCCCCTGCATCCAGTCCCGTGGCTATGGCAGCGGCACAGGATTTGAGAGCTTCCCGGCTCCCGTAGCTGGCTCCTCAGGGTCCAGGCCTGTCTCTATGGCGGCGTCACAGGGGCCTTTGGTGTCCCAGCTCCTGCAACTGACCCTTCCGTTGCCCAGGCCGGTAGCTATGGCATCGGCACAAGGGTGTCCCTGCTCCGGTTCCTGACTCCTCTGTCTCCCAGGACCGTCACAGGGGCTTGGAGTGTCCGGCTTCCGTACCTGACTCCCCTGCTCCCAGGCCTGTTGCTCTGGCAGCAGCACAGGTGCCGCGTGAGACCCAGCTCCAGTAGCTGACTCTGCCGCCGTCTGGTGTTTCAGCGTCGGTCACAATCTCTGGTCTTTTAATTTCATAAATGCTGGGTAACCGATGGTTTATTGTGCTGTTTCTCCATAGATCTGCCAGGATTTTCACCCATGAGTACAGGAGCTAGTATCCGCTCCATCTTATTCCGTCGCCATCTTCCCAGCATCCTCTATTTAGTTATTTTTCAAGTACAGTTTTTTGTCTATTTCTCCCATCCCAGCCCCCCCTGCCCCACCCATGCTTCCCACCTCCCTCCCATTTCCTCCCCCCCAGTCCTCATCCCTGTGTCTTTCATACTTGTTCCTCAAAATCCCTCCCCTTTTTTCCCCTTAAATTCCCTTCCCTCTCCCCTCTGGTCACTTCTTAACTAATCTGCTTTCCATTTGAAATCAAAAAGAAAAATCTTCTTTTTGAACATATTTATTCAAATAGTGAGAAAACAAGAACTTTGCTGTATAGACTTTGTGGGATTTTAATTATAGAAGATTCTTTAAAAATCCTCTGTTTATTTAACAATAGGATATACATCTGTGTTTTGGGGCATTTTATTTTTCTATATGTCACTAAATCTTTATTGTGCCAAAGTAAAGTGACAACTGTCATCTACAATTTTATAGCACATATTTGCCAATGAAACATCATTTACATTATGAAAATTTAATGTGACTGACATTGGCAATATTGCTAATTAAGAAATAGTGCATAAATACTTCCAAAAATTTGACAGTTTGTTCTCTGAAGAAAATTAATTCAGAAATCTGCTATTTGCATAAATCTACAGGTCTTATTTTCACAGCTGTTTGTTCTGTCAGTTAGATGGTTGCATTTCAATGTTATTTTAACATAGTTGGTAGGAATTATACCTTTTAACTAAAAACATCATGCTTGGCAAGAAAGACTGTTAGGGGGAAACTATTAAGTTCATTCAGTTCATCTTGATAGCTTCCTTAAAATTAATGTTTCTAATATAGGAACATAAATGTATCAGTATTTATTAAAATATTTTATTAAAATTTATTCTGTAACTTTAGACTCCCATGAAAATGAAAAGGTTATGTCCTTTTCATATGGAAAATGTTAATAAGTAGAGCTTATTTTAGCAAAGTATGAAAATACTGGAAATATCTTTTTCATTAATTAGTCAAGCATAGCGTAGTTTTAGATGTGTGCCCAGTACTGTGCTAGACAAAAAAAAAATTTAAATTATAAATATTGCTTAGATTTGGCATGTACACATTTGTTTTGGCAATTTAGATATTAAAAGAGATTCGCAGTTATTAGATCTCAAGATGTCTTACACCCATAAAGTCCAAAAGGACAGCAGGAATTTGAAGTCAGTAGACTCCATTCTAGAGACTTGGCAATACCATTTGCTACCTGCAGACCTAGGCTAATCATGTAAAGCTTCTGAACTTCAGTTTCTTATCTGTAATAGCAGCTACCGAGTTATTGCTAATTTTATTCTAAATAACTGACAATTAATTGCTTTGGGAATTATAAGGCATCATATAAATACCAGTCATGGTTCAGTGTCTCTTTTATCATTATTAACTTACCTTAATAAAATCCTAAGATACTGTACAAATCCATGATTTTGTCTACATTGTCATTTATGGTATTATATGTAAAAGTTAACCAAAGAATAGCTAACATTTAAAAAAGAAGAGACAATCAGAAGCACCTACACACACTTTTATAATTGGAAAAAGATTAATTAGTTTTTGCAAATGAGCTTCTGTCATTTGCAAAAAAGTTCATTTTGCAAATGACCTTTTACTCTTGAAATTATATTTAAGTGTAGACTCTACTTAAAGTAACTTGCTGCTAGAATAGGCATAATGTTTTGATGTTTACTTTGCTTCTAATTATGTTCAAACTCACTTTGACATTTAACACCAATTACATTAGTCTAGATTCAGTAAGACTTTTCCATAAATTTGACCAATAAACAGCTTTTCCCCTTCTCTCTTTCTACTCATTTAAATGGAATGCTTAGCAACAAGCATGTTTTAGGAAGTATGAAAGTAAATAATGTGGATTCATTTTTTTAAAAAGCAAAGAACTTTTTGGCATTTCTTGCCAAAATAAAAGGTGGTCATGCAATTAATTGAAACCACCCATTTCAACTTTTTTCCCAAACCATAAAGAATGAGTCACAAAATAATCATTTTACAGAAATCAATATTTTAAATAGTTCACTTATTAACTACAATGGTAATTGACTCAAAAGATCTCAAATTCCAAAGAGTTCACATACAGAGACATGCATATGTCACTGAAAACTTTTCCATTTAAAAGTCACTAATAACTAAACTCTCCAGAATAGAGCCTTACAACAAAATTCAGTCAGCGTTCCATTGAATTTTAAGATTGCAGTATATGTAATGACTTAAGACAGAACACAGCACATTATTTGTTTAGCTCCCTATTTTCAGTCCACTTGCTAACATCATAATTTTTGTTGTTTATTAAATAAATACTATGGCAAATTGGTAGCACCAAAAGATACTATAAATGTAATTTGTAGTATCTATTAGTAACAAAACATTCACTGTAGTGTTTTTCTATGATTTTCATAGGTAAGATATAGTCTGGGAAAATGGACTAGAAAATACATCATATAAAAACAAATTTTTTAAATTGGTTACCAGTAGCAATGAATAGATCACAGAATACCAGATACTTAGAACTAGAAGGTATATCAGGAATTGTTCAGTTCAAAGATGAAATAAAATGATATCAAAAACACTGTCACACTTTCAAAATCATCTATATAAAGGACATATTCTTAATATATAAATGGTTTATTCTACATATTTTTGTGCCTTATAAAAATAGAATCACACTGTATTTGACCTATAAAATTTTTCCATATAAAATATATAGGAATTCTGAAAAATTTAACTAGTATAATAGAATTTGTTGTGCTTGGGATAATTTCTTAGAGACAGATTTTTTAAGTATTAAAATATTATTTGTGTAGCACTTCAATGTTTACAAAGTATTGACATATACTTTATTTACTTCTATTCTCAAAACAGTCTTCAGAGAGTGTTGATATGATCACATACTTGAGAAGGATTGGTGTCAACTTCATCAAAGACTGGTGTTTACCCAGAGCTAATAAACCACTCAGTGATTTATTAACAAACTCAGCCTTGTGACTGCAGAAATGAAGGCTTTGTTCTTTACTTCTCTGCTGTATGACACACAAAGGGTCACAGTCCCTATTCTCACTCCATGAAACCTCTATCTTCAACTGTAGTCCTTTAGATGTTCCTTCTCTGAATGTCATCTCTTGAGTGAGGGCAGAGATGAGGTGGCCAAGTATGGAAAAGGTGAAGAAGTTTTGAAAGGTAAAGTACTTCTTGTGGCTGATAGAGCATTAACTAAATAAAATAAGAGGCTTGCCTGGAAGTGCTGTGAGGTTCCTTGGGAGGCTGTGGTGGAAAGGAACCCATTCCCCTGTGGTATAACTTTCTCCACAGTGAAGCAGGATGGGTAGGTACAGCCATGGAAAATTAGATTCACCGAGGAGTTGGCATTTTTTTCTGAGAGTTTGGCAAACAAGACAGAGAAATGGGGTTTAGAGAACTGAAAAGAGTGTAATTGAATTGATGGACCATGGAAATTCATCTAAGCCAGAGAAGGAGGAATTTCAAGTCAAGAAATAGGTATTGTTGCTGGCTTTAACATTACACTTCTTTGTTTTTACTCCAAACATTACACTTTGTGTTTTTACTTAAAATACACAGAATTTTTATTTTTATTTATAAACAACTTAGTTTGGCCACAGTAAATGGTGATTCTTAGAGCTTTTATTTATTGTTGTTCTTTAAAAACATTTAATGCTATTGTATTGGTTTTTAGCAACCCCTAATTCTTCATAAGACCTTGATCCTGTCAGTCATGATTTTGCCAAGCAATGCACTTTTGAGAAATTTAACTCCAACATTAGGTAGGTCCAATAATTTACTATATATATTAAAGTCATGTTAAATATTGAAAAGCTTTGAATACTTAAGAAAGTTTTAAATAAAGGTAACTATACAACAAAATATTAAGGAATTATAAGGCCAGTGAGTTTTTCAGAGGATAAAACTCATCCACACACTATTGCCATTTAAGTGTGGAAAAAGAAATAATATTGATCAGATAAATAATTAAAGCAATTAAACCCAAAACATTTGTCACTTTTTCACTCATTGAACACCATTAAGACGAGTCTTCTATTTTAGGGTTGATAGTGGTAAGACACAGCAGGGAAACACAGTAAAAAAGTTTGAGCTACTATATAAGCTATGAAGTAGGTTTCATCTTGAAGGCAAATCTTTTATAGAGGGAGAGTTCTTTTAAATAGCTAAAGATAAATAGATGCAAGTGGTATTGTAAAATAAAAGTTGTACATCATTGATATTTGTTATATTTTTCACCACATTTAATAACTTTAATGTATATATTTTAAAGTAAAAGAATAATGTTTAATGGGTATTTTAATACAAGCAATACAAAACATATTGAGTAAAAAGTAATTTATAAAAATATACCTTCACATTGACACCTGTACATGCATGTTCATAGAAGCATTATTCATAATAAGCAAAAAGAACCCAATTTTTATGAACTGATGAATAGCTAAAATGTGGGATATCCATAAAATAGAATATTATGTGGCAATAAATAATAATGAAGGACTGGTACATACTACAACATAAATGAACCCTGATCACATATTGTAAGCTTCCATTTATATAAAATGTCTAGAATAGACAAAGCCATAGAAACAGAAAGTATGCCATTGGTTGGCAAAAGCTGGAAGAGAGAGGAATAGGAAGTGACTGCTAATAGGCAAAAAAGGTTTTTCAGGAGATGATGAAAATGTTCTTAAGTTAGTGGTAATAGTTGTACAACACTGTGAATACACTAAAAACCATTTAATTATATATTTTAAAAGTTACATTTTATGATGTGTAAAATATATCTTGATAACGCTTTTACTTTGAAAAGTTGTATAAGAGTATTTATCCCCTTTCCTAGTCCTTAGTCTTTTCTATTTTATTGTTCCAAGTTTATTGTATAGGTTTTCAAGTACTTTTATACACATAAAAATATATCTAAATATGTAATTACAAGTAAAATTATACTACATGTTACACTCACTATATATTGACCAAAACTTAAGGTGTCTACAATCCTACTTTTAAAAATGTTTAATTGTTAAAAGGGGTTTTCGGTGACAGAATGGTGAAAAATTAACTAAGTGATATCTATTATTGTAAACAATACCTCTAATGACACACAAAGATATACCTAATCACATTAATACAAATAAAATGTCTTAGAGTACAAATGGTCTAGTTAAATAATAAAAATTGAAAATGGCTATCTAAAAATATATATATATTTAATTGTTTTTAACCTAAGTTGATATCCACATGTACTAAAAACTCAAACCTACATTATGTCATATTATCGGACATTTATAACATATTTTTTGTATATGTTATTTTTTAATTTATTTATGTTTTAAAATTTAAATTTATTTATTTTAATTGTTGTTCAACTACAGTTTTCTATACTTTACTCCCATCCAAGCCCACCCCCACAGTGCTCCCCACCTCCCTCCCATTTCCACCCCCTTTAGTTTTTGTCTATGTGTTCTTTATACTTGTTGCTGTAAACCCTTCTCCTTTTCCCCTGAAATTCCCTCCCCTCTCCCCTCTGATCACTGTCAGCCTGTTCTCTATTTCAGTGCATTTGGTTATATTTTGCTTGCTTGTTTGTTTTGTTGTTTAGATTCCTGTTAAAGGTGAGATCATATGGTATTTGTCTTTCACCACCTGGCCTATTTCACTCAGCATAATGCTTTCCAGTTCCATCCATGCTCTTGCAAAGGGTAGGAGATCCTTCTTTCTTTCTGCTGCATAGAATTCCATTGTAGAAATGTATCATAGTTTTTTGATCCATTCATTAAATAATGGGTACCTAGGTTGCTTCCAACACTTGACTATTGTAAATTGCGCTGCTATGAACATTGGGGTGCATAGGTTCTTTTGGATTGGTGTTTCAGGGTTCTTAGGATATAGTCCCAGCAATGGAATTGCTGGGTCAAAAGGCAGATCCATTTTTAGTTCTTTGAAAAATTCCATACTGTTTTCCATAGTGGTTGTGCCAGTCTGCAATAGCACCAACAGTGAACTAGGGTCCCCTTTCCTCCACAACCTCTCCTACATTTGATGTTTGTTGCTTTGTTTATGATAGCCATTCTGACCAGTGTAAAATAGTAATTCATTGTGGTTTTAATTTGCATCTCTCTGATAGCTAGCATTATTGAGCATTTTTTCATGTGTCTCTGGATCCTCTGTATGTCCTCCTTGGAGAAGTGTCTGTTCAGGTCTTTTGCCCGATTTTCAATTGGGTTGCTTGTCTTCTTAGAGTGGAGTCATGTAAGTTTTTTAATATATTTTGGAGATTAAACCCTTATGAGAGGTATCATTGGCAAATATGTTTTCCCATACAGTTGGTTGTCTTTTTATTTTAATACTGTTTTCTTTAGCCGCGCAGAAGCTTTTTATTTTGATGAGATCCAATTTGTTTATTCTTTCCTTTACATTTCTTGCTCTAGGGAACATAGTAAAAATGTTGCTTCATGAAATATCTGAGACTTTCCTGTCTGTGTTCTCCTCTAGGACTTTAATGGTGTCACAGTTTATATGTAAGTGTTTTATTCACCTTGAATTTATTTTGGTGTATGGTGTAAGTTGGTGCTCGAGTTTCATTTTTTTGCATGTAGCTGTCCAGTTCTCCCAACACCATTTGTTGAAGAGGCTATTTTTACTCCATTTTATGTTGGTGCCCAGTTTGTTGAATATTAATTGACTGTAGAGACTTGGGTTTATTTCTGGGCTCTATGTTTTATTCCATTGCTCCATGTGCCTGGTTTTATGCCAGTACCAAGCTGTTTTGATTACAGTGGCCTTGTAATACAGTTTGGTATCAGGTACTGTGATCCCTCCTACTTTGTTATTCTTTTTCAACAATGCAGGTGCTATTCAGAGTTGTTTATGGCTCCATATAAAGTTTCAAAGGGTTTGTTCTATATCTGTGAAATATTCCATTGGTATTTTGATAAGTATTGCATTGAATTTGTAAATTGCTTTGGGTAGTATGGACATTTTGATGAAGTTAATTCTTCCAATCCATGAAAACGGTATATGTTTACACTTGTTTGTGTCTTTGATTTCTTTCTTCAGTGTTGTATAGTTTTCTGCAATAGGTCTTTTACCTCTTTGGTTAGGTTTATTCCTAGGTATTTTATTTTTATTTTTGCTATATCAAATGGGATTTTTTTCTTCATTTCTGCTTCTGATGTTTCATTGTTGGTATACAAAAAGGCCTTTGATTTTTGGATATTGACTTTGTATCCTGCTGTTTTGCCAAATTCATTTATTAGGTTGCACAGTTTTTGGGTGGGGTCTATAGGATTTTCCATGTATGTTCTCATGTCATCTGCAAACAATGACAGTTTTGCTTCCTCCTTACCAATGTGGATGCCTTTTATTTCTTCTGCTTGTCTGATTGCTATGACTTGGACTTCCAATACTATGTTGAGTAGAAGTGGTGAAAGTGGACAACTTTGTCTCATTCCTGATCTTAGTGGGAGAGCTCTAAGTTTTTGCCCATTGAGTATGATGTTGGCTGTAGGTCTCTCATATATGCCCTTACTGTGTTGAGGAATGCTCCCTCTACTCCCACTTTACTGAGTGTTTTTATCGTAATTGGCTGCTGTACCTTATCAAATGCTTTTTCTCATCTATTGATATGAACATGTTTTTGTCTTTCATTTTGTTTATGTGATGTATTATGTTTATTGATTTGTGAATATTGAGCCATCCTTGCATCCTTGGGATGAATCCCACTCGGTTGTGATGTATGATCTTTTTAATATATGGCTGGATGTGGTTTGCCAGTATTTTGTTGAGGATTTTAGCACCTATGTTCATCAGCAATACTGGCCTGTAATTTTCTTTCTTCGTTGTGTCTTTATCTGGATATGGGATGAAGATGATGCTGGCTTCATGAAAAGAATTTAGAAGTCTTTTGTCTTCTTGGAATTTTTGGAATGTCTGTAAAGTATAGGTGTTAGCTCTTCCTTAAATATTTTGTAAAATTCTCCTGTGAAACTGCCCAGACCAGGGCTTTTGTGTGCCAGGAGCTTTTTCATTACTCCTTTCATTTTGTCAGCTGGTATTGGTCTGTTTGGGGTTTCTGCTTCTTCTTCACTGAGTTTTGGAAGATTATATTTTTCTAGAAATATGTCCATTTCACCTGGGTCTTCAAATTTCTTGGCATACTTCTTCACAGTAATTTCTTACAGTCCTTTGTATTTCGGTAGCATCAGTTGTAACCTGTTTTATTTCTGATTGTGTTTATTTGGGTCCTCTCTCTTTTTTTCTGGATGAGTCTGTTTAAAGACTTGTTGATTTTATTTGTCTTTTCCAAGAACCAGCTCCTGGATTTATTGATCATTAAAATTGTGCTTTTAATCTCTATTTCATTTAATTCTACTCTGATCTTGGTTATTTCCTTCCTTCTCCTAGCTCTAGGCTATCTGTGTTGGTATTCCTCCATTTCTTGTGGATGTGGGATTAGGTCGTTTATTTGAAATGTTTCTATCTTTTTTAGGTAGGCCTCTATTGCTATGCACTTCCCTCTCAGCACTGCCCTTGCTGTGTCCCATAAGTTTGGGGTTGACGTGAGTTAATTTTTATTTGTTTCCAGACACTTTTTGATTTCTTCCTTCATCTCATTCTTATCCCATTCATTGTTTAATACCATGCTATTCAGTCTCCATGAGTTTGAATGTTTTTGAGTTTTTTCCTTGAGGTTGGTTTCTGGTTTCAAGCCCTTGCAGTTGGAGAAAATGCTTGATATGATTTCAATTTTCTTGAATTTGTTGAGGCTTGTTTTGTGTCCTACCATGTGGTATATCTTTTAAAATGTTCCATAGCATTTGAAAAGAATTTGTATTTTACTTCTCTGGGATGAAAGGCTCTCTATACATATCAATTAAGTTCATTTGATTTAGGGCATTGTTCAATGCCACAATATCTGTTGACATTTTGTTTGGAAGATCTATTTTTCACAGTAGGGTGTTAAAAATCCCCTTCTATAATAGTGTTGTTGTCCATAGCTTTGTTGAAGTCCTCCAAGATTTTTCTCATGTATTTGAGTGTTCCTATGTTGGATGCATATATGTTTATAATGTTTGTGTCTTCTTGATGGATTCTTCCCTTGAGTCTTATGAAGTGTCCTTCTGGGTCTCTTTTCATGGCCCTTGTTTTGAAGTCTATTTTGTCTGCTAATGCTACCCCAGCCTTTTTTTTTTCCTGTCCATGTGCTTGGAATATTTATTTTCAGCCCTTTACTTTCAATCTGTGTAGGACTTTTGTTCTGAGGTAAGTCTCTTGTAGGCAGTTTATGTATGGGTTATGATTTCTTATCCATTCCACTATTCTATATCTTTTAATGGGGGCATTTAATTCATTTATGTAATAATCCATTATTGATAAGTACTTATTCATCGCCATTTTTCATACCTTTGTTCCTCTCTCTCTCTCTCTCTCTCTCTGTTTTTCTTCCCATTCTTAAAGCAGACCCTTTAGCATCTCTTGCACAGGTGGTTTTTAGGAGGTACATTCTTTGAGGCTTCTTTTGTCTGTGAAAATCCTTATTTCACCTCCCATTTTAATTGTGTGCTTTGCTGGTAGAGTAGTCCCATTTGCCAGCCCTTGTTTTTCATTACTTGGAATATTTCTTGCCATTCCCTCCTTGCTTTGAGTGTTTCCACTGAGAAGTCAGCTGCTATTCATTCTTATTGAGGCTCCCTTGTATGTTAGTTCCTGTTTTTCCCTTGCTGCCTTTAAGATTCTCTCTTTGTCTTGGAATTTTCCATTTTAATTATGATGTGTCTTGAAGTGGGCCTCTTTGTGTTCCCCTTGATTGGTACTCTCTGTGTTTCCTGGATTTGTGTGCCTTTTTCTCTCATCAAATTATGGAAATTTTCCATCATTACTTTTTCAAACAGACTTTCTATCTCTTGCTCTTCTTCTTCTCTTTCAGGTACCTGAATTATACAAATATTATTATATTTTATTTTGTTCTTCATTTCCCTTAATTCCTCTTCACTTTTTCTAAGTCACTTTTCTTTTTCTTTCTCTTTCTGGGTGTTTCTTTTTACCTCATCCTTCAGCTTTCTGATCCAATCTTACACTTTATGAAGCCTGCTTTCAATTCCTTCTTCTGTGTTCTTCAATTCAGATATTGAGGTTTAAACTGATTTAAACAGTGATTTATTGTTCAACATGTTAAACATAATTGTAACATAGGAGGTCTAACCCAAGGATCTTGACGGCTTGTTTGGATAAGTCAAAGAATCTACAGGGAGTACTGGATAGAGTAGACATAGCCTTTATTATTCACATTTCAGGGAACACTGTCATTGGCAAATTGTCCAAGGAAGACCATATCACCCTGAGTCTGAGACTTGTTTTAAGTGGTCCCAGACAAAGGGGTCATGTGCTTATGAGTGACTCTAAAATATATTACCTCAGTGTGTATGTGCAGAGGGAAAAGTCAAGAAGTCATCACATAGGACAAGAAGCCCTCCCAAAAAAAGATGAGGAGAGAATTGCAATCCATTTCCAAAGAAATACACAGGGGCCTCCTGCCAGCCTTTCATTGTGGGGGTTGGATGAGCCATGTCCAGCATGACCTCACAATAATAAAGTGAGGAAACTATAACCTACTGAATAAAAGTCCCGGCATATTTATTTAATCTTGCAATGTAGAAAATCTTTTTAAGCTAAATAAAATACATTAAATAAAAGGAATGGCAGATTAGACCACATATAAATTTAAAATTTATGTCTGCAAAAATTCTACGAATAATAGGACAAACTCCATTAAACATATGACAGGTATAAGGTTAGTCTTCTCAATTTATAAAGAGTTAGCAGAAGCTTATAAGGTGAGAGAAATCAGCAGGCTAGGAAAAGAGCATAACAAAGGGAAAAGTAGTTCAAAATAAAACAAATTCCTCTAGGATTTTGTTCATCATCTTCTCCACCATTTAAATCCTACTCATCTTCATCATGAAAGTCAATTGCTACCATTTTCTTAAACCTGTTTTTTACTTACCTAAGAGGAATACTGGTCCTTCTAAGTTGCTTCTGGGTAGCTCTACCATACATATTTCTTCTATACACATTTTTTTGCCCTTTTTTCTTTTCTTAGAGCTGGTCATGTTCATCTTTTTCTTCCATTCTTGTTTATAAATTTCTTAAGAAAACAAACTATGTCTTCCTCATTTTAATTTCCAACACATTAAACCTTCAGTAACTATTAATAACCCTGTTTGAATAAATAAACTAATCAGGCTTTTCAAAGAACACAGATCATGCAAATAATGTAAGTCTGTGTTTTTAACTCACAACCTCAAACAACCATTTGGATTTAAATTTCTGATAAAATCTCAGCAAAAGTGACAAGACACCCTTCCTCAGGACATAAATTAATTTTCAGCATATAATAAAAATATAAACTCCCTTTCATTGGTTTATTCATGTAAGCAGCTTTAGATACATGAATCATGCTATACATAAAGCTTTGCTTTCAAATATAATTCACAGTATGAACCTTGAAGTAGCTGAGCTGTGCAGAAATGAGATTTTTCTGAGACTTTGAAAACAGTAGACGATAGCCACAATGTTCTTGACTGCATTGCTTATCTCACAGATACAGGGTATAATCCCACAGCTCCACGTTCCAAAGCATTTACTGAATCCATAACAGTTGAGTGTTTATGAAATCTGATCTAGTGGATGAAAACAAATTAAATTGGATTGTGTCTAAGGCAGCTAAAAGGTATACCTGAATTTTTGATCTATTGGACTTAATCCAATAGATCTATTGGACAAAACTGAATCAATTGGACTTAATCATTAAAACTTTTCTGTTACTTTTGAAGAAAGAAATTCATGTGCACTAAAACTCCTTTTCTGCTGGTAGGTATTTTCACTCTTTCCCTATTGCAAATGAATCTTTAAGAACACACACTTTCACACTAGCAGTATCTCCATTGAAGGAAACACAGCAATCTGATATTTTCACCAGAATTATCTGTGGAACTTTTGTTCCTTGCCTTTGGAGGTAATAAATATTCAACAGAAAAAATACAGGGAAAAAATTTGTCCTTGATGATAAGTTTTGGCACACATATGATTTAAATGACATGCTGAAAATTTCCCTGAAGCATTTTTGTGATGAGTGAAAACTAATATTCTCATAGGCACCTGACAAGGAAAGTATTATTTTCTTGGTGATCCTGATTTCAAGTATCAATAGCAACCTAGTTAATACTTTTATAAACAAAACACTTCATAGGGTAATGAGATTGCAGGAAAAGTAACTCAAGAAGTGTTTTGCACATAGACAAAGGGTGAGTATAAGAATGTATCTCCTACTTCAAGATTCATTCATTTTTTTCTTTGTTCAAAAGGGTCTACTATATGTTAGGCATTGAACACCTAAAAAAGTTAACTATCTCTACTAAAGAAAACTATGGTGAAAGAGCTCACTGTGTGAGTAGGCCTGGGAAATAGTAGATTCAAGACTTCACTGAACACAGGAAGCAATACTTGGAAAAAGTACTTACTTTGGAGTCAAAACACCTAAGTAATACTTCTGTCAGTGACACAAATTAATAGAGTAACTTTGGGCTAATCACCTATATCATCCTTAAGCCTCATTTTTCTTATCTTTAAAAGTTAAGAGTCAGATTAGATTATCCTTAAGGTCCTTTTGGCTCTAGGATTCTAATCGATGTAACAGAGCTTTTACCTTGGAATCAGTTCATCTTTGTATCATACTGCACTTTATTTCTTGGAGACTCACTACCTAAGAATTCAATTTAAGTCTTCATTCTACTATGGCCTATAAAGACATTTTTAAAGAGCCAGTAGATTACAGTTGTCAACTTTCCCAGATGTCATCATAAGTTCTAATCAGGAAGCATTTATCATCTACTAATGTCTACAGGGTAGATGAATTAGACATGTAGTAGTAATCATTTAATTAATCAGAAAAACATGCAAGAATGGAACTAACCACAGATCTTGCAGAGAGTATGATTATGGTTTTACTGACTTTTGTTGGAATGCTCTGTATTTTTTATTCTTGTCTTCATCCATCATCTTGACTCTGGCTCTCAAAAAAAAATGAAAATGTATTTGTCTTTATTAAGTTGCTCAGCATAGCAGTATTATTTAGAAATATTTCTTTTTTAAAGAATCTCATGTTTTTAATATAACAAATAATTTGATAGATGAGTACTATAAAAGTAAAAAGTTATTCTCATATTCCTTTAGACAATTAGGTATAATTCATTGTAAAAACTAGTGCTTAACAGGCAAAAAAAAAAAAGCCCTGCAATAATCTGTTGAAAATGTTAAATACCTAGCTTACTTAGAGGAGAAAAAAGAAATGCAAATAAGCTAAGGTCCTAACTTTTTTTCTAATTTTTCTCAACAGTGTTTACCACTAACAAGGCCAATTTTAATTCAGGACAATTATTTCAGTTTTCCATACTGAGTAGTTAGCTAGGCTTTTATGATCTATAGCTTTTGGCCATTTCCCCTCTGTTGAATTAAAGCTGTTCTTCTCCTAAGTAATCAGATAAGGATCAATACTATTGAGATCAAAGTCTTCAAACATCATATACTAATTTTCAATTGTATGCAAGCCTAAAGCTGATGTGTAATATGTCGACTCTTTTCCTCTGTAGGCATTTATGTCCATGTTCCAGATTCTTACCCAGGAAGGATGGGTGGATGTAATGGACCAAACTCTAAATGCTGTGGGACACATGTGGGCACCTGTGGTTGCCATCTATTTCATTCTCTATCATCTTTTTGCCACTCTGGTGAGTTTAGCACTTCTTTCATTTATGTCTTAGAGTTTATAATGGGATGAGCATCAACAGGTTTTTGGCCTACTTTGACTCTCTGAATGAGCGCTAGAAAACCAATGCAGATTAGTCTGGTTGGATGAGGTCTCTTTTATATTTGATTTCTATGAATAAATGAACTTAAGAAATGGGATTTCAGATGTAAATAAGAAGTTGTCTCCTTAGGTATAAGTGTTTGCATGAAGGCAAACAAGACAAAATAGAAATTTCACATATACATATCAATTTAAATGTCTCTAATCATTCACACCCTAGATGATCTAAGAATGAAACCAGAACTACATTATTATTATTATTATTATTATTAATCTTGTAGAGACACTCTCTTCAACTTCATCTTCTTCACAGCTGTCATTAAGTTGAAGATAGACACTGAAGACCTCAGGGTACAGTCAGTTAAATATAAATCAGCTCAGTGTTTTTGTGCTATGTGTAATGGAAAGAAGGAGATAGGAAAAAATAAACACATAGCAGTAAGTATTTTAAAAGCACAATAAAAACTGAATACCAAATCCAAGAAAAAAAATTCTGTCACACAGAGTTGTCTCTTCAATGTATTTTTATTAAAAACAAAAATGTTATTAACAGGAAGCTAAACAACAAAACAAACAAGCAAGCAGAAAAAAAACAAAGACACTGAAATAGAGAACAAGGGGACAGTGACCAGAGGGGATAGGGAAGGGAATTTAAGGGGGAAAAGGGGAGGGATTTGGAGAAACAAATATGAAGGACACAGGGACGAGAACTAAGGGGGGTGGAAATGGGAGGGAGGTGGGGAGCACGGGGCAGGGGGGACTGGGATGGGAGAAATAGACAAAAACCTGTACTTGAAAAATAACTAAATAAAAAATATGAAAAAAAAATAAAATAAACAAAGACTGAATTCCAAAAAAATGTTATGAAATGTGGCCTGTGGCAGAGTAAGGGATATAACTTTCAGGTCTTTCTAATGTGAAATGTACATCTTTATGTAATAAATTCGTGCATGTTTAAGAAGCAAACTTAAGCTCTACTCTTATGTTAAAATCTCCAAGTTAGAGACCCAAAATGTTCCCATTTACTAGGAACATACGGTATTAAAACAACTGCTACTACTACTGAAAGGCAAAATATTTCACAATTTTATTACTAATATTTGGAATAACCAAGGTATGTAACATTGCCATTTTACAGATGATGAAACTGAGGCTTAGAGGAGTTAAACTAATGTGCCCAATGCCACAGAGTGTAAACGTTAGAGTCAGAACGTCCCTAGGGCTGCCTGTTCTCATATGATCTTGCTACTACTTATTGCTACTTCTCTAGATTTGGAAACTTACTATGGTCACTGAAAACATCTGCATCAGATCAGACCTCTTCCAAAGAGTTACTAAAATAAAGCAAATTGCATATGAACTCTAAAATCCCTTCTAATTTTAAATATCTATGAATCAAGCAAGTACTTGAAAAACTAGATATTATATTAGAGGTTGCATTTGCTATAAGTAAAGGTTTTCAAAACTCAGACATGTTCACAAAGTATATGGGAGATGCATTGTTATGTGGTTTAAAGTCTTGGGTTCAAACAGGAGAACCACAAAGAAATAATTTTGTCATTCTTTATATGGTAACTTTTAAAATATTCACAAAGGGAAGGAACATTGAGTAGTGGTAATGAAGGCCTGGCTTCCAGAAGCAAATCTGACTATGCTAGAGTTCACAGGACACTTGATCCTGAGGTCTTTGCATACTCCTTTCCAGGACCTTTAAGTCTGTATCTGTCATTCATTTATTCATCCATCATTTACTCACTCATTCATGAATTCAACTGATGTTCATTAAGCACCTACTATCTGTATACATTCCTTTAAACAGATATGAAATAGCTTAGAGAGTATTGATCATTAGTTAAGTGCAGGATAGATATGATTGAAATAATGGATGTATGGGAATGATCTATGTAATTGTTTTTCTATTAAAACAATATACTTGTTTGCTAACCTCACTGTAGATTTTTTACATGCAGATATAGATTTGATCCTTAAGTCAGAGACTCACACATTATAAAAGCAGAAAGAAAAACTATCTAGCCAGAAAACTATTTAGCAAAGCAAATGTTTTTCAAGTGAACTACAGGAATTGCTAATATAACAGAATACTATATTAAATCTGGTACACAGGCTTCTTGCGTAGTCTAAATTTTCCTTATTGGGTCAAAAATGTGGCAATGATTATGGAACAGTAGAGCACTTCCAAGGATTTCTGAGATTCACCTGAGCCTTTAGGAATCCACTGAACACAGCTTGCAAACTCATTTCTAACTCCATTTCTTCATTCCACTGATTTAACTTTCTGTTCAAAATACTTATTATGACTTTATTGTTATTTTCAAAATTTTTAGTTAAAACAAAAAAGGTAATTTTTGTTCTTTTACTCATAATATTTTTCAAATCCGTAAAGCAATTGAGAATTGAAAAGTCAATGAAGGAGGTCTAGTAAATATGGTAGAGTACAAGAATATGGAGTTGGAGTTCAAAATTTAGATACAGGTTCTGTTTGACACTATGTGTGTAACTTGGAAGAATCAAACTTTCCTGCTTTCTGTCATCTTATATCTGAAATAATAATGCCCCACATCTAGTGCCCAACTTTGCCATTGCCAAGTAACTCGAGTTTGTATTTTAAGGGAGATTTTAGCCATGAAACAAGCAGATGATCATAGCAAGCAGATAGCTTATTAGCTATCACTAACACTGAGTTCCTTTAAGTAAGTTCCTTTAAGTAAGGTGTATGCATTTAAGTTGTATGTGAATATATGCTAAAATGTTTTTATGTTACTTTACATGTTTTTAATTTATAGATATAAAGTATTGTTAATCAGTTCAAAATATTATTTATGATTCTTCCTGGAACAAGTTTCTCTCTCCCTTCCTCTTTTTTCACCACACAATGGAGATAATTACTGTCTCCATGCATACCGAATAAATTTGGTATGAATCTGTCTTCCAGTTTTAAATCATATTTCACTAAATTTAACATACTATCAACTATAAGAAGACTCTTATTCTGTGTAAAATTAACAAAAAACAACTAAACTAAAAATGAAGATAAGTTATATCCAATTTCAGAGCTTTTAAAATGAAAATAAATATGCATGTTAAAATCAGTGAAATACAGTAGTTTCTCATATATGTGTATATATATATCCATTTAAAATATTTAGGGTTTTTAATTTAAGGTTATTATCTAGAAACATTTTATATCACTCATTTTTAACATTAACATTGACTTTCAGTTCGAGAAGCACTGCTGCAGTGCACTGATGACCACCTCTGGTGGAGATGACTTGTGAGCACAGTTCTCTGCCATAATAACCATACACCATTCTGGGACCACGTTAATTTGATCATATGTTTCCCTCTTTGCAAATCATTAGGAGCAGCAATTTTCAGAATAAGTAGTATCAAGCTCTACATAATTTTAAGTTTTTCACTAAATATTGTTTTTGAAATCATTTTATCTTAATATACATAAAACTCACTTGGTATGTATAGTCATGAATAATGAAATATGACTGAATATGCCATGTTTGTTTATCAGTTTGCAGTGAATATTTAGGTTGTTTTATAATGTTGTATATAATGTTTTATAATACATTTGTACTTTGTGTCCACTGGTATGAAAGTTTCTCTAGTATAGCCCTGGCTGGTGTGGCTCAGTGGATTGGGTGCTGGTCTATAACCCAAAGGTTCCTGGTTCAATTCCCAGTCAGGACACATACCTGAGTTGTGGGGCCAGGACCCTGGTGTGGGGAGCATAAGAGGTAACCATGCATTGATGTTTCTTTCCCTATCTTTCTCTTCCCTTCCCCCTGTCTAAAAAAGGAACAAATAAAATCTTTTATTTAAAAAAAGAAAGTTATTCTAGTATATATGCCAGAAAGTAGAATACTGAATACTGCCCAAATGAAACACAGATCTGCAAGCATGTACCAAATCTGATCCATAGGCTTCATCTATACAGCCTGTGAACTAAGACTGGTTTGTGCATTTTCAAATGGTTGACTACTTGTATAATATCATAACTATTGTCTCTTGGCCCTCAAAGCCTAAAATACTTACTCTCTATACCTTTCAATTGAGGAAGTCTGCTCTGTAAGCAAGGTGCACTAACTTACCTTCTCAAGTGTAATGATTGAGACTATCTGTGTGCTCTCGTTCTCACTTATAATTGATATTGTTAGACTTTTAATATTTTGACAACCTAGTGAATTGAATGGTGGGGTTACTTTTTCTTAACTTGCATATTTGCATTTCCATAATTATCAGGAACAGAGCACTTCTTCATGTATTGATTGGCCATTTTCTCTGTGACTGCCCCAAAAATATGCTCTATATATTTATAAAAATATGCTCTTTTTCTAAAATTTGTTTTGTCTTTTTTAAAATTCATTTGTTGGGGTACATATTTTCTGGATATTAATGCTTTGACTACTGTATAAAAGTCCCTTCTTAGGCAGTATTTTGTTATTCCAATTTGTGATATATTTTGACATTATATTTTTTAAAGACTTGTACATATTTAATAGACAAACAAATAAAGATTGCACTGGCTGGTGTAGCTCAGTGGATTGAGTGCAGGCTGTGAACCAAAGGGTCACCAGTTCAATTCCCAGCTGTGGGTTGTGGGCTAGGACCCTAGGAGGGGGTGTGCAAGAGGCAACCACGTGTTGCTGTTTCTCTTCCTCTCTCCTTCCTTTCCCTGTCTCTAAAAATAAATAAAATCTTTTTTAAAAAGGAAAGATAGACACCACACACACTCTTCAACGGATTTTTACCTATAAACAATATCTATGGGAATGAAGTAGGACATTTTCTGCCTCCCTGCTAAAATAGAAAAAGGATAAGATTTAGCTTGAACATTTCAGGTGTCTTTCTTTTTTTTTTCTTTTCTAGTACCCCCCCACCACAGCCATCCCCATCTCCCTACCCTGATTCCATCCCCCTCTTGCTTTTGTCCATAGTTCCTTTATAGTTGTTTCTATAAACCCTTCACCCTTTCCCCCCAATTATCCCCTCCCATTTCCCCTCTGACTACTGTCATTTTGTTCTTAATATCAATGTCTCTGGTTATATTTTGCTTGCTGGTTTGTTTTGTTGATTAGGTTCCACTTAAAGGTGAGATCATATGGTATTTTTCTTTCACCACCTGGGTAATTGCACTTAGCATAATGCTCTCCAGTTCCATCCATGCTGTTGCAAAGGGTAGGAGCTCCTACTTTCTGCTATGTATGATTCCATTCTGTAAATGTACCAGTTTTTTGATCCATTCATTTGCTTATGGGCACTTAGGTAGCTTCCAGCACTTGGCTATTGTAAATTATACTGCTATGAACACTGGGGTGCATAGGTTCTTTTGTATTTGGGTTTCAGAGTTCTTAGGGTATAATCCCAGCAGTGAAATTTCCATATCAAAAGGCAGGTCTATTTTCAGTTTTCTGAGGAAATTCCTGACTGTTTTCCATAGTGGCTACACCAGTCTGCATTCCCAACAAGAGCGCACTAGGGTTTCCTTTTCTCCACAACCTCTCCAACACTTATTGTTTGTTGATTTGCTTATGATGGTCATTCTGACAGGTGTGAAGTGGTATCTCCTTGTAGTTTTAATTTGCATCTCTCTGTTGGCTAATGATACTGAGCATATTTTCATATGTCTCTGGGCCCTCTGTATGTTCTCCTTGGAGAAGTGTCTATTAAAGTCTTTTGCTCATATTTTAACTGGGTTTTTTGTCTTCCTGGAGTGCCTTGGCCACTATCTCAAGAGGAGAGTGCCCCAATTCTTGCTTTGATAGGCTTTTATTGCATTTCTGGGCACATTACAAGATGGTCCTCATTTACTATGCACAGATTCACTTTAGGTGGTCATCTTTTACAGAAAACAAAGAAGAGGATGCCACTAATCACATCACAGAAGAAGAATATTTGCAAACACAAAGGGAAAGGTGGTTAAACTGGTTATACTTGCCCTTGAAAGGTTTAGCATGCATTTTAGGAAGTTACCTTAAAGATATACAGTAAATGTTTTCTGCCTCAATTTAGGATGAGGGAGTTTTAGCAAAAAGCAAGTCTCAAAGCAGTCTAGGTACAATGTAGGCCTCATTGCCCACTGGAGAACCTATCAGTGGGTGTGGGTCCTGTGTATGGGACCTACCTTTCCACTGGCCTTTCGAATGGGACCTGAGCCCTTGCCACACAGAATGGTCTTCTATGTAGATACTTTATTTTTTCTTGTTGTTATATCAAATGGGATTTTTTTCCTGTTTTCTGTTTCTGATGTTTCATTGTTGATATACAAAAAGGCCTTTGATTTCTAAATACTGACTTTGTATTTTGGTGAAATCCTGCTGTTTTGCCAAATTAATTTTTTAGGTCCAGTACTTTTTTGGTGGAGTCTATAGGATTTTCCATGTATGTTCTCATGTAATCTGCAAACAATGACAGTTTTGCTTCCTCCTTACCAATGTGGATGCCTTTTATTTCTTCTGCTTGTCTGATTGCTATGACTTGGACTTCCAATACTATGTTGAGTAGAAGTGGTGAAAGTGGACAACTTTGTCTCATTCCTGACCTTAGTGGGAGAGCTCTAAGTTTTTGCCCATTGAGTATGATGTTGGCTGTAGGTCTCTCATATATGCCCTTACTGTGTTGAGGAATGCTCCCTCTACTCCCACTTTACTGAGTGTTTTTATCGTAATTGGCTGCTGTACCTTATCAAATGCTTTTTCTCATCTATTGATATGAACATGTTTTTGTCTTTCATTTTGTTTATGTGATGTATTATGTTTATTGATTTGTGAATATTGAGCCATCCTTGCATCCTTGGGATGAATCCCACTTGGTTGTGATGTATGATCTTTTTAATGTATGGCTGGATGTGGTTTGCCAGTATTTTGTTGAGGATTTTAGCACCTATGTTCATCAGCAATACTGGCCTGTAATTTTCTTTCTTCGTTGTGTCTTTATCTGGATATGGGATGAAGATGATGCTGGCTTCATGAAAAGAATTTAGAAGTCTTTTGTCTTCTTGGAATTTTTGGAATGTCTGTAAAGTATAGGTGTTAGCTCTTCCTTAAATATTTTGTAAAATTCTCCTGTGAAACTGCCCAGACCAGGGCTTTTGTGTGCCAGGAGCTTTTTCATTACTCCTTTCATTTTGTCAGCTGGTATTGGTCTGTTTGGGGTTTCTGCTTCTTCTTCACTGAGTTTTGGAAGATTATATTTTTCTAGAAATATGTCCATTTCACCTGGGTTTTCAAATTTCTTGGCATACTTCTTCACAGTAATTTCTTACAATCCTTTGTATTTCGGTAGCATCAGTTGTAACCTGTTTTATTTCTGATTGTGTTTATTTGGGTCCTCTCTCTTTTTTTCTGGATGAGTCTGCTTAAAGACTTGTTGATTTTATTTGTCTTTTCCAAGAACCGGCTCCTGGATTTATTGATCATTAAAATTGTGCTTTTAATCTCTATTTCATTTAATTCTACTCTGATCTTGGTTATTTCCTTCCTTCTCCTAGCTCTAGGCTATCTGTGTTGGTATTCCTCCATTTCTTGTGGATGTGGGATTAGGTCGTTTATTTGAAATGTTTCTATCTTTTTTTAGGTAGGCCTCTATTGCTATGCACTTCCCTCTCAGCACTGCCCTTGCTGTGTCCCATAAGTTTGGGGTTGACGTGAGTTAATTTTCATTTGTTTCCAGACACTTTTTGATTTCTTCCTTCATCTCATTCTTATCCCATTCATTGTTTAATACCATGCTTTTCAGTCTCCATGAGTTTGAATGTTTTTGAGTTTTTTCTTTGAGGTTGGTTTCTGGTTTCAAGCCCTTGCAGTTGGAGAAAATGCTTGATATGATTTCAATTTTCTTGAATTTGTTGAGGCTTGTTTTGTGTCCTACCATGTGGTATATCTTTTAAAATGTTCCATAGCATTTGAAAAGAATTTGTATTTTACTTCTCTGGGATGAAAGGCTCTCTATATATATCAATTAAGTTCATTTGATTTAGGGCATTGTTCAATGCCACAATATCTTTGTTGACGTTTTGTTTGGAAGATCTATTTTTCACAGTAGGGTGTTAAAAATCCCCTTCTATAATAGTGTTGTTGTCCATAGCTTTGTTGAAGTCCTCCAAGATTTTTCTCATGTATTTGAGTGTTCCTATGTTGGATGCATATATGTTTATAATGTTTGTGTCTTCTTGATGGATTCTTCCCTTGAGTCTTATGAAGTGTCCTTCTGGGTCTCTTTTCATGGCCCTTGTTTTGAAGTCTATTTTGTCTGCTAATGCTACCCCAGTCTTTTTTTTTTTCCTGTCCATGTGCTTGGAATATTTATTTTCAGCCCTTTACTTTCAATCTGTGTAGGACTTTTGTTCTGAGGTAAGTCTCTTGTAGGCAGTTTATGTATGGGTCATGATTTCTTATCCATTTGGCTATTCTATGTATTTGGGGGGGTAATTTATTTTAATTGTTGTTGTATTTCTTTTGATTGGATCATTTGATCCATTGACATTTCAGGTTTTGTTTATAGGTATTTGTTCATTTCTCCCTCTTTGTTCCTGTGTTACTCTCTCTTTCACTCTTTCCTTTCTCTGCTTATAGTAGTCCCTTTAGTAAATCTTATAGTGCTGGTTTGGTGGAAATAGATTCTTTTAGCCTTCTTTTGTCTGGGAAAATTTGTATTTCACCTTCCATTTAATTTAGAGCCTTGCTAGGTAGAGTAATCTTGGTTGCACACCTTGTTTTTCACTACTTGGAATATCTCTTACCATTTTCTCCTGGATGGAGTGTTTCTGTTGAGAAATCAGCTGCTATCGTTAATGAAGTCCCTTTGTACACTACTTCTTATTTCTCTCTTGCTTCCTTTAAGATTCTCTCTTTATTTTTAGTACTTGGCATTTTAAATCTGATATATTTTGTAGTGGACTCTTTGGATTTGTCTTCATTGGGACTCTATGTGCTTCCTAACATTGCATGTTTTTTCCTCTCTCCAGTTTTAGAAAGTTTTCTGTCATTATTTTTTCAAACAGGTTTTCTGTCCCTTGTTCTTTTTCTTCTCCTTTTGGTATTCCCATGATTTGAATGGTGTTGCATTTCACATTATCTTGGCGTTCCCTTAAGCTGTCTTTGTATTTTGGGGGGTCTTTTTTCATGCAGCTGCTCTGCCTGGGCATTTCTCTCCAGCTCACTAATTAGTCCTCTGCTTCATCCAGCCTACTTATAGTTATTTCTAGTGTACTTTTTATTTCTGAAATTTTATTGTTCTTTTTTTTCTGGTTTTTGTTTATAGTTTCTATTTTCTTTTCATGCTGATGTAGTTCTCACTCAGTTCCTTGTAGTTGTCTGTGAGTTTTTTGAGCATCTTTATAAGCATTGTTTTGAATTCTATATGTGATAGTTTGGTTATCTTTTTGTTTAGCTTTTTTAGTAGGGAGTCTTCCATTCCTTTTGATGGCATGTTCTTTTTTCCCCATTTTCTATGATGCTTTTTGTTTGTTTCTGCACTTTATGATATTTTACTTCACTAGCTGTCTTTGTTGGGTAAACTTCTATGTTAGGAATGCTGTGAGGTACAAGGGTGAGGTCTCTTTGATCTCTTTGTGTGCAAGCTCTAGGTTTGCCCTTCCTTCTGTTTATGCAGGCTCTCTTATTGTACTTGGTTTTTTACCTTTTGGTTGTTACTTTGTTGGTGGATTTTCTCCTCCAGTGGGTGTACTAATGTTCACAGCTCCCACATAATCTTGTATGTGATCAGTGGCAGGGGGTAGGCAAAGTGGATTAAAAGAGAAGGAAAGTGTTCTGTGGAATTTAAAGTACCAACAAGTAGAGAAGAGATAGGAGATCCTTTGGATAAGTATAGCATTACCCATGCTATCTCACCCAACTAGCCACATTTTATAAAAGGTGAAAAAGATAAGACTTCTGTTTGAGGACTGTGAGCTGAATCCAGAAAACAGAGTTCTCATTCAAGGTTAGATGATAAGATACACAGAGTAATGATAGAAAGTAGGCATAGAGAAAGAGAGAATAGAGTTAACCACAACAATAATAAAGCTCAGAAATAAAGTGACGGGCTAAGATCAGGGAGGGGTGCTGCATAGTATGTACAATTTTACAGAAAAACAATTATTTACAGTAGTACTGGAACAACAATAATATGACAAGAAATATATGATTTGGATAACAAAAATAGAAAGTACATGATCAAGAGAAGTGTATTATTGGAACACGAATGAAGTGAAAGAAGGAAAATTAAAATACGATGAGATAGAATTAAAAAAAAAGTCAGTGCAATTAAACAGAGAAATAAAATGATGAAAACTAAACAGAAAGAAGAGAAATAAAAATAGTAATAAAAAACTAAAAATAATGAAATAATAATAATAATAATAAACAATAAAATGCCAGTTCTATGGGATAGCAAAATTATTTTGTCTCAGTTTCTCAGTTGTTGGGGTTAGCCTTGTGCTTCCTCCTTGGATCTGTCTCTGGACCTTTCACAACTCCAGGTCTTACTGTCTTCCTTGGGGGAAAGAAAGAAACAAACAACAAAAAAGGAAAGGAAAGCAAAAAATAAGCCTCCTTCTGACTTTAAACCCACTGAGTGAGTTCTGCTGGTCTTCCTGGATGCCACAGGAGGAGGGGAGCTGGGGTTAGCTTTTCTTTCTTCCTATAGTTTTGCCAGGATGAGTGCCAGGTCTGGGCTGCAATAGTCACACGTGCTCAGCCTCCAGTCCAGGTCCTCCAAGAGCTGCCGGGACCCTGCTGTCCATCTGTGCCAGGCCTGCGCCTTTAATCCCCAAGTTGTGTGATGTCCATGTGGTGCACCTTCTCCTTGCTCTTTGCAAGCCCACCATTGCCAGAGCCCACCACCAACCAAGTGGCTCCACTGAGCCTCAGGACAACCAGTGTGAATCAGCTCAGGGCTGGGCCAGAGTCCAGTGAAGGCAAAAGGCTCAAACCAGCCTTAGGATGAGCTGTGGGAATCAGCTGCCTGGCAAGCTGTGTGAGCCTATTGCTATTCATGAGTTCCTTACAAATCGACTGCGAGCTTTTTTTTTTTTTTTTTTTAAGTAAAGGCCTCTTGTTTAAGCCTGTAGTTCTTAACAAGCACCTAGCTTTTCACACAGCCCAACTTTCTAACTAGACAGGAGACTATCCAGATCAGGTCTGATGTGGCCCAACTCTTCTCCCTTCTCCAGGTATTGCCTGGCACCCCAGTTTCTCTGGTAACAACCTACCCAGCATCCACAGTCCCCATGGGTATATACCACCTCTGTGTATCTCTCACTTAGTCTCTATTCCCCCCAACTACTTCAAGCATCCAGGTCCCTCCTATTGCCAGGCTGCCCTCCCTGCTCTGGTAGGGGAAGGACCTGGTGATTTAACTCTCCTCCAAGTATCCTGCAGAAGACACCTGGTGGGGGAGGGGGGAGGAGGCAAAGCAGCCTAGGTCCCTACGCAGATCCCAGGGACCTTAGCATTGCAACACAATCTCCTCACCGTCTGTTTATCAGTGTCCTCTATAATTTTTGGCCTCCATACTTCATATCAGCTGGGATTCCATTTGCTGTTCACTCTGTTCCTCAAAAGATTGACTAGGTGTTCCAGCTGGGCACAGTGAGAGCCGGGCTCTGCTCCCACCTACCTCACTGCTGTCTTCTTGAGCAGGTCTGACATTATATTTCGACGTGGTCAAACTATTAATTTTTCACTTATGGTCAATATTTATTTTGGGTTCATGCTTAAGATATTTCTTCTCACCCCGAGGTAATAAAAATATTCCCTTCTATCTTATAATTGTTTTAAATATATGCCTTTTACCTTTAGACCTTTAATGCATCTCAACTTACTGTTTATATCTAGTTTAATTTAGGTGAGATACACTGTTTAAATAAAACTCAAATGGACTTTTCTCAAACACATTATGTTAGATTTTTTGTTTTGACATATTTAGTTGTCTCTGATTATGAACTTAAAGCAAAAAAGTTGGCTATACAAATATTTAAATTTACAAATGACTTTTTAAATGAAAACTAATTAACTCAGTTAAAGAGATCACTCTATAACTAAACTAAAACTAAGAATGTCAGCTAGTCAAAATATCTAGGGACTCAAGATACTTCCCCAGTTCACTGAGATTTTGTTTAAAGTATGACCAGCAATTATTTTTCTTTTCTTGGTTATTCTCAGACTGATCATCATTAAGGCTCTATTAAGTTAGCTCAGCTTGATTTAGCAGTTTTACTAAATCTCAACTAATATGTGTAAGTAGTAACTTACATTCTAACTGAAGTGGGGAAGAGCTTAATACCTGTCCTTTTTGGGCCTATAGCTAGTACAGAAACAGGACTAGTAAATACAAACAAAACAATAAAACCTATGACTCAAGGCCTAAAGATACAAGTGATAAAACAACTGTGAGTACATGTCGTTGCTAGGCAATCAATGACTACAGAACAAACATTAGCTTCCCAGTCATTCCAGCTCTACCTGATCTGAAATAGAGTTTAAAATATTAGCAGTAAAGCAATCAGACTTTGTTTTTAGACATGTAAATATGTGCATGAACATGATAAACCTGTGATTTTATATATATACACACATATATATATCACTCTCTTAATAACTGAATATTTAATAAGTTGAAAATCTCCGTTCCATAAGCCTGTCTTCAGCCTTGAACTTACCTTAAAATGAGAATTTTTGTTAAATTGTATGTTTCAGCAAAATACTACAAAGTATTGCAACCCAAATGAAAAAAAAAAAGTCCGTGTGTGTGTGTGTGTGTGTGTGTGTGTGTACACAAGCTCTGATTTTTTTTAATCCATACTGGCTATTGGTGCCCTACAACCTGCGGTGAATTTCTGATTCAGTCTTCCCAGGGACCTGCATGTACCTAGCAGCTAAAAAGCAAAAAAAAGTTTCATTACAGTTTATTCTGGCATAAAAAAACAGCAGGCTGTTCTATTGCCCTCTGGGGGCACCCATTTTCCAGCTCACAATGAAAATCAAGCTTAAGTAAGTATTTACCAAATGCATATTCATAACCATTATCTATAATCCCTTTAAAATGGCTCTTTCATAGGCCAGGTACACATTCTGTATTTCTGTCCTAGCTTCAATTTTCCAAATGCTTGTGCAATTTATCTTTTCCTTCACTTTTGCCAATTATTTGGGGATTAAAGACTGTAGAAGCCTTACCCAATTGAAAAGACTATTTTCTTTTTTTTTATTCTCTGTGCTTTTCCCTTTGTTATTGTTTCAAAGGAAAGCCCTATGATGGGAATATTAAAAAAGATGAAATGTAATTAAGCATCCATTGTGGGTAGTTTTTTTGTTACCTTGGAAGTGCTTTAATTAACACAGCAATCATTTGATTTTGCTTTTGCACTGGCAGCTTTCTGAGATAGTAATATTTTGCTGACAAAGATGGGCACTCCAAAGTGTAAATTAAATAATTTGATTTTATAGGATTCATTTAAAAGTGCATCTGTGTTGAACATTTCCCATTTTACAGTACTCTGATTACATTTGACTTTCTGTTGACCTATATAAAAAATGAGATTGTTTCCAACTCTAGCCTGCAAGACAGCTTAGGATAGTGTGATTCTAAATCGTAAGAAGGAAAAAAAGCACACACACGAGGATATGGGTTGCTGACCAGATACCTGCTGTGCTTTTATATTATATTTGAAAATAAATTTTTAAATCGAAATTTTAATAGAGTTCATAGTAGAGAAAGAAATAAGATTAAAGCTGGCATTTCAGCTAAATGGCTAACTTTAAACTATAGAAAAAGGAAGGTAAAATTAAACTTTAGAAAAGAAATGACAATGAAAAGGGATAGATATTTAAGGTTAGGTATAACTATATGCAGAGGTCAGGAGAATACAAAATAGGATATGCAGCTACAGACACAGAAATTCTCAGCCAAGAAAACACATTCTAAAATGGTAAGGCTGTCCTTTTATAAAAATAATCCATAATTTTCAGCAATCTTAACCATGAAAACCCAAAAAATGAGTACATTGGGTAGAATGTTCATATACAAACAAAAAATGGAGGAAATAATGAAAATAGAAATACAAAAGTTTATTGAATTTTGCTGAAATGGACTATGGATAAATGCAAGAAAACAAGTTCTCTGTAGTTAAACATATAAAACTTAAAACATGGTGAATACCTAGCAAATCCTTAGCTCCTGTGAGTCTGGCTTTTTCAGAAGTGTATAAGCCATGAGAGGAGTAGTTAGAAAAAGAGAAGAGGGGTCATAAGGATTTCTTGTACCTGAACACCTCTTAAGACTCTGAGGCAGGAGCCATATTGAACCTGGAAAAGAATGCTTTGAATTCCACTAAGTTAGAAGGGCAACATCCCACCAATATGTTGCTATGTCATTCATAAAAATTCTAAGAACACTTGCCATGCTTCTAGAGACCTGATGTGTGGCATTTTCCACACTGAATGCATTACCAATCCTAAAAGTATCTTATGAATGGGGATTCTAAGCTGATGAAAATAAGGACATAGATACTTGAAAATTTTAATATTTATTCTCCATTTTTTCATTGACATTGGTGATTTATGTTTCAATAGTGCACATAGAATAAGGAAGTGACTATATTATCAGTTCTATATTACAAGGAGAATAAATACTTTTATTGCATATTCATATAATGGAATGTTTGAGACCTGTTAAAAGTGGCAACTAGCCACAGCATGAATATATATATGAATCTTTTTTTGTAAAGCATTACACAAATGAATTACTGCTGTTGAAAGGATATATCATTTGTGCTTTAACAAAGCACCAGAGGAAATGAAAGGGTATATAGTTAGTCTTTATTCCCCTGGAAATTACATCATTAAAAAAATACTGATATAGTATTTAATGCCACATTACAAATTCAAATATTATATAAATCTAAATATTAAAAATAAAGCAGAATAAGTTAGTGCATAATTTTTAATTATTTTATTGTTGTTCAATTACAGTTGTCTGCATTTACTCTCACTATTCCTCCCATCCCAGCCATAATTTAGAACTAGCAAAATATAAAGGTGTGTCATGCAAATGATGAAGCTCTTTGAGTCAACGTGGCAAGCCCCTGTAAAATTTATATATTATATTAATAACATTTTAATATAAACCTGTAAATCACATTCAATGGCTATGGGAAAACTTTTGACACAGCACATGTGACACTTGTAAATAGATAGACATTGAATGAAAATATGATTTGGACATCAGTATAATGGGTTCAGATTATTAACTAGCATTACCTCAGGTTTCACACTTGCTACTCAAAATCCCTTCCCTTTTTCCCCCTTAAATTTCCTTCCCTCTCCCCTCTGGTCACTGACAACTTGTTCTCTATTTCAGTGTCTTTCTTTGTATTCTGTTTGCTTGTTTGTTTTGTTGTTTAGCTTCCTGTTAAAGGTGAGATCATATGGTATTTGTCTTTCAATACCTGGCCTATTTCACTCAGCATAATGCTTTCCAGTTCCATCCATGTTGTTGCAAAGGGTAGTAGCTCCTTCTTTCTCTCTGCTGCATAGAATTCCATTGTGTATATGTACCACAATTTTTTGATCCATTCATTTACTGACGGGCACCTAGGTTGCTTCCAACACTGGGCTATTGTAAATTGTGCTGCTATGAACATTGTGGTGCATAGGTTCTTTGAAATTGATGTTTTAGGATTCTTGGGATATAATCCTAACAGTGGAATTGCTGGGTCAAAAGGCAGGTCAATTTTTATTTTTCTGAGAAAATTCCATACTGTTTTCCATAATGGTTGTACCAGTCTTCAATCCCACCAACAACGAACTAAGGACCCCTTTTCTTCACAACCTCTCCAACATTTGTTGTGTGTTGCTTTCTTTATGATCCTGACTTGTCATCCTGACTGGTGTAAAGTGGTATCTCATTGTGGTTTTAATTTGCATCTCTCTGATAGCTAGCAATATTGAGCATCTCTTCATGTGTCTCTGGATATTCTGTATGTCTTCTTTGGAGAAGTGTCTGTTCAAGTCCTTTTCCCATTTTTTAATTGGGTTAGATGTCTTCTTAGAGTGGAGTCTTGTAAGTTCTTTGTATATTTGGGAGATTAAACCTTTGTCTGAGGTATCATTGGAAAATATGTTTTCCCTTACAGTTGGTTGTCTTTTTAATTTAATACTGTTTTCTTTAGCCATGCAGAAGCTTTTATTTTGATGAGATCCCATTTGTTTATTCTTTCCTGTATATTCCTTGCTCTAGGGGACATATCAGTAAAAACGTTGCTGCGTGGAATATCTGAGATTTTCTTGCCAATGTTCTCCTCTAGGACTTTAATGGTTTCAAGGCTTATATTTAAGTCTTTTATCCACCTTGAATTTATTTTGGTGTATGGTGTAAGTTGGTGCTCAAGTTTAATTTTTTTGCAGGTAGCTGTCCAGTTCTCCCAACACCATTTGTTGAAGAGGCTATCTTTACTCCATTTTATGTTACTGCCCCCTTTGTCAAATATTAATTGACTGTAGAGAGTTGGGTTTATTTCTGGGCTCTCTGTTCTGTTCCATTGGTCTATGTGCCTGTTTTTATGCCAGTACCAGGCTGTTTTGATTACAGTGGCTTTGTAATACAGTTTGATATCAGGTATTGTGATTCTTCCTACTTTGTTCTTCTTTCTCAAAAGAGCAGCTGCCATTCAGGCTCGTTTATGGTTCCATATAAATTTTTGAAGTGTTTGTTCTGTGTCTGTGAAATATGCCGTTGGTACTTTAATAAGTATTGCATTGAATCTGTAAATAGCTTTGGGTAGTAGTATGGACATTTTGATGATGTTAATTCTTCCAATCCATGAACAGGGTATATGTTTACATTTGTTTGTGTCTTCCCTGATTTCTTTCTTCAGTGCTGTGTAGTTTTCTGCATATAGGTCTTTTACCTCCTTGGTTAGGTTTATTCCCAGATATTTTATTTTTCTTTTTGCTATATCGAATGGGATTTTTTCCTGGATTTCTGCTTCTGCTGATTCATTGTTGGTATACAAAAATGCCTTTGATTTCTGGATACTGACTTTGTAACCTGCTGTTTTGCCAAATTCGTTAATTAGTTTGAGCAGTTTTTTGGTAGCGTCTATACGATTTTCCATGTACACTATTATGTCATCTGCAAACAGTGACAGTTTTGTTTCCTCCTTTCCTATTTGGATGCCTTTTATTTCCTTTTTCTGCCTGATCACTGTGGCCAAAACTTCTAAAACTATATTGAATAGAAGTAGTGAAAGTGGACATCCTTGTCTTGTTCCTGATCTTAGTGGAAAAGCTTTTAGTTTTTGCCCATTGAGTATGATATTGGCTGTAGGTCTCTCATATATGGCCTTTATTATATTGAGGAATGCTCCCTCTATTCCCACTTTGCTGAGTGTTTTTATCATAAATGGGTGTTGTACCTTATCAAAAGCTTTTTCCGTGTCTATTGATATGATCATGTGGTTTTTGTCTTTGCTTTGGTTTATGTGATGAATTACACTTACTGATTTGTGAATGTTGAACCATATTTGCATCCCTGGGATGAATCCCAGTTGGCCATGGTGTATAATCTTTTGGATATATTGTTGGATGTGATTTGCCAATATTTTGTTGAGGATTTTAGCATCTATGTTCATCAGTGATATTGGCCTGAAGTTTTCTTTCTTTGTTGTATCTCTATCTGGTTTTGGAATTAGGATGATGCTGGCTTTATAAAAGGAGTTTGGGAGTTTTCCATCCTTTTGGATTTTTTGAAATAGTCTGTGAAGAATAGGGGTTAGCTCTTCCTTAAATGCTTTGTAGAATTCTGTTGTGAACCCATCTGGTCCGGGGCTTTTGTGTGATGGGAGTTTTTTTATTATTGCTTCAATTTCTTTTGCTGTTATTGGTCTATTCAGGTTTTCTACTTCGTTTTTATTGAGTTTTGGGAGATTATATTTTTCTAGAAATGTGTCCATTTCTCCTAGGTTCTCAAATTTCTTGGCATACAGTTCTTCATAGTAATTTCTTACAATCCTTTCTATTTCTGTGGTATCAGTTGTAATCTCTCCTCTTTCATATCTGATTGTGTTTATTTGTGTCCGTTCCCTTCTTTTCTTGATGAGCCTACTTAAAGGCTTGTCTATTTTATTTATCTTTTCAAAGAACCAACTCCTGGATTCATTGATCCTTAGAATTGTGCTTTTAGTTTCTATGTCATTTAATTCTGCTCTAATCTTGGTTATTTCCTTCCTTCTACTTGCTTTGGGTTGTCTTTGTTGTTGTTCCTCGAGTTCTTGCAGGCGTAGAGTAAGGTTGTTTGTTTGAAATGTTTCTCTCTTCTTTAGGTAGGCCTGTATAGCTATGAACTTCCCTCTCAGGACTGCCTTCACTGTGTCCCATAAGTTTTGGGTTGTTATGAGATCATTTTCATTTGTTTCCAGAAACTTTCTTATTTCTTCCCTAATTTCATTCTTGACCCATTCGTTGTTTAATAGCATGCCATTCAGTCTCCATGATTTTGGGTATTTTGGATTTTTTCCTTTGAGGTTGGTTTCCACTTTCAGTCCCTTCTGGTCAGAGAAAATGCTTGGTATGATTTCAATATTCTTGAATTTGTTGAGGCTTGTTTTGTGTCCTGTCATGTGGTCTATCTTTGAGATACCTCAGGTTTCTGTGAAAACAGAACAAACATGAATATAACACAGGAATTGAGGAATGGTTTTTGCTTTCGGAAAAAGAATTCATTCCCTATTCCCATGTCTTTCATTACCATGCACTGGGAAGTAGGTGACACCCCCTTCAGTCCACAATCCCAGTCCAATTCCTCACAGCACTGGGTTTGTAAAAAAATGATGTCTCGCTGTCAGTGTTAGTTAAAAATAGTGAAAACTAAGCTGCCCTCCCTTCACTTCTATTTCTTTATCACAGTAGTTATTGCCACCTTATTAGAGTCTGAGAAAAGAATGACAGTGTAATATTCACCTCCTCACAATGGGCTGCAGGCTACTCCTGCCTCTTTTGCATCTTCTATCTCCATTCCAAAGAGACATTGAAAGCCAGACTTTGGTCACCTCTCACCCTGCATGCCAAGTCCTCCCCTTATCACAGTGCCACTTCAGGAACAGGGCAACAAGGACCAAGCTAAAAGTCCGGGTACAAATAGTTCTGGGAGGAAACTTAAGCTCTGTGTATACTTTTAAATAGTTTCTGGTTTTACCTGTTAATTAAGCAGTGATGCTTAAACATTCAAGGGTATCTGTTAAATGAACTTGGGTTTAATGATGGTTTAAAGGCAACTATGAACTCTCTCTTATATAACTCCTAAATTTATTGTCAAAACCATTCCCAAACTCTTGTCTCAATTCTGTAAGCCTGGGGCTTTCAAACTGCAAAGCTCCTTCAGCACTTTTCCCGACAAAACCAAAGCCTTTCCTTTTTGAGTCTTGCCTTCATTCTACAGTGAAAATCACTCTTATCTACATGACAAGGAGAAAGTACAGCTATCATCCCACATCTGTTTCTCTGTCCTTCTGCTGTGAGGGTAGCTTTTTTCTCTTTTCTCTAAGAAGAATGTATAAAATAAATTTATACAAATTTATAAAATAAATTTTACAAAATAAATAAATAAAATGTTATATAATTAATAACCTTTTGTCAAACTGTACACTGAGCAATCACCATTGCAATGATCCAGTTTAAGATATATTGCATGTATTAAAAAGAAAAGCAATAAAATCATCTGATAGAAAAAAATTATCATAGAAGAAACTAATGTCATCACTTTGTGATTATTACAACCACCCTCTCCTACCTCAGCAGCCTGTCTCAGCCTTTTCTCTGGCAGCCATTCTGGCTGGTCTTAGCTGCTCAGCAGGCCCTTAATTAGCCACATGCTCCCAAAATCCTGTTTTTGTTCATAACACCTAGAAAGCCTTTTTCACAATTCTCTATCTGCCAAAATCATTCTTTTCCTTGGTATCTTGTTGTCTTGATAGCACAGGATTGGACTCAGTTCCTCACAATCTTAAATAAGTAACTTTCAGAAGATGCACCAGACCTATTTTCCCAAATCAGCTCTCAGAAATCTAAATGCTTGGAGAGCACAAAACTACATGTGTGATATTCTGCTTGGGTTTAGTTTCTCTTTGTTAGTCTCCGCACTTGTGTGTCCCACCCTGAACCCACACTGTAATTTTTCTTCACATTCCTGCTTTCTGAAAAGAAAGAAGAGTGTTTTCTGTTATAGAACATGAAGGAGGCAGAAAGCTCTGGAAAGAAGCAGGGAGGCAAAGCATGTTTGGGTAGTAGGGTGGCATTCCATTCTCGGAGGCAACAACAGTACTGGTACCAACCTTGATGTACTCTGACATGCAGATTCAAGATTCATCTTGTATTCACTTCTTGTTTAAACTTGGAGGGAAAATAGCCTTGCTCGGGGCTCCACATGGACAAGGGGCAGCCTAGATAGAGTTGAGGAGTTGCCTGAGAGGTCTCCGAAGAACATGTGGGGTACTTTCTACCCAGAACTGTAGAACTTCCAACCTTCCCTGGGAGTTGAGAGTCAGTGTATCGGAACACCACTGTAGAAACAATGGCCCAAGCCAGAGACCAGGTGGAAAGTGGAAGACGTTGTGTGGGAGCCCTCCAAAAAGATATGTCCATGCTCTAAGTCCAGAACCTTTGGTTGTGACCTTATTTGGGAAAAGGGTATTTACAGATGTAATTAAATTGAGGATCTTGAGATGAGATCATCCTGGATTACCCAGGTGTGCCTTAAATCTAATGACAAGTGTCCTTATAAGAGATAAATGAGGACAAGATACAGGAAGGAAGAGAAAGCCACATGAAGACAGAGGAAGAGATTGGAGTAGTGCAGCCACAAGCCAAGGAACACTTGGGGCCACCAGAAGAAGCTGGAAGAGGCAAGGAAAGATCCTCCTTTAGAGCTTTCAGAAGGAACACGTCCAGCTAACAACTTGATTTTGGACTTCTGACCTCCAGAACTGTCATAGAATACATTTATATTGTTTTAGGCCACTAAACTTGTGCAATTTGTTACAGCAGCCTGAAGAAACTAATACCTAAAGTGCCACTGTGAATCAGAGATCTTAGCAGGAGCTACAAAATCTGAGGTGGCGACTAATTCAACAGGGAGAAAGCTAAACTAATATTAACAAATGGGAATACTTTGTTAAGAGAGAAATTAAAAGGAAGAATATAAACTAGGAATGAAAAAAGAGATTATCAAATTAATGTGGAACTGTAGAGAATTGAAAGTTGAAAAGAGACTAGAAATTAAAATGTTTTTAAAATACTGCATTTTTGTTTCCTTTCTTTTACCTTATTTACTTATTTATTCTAAAAGAAGCATATGAAGCTTTTTTATGATTCTCTTAAAAAAGAAGCTCTTTCATTTGAAAAATATGGTGAAATGCAAAAAAAGAGGAAAATCCAGTTTTCACAAAGTCAGTCACCATTAAAATTTCTAGCGAACCTCCTTCTAGCCTTTTATCTATTATTCCTTTTTGTACACAGTGGCACTTCTACCATATATACTCTTATCTAATATTGTAATATAAGCATTTTTTCAATAGTAATTAAAATTTATTTATCATTAATTCTCTGTTGCTAGATAACAAATTATGAACAACTTAAGACTTTACACTAAAATAAACATTTATTATCTCATGCAGTTTCTGCAGGTTAGGAATCTGAGACAGGTTTAGATGGTATTTCCAATTCAGAATGTCTGATGAGCCTCTAATCAAGCTGTTGGCTGGGGTTGTGGGCTTTATTGAGGCTGGAGTATTCTCTTCTAAGACAGGTCATTCAAGGCTGTTGTCAGAAGGCCTTAGCTCATCACTACATGGGCCTCTCTCTGGGACCCTTGAGTGTCTTCATGATATGGCACCTGGTGTCCACCAGAGAGGGTGACCCAAGGAAGTGCATGATGAAAGCCACAATATCTCTTATTACCTGATCTCACAAATCACATGTGATCATATCTGTAACCTGTTGATTACACAAACCAACCATACTGATTATGGTGGGGACTCCAGAGACTCACAAAAGTGTGAACAGCAGGAGGACTTCTGCAAGACTAGCTACCAGAATGAACATTTTTAATGGCATTAATTTTATAATAGGGATCTCTATCAACTGTAGTAACTATTTAAATAAGGTTAGATATTATTTCCAGCATTTCTTTATTACAAATAACTATCAAGAAAGTTTGTAAATAAAAATTTTATCAGTACTTCAGATTGTTTTCTTTGGATATTGTCTTAGATGTGGGTTTATTGAGTTGTAAATTTTTTCTTAATTTCCACTTTAAACTGACTTCATAAGCAAATTAATATGTATATTGTTTATTTCAATTAACATATATATTTGCTTCAATGTACTTGAGATAAGTGCCTAAATACCTATGCAGTGATTCATTATTACATGCCTATTTTTCATTTAATTTATTCTATATGATGTATATTTCAGGTAGATATTTTATATCATATATAATATTTTGATACTTAATGGCATGTGGGTCATTTTAATTTTTATTTAACCATTTTATAGATCCTCCTGAGTTTGTTTGTTGCTGTTATTTTGGACAACTTAGAACTTGATGAAGATCTAAAGAAGCTGAAACAAGTAAGTGACGTGCGGGGAATTCTTTAAAATGCATGTTTACAGGTAATGTCAAAGCAGTTTGAGCTTCAAAGTCAAAAAATAAAAGGTTTTAATAAATTAATACAGTCTAAGTTGGCAAAATGTTTTTGTTTAGCTTTTATTTATTATTAACAAAGAAATTTTTTTTACTACTCTATAATTATCCTGGGAATATTTTTACATTATTATTATGAGTAAATGTAAGATTGATATAGCATAGTAAATTGAACTTGGAGACTATTCTTTTTCTGCCATAAATGAAATTTGAAAATTAAATGCCCCAAAGCCAAATTACCATTTTGCATAATTATATGTAACACCTTTGATCATCATCACAAAAATATCAAGCATCAACTTACCTGACCTATATATGCTAAAAGAGAATTTAGTCTGGGTTCCCGTGGTGATTATAAGAAATAGAATAGAATAAATGACCACCTGTGCCCAGTTATTTATGAAAACAGATTTGATGTTATGTCAATAAAAATCATATCCAAAAAATGAAAATGAAAATGTGTGAAGGTTATCTTATTGATGGAAGAAGGGTTATAGGTATGATCAACCACTCTCATAGTTTTTGTTAAATGGAGGATACTTGGCTTGAATATCAGGCTCTATCAAAGAGTATAGTCCCTGTCAGAAAGGGAGTTGGTGGGAGAGAAAGACACTGGATAAGATATTCTTTGATTATCTTCCTCAACTTTGCAAGAATAATAGGGATGTTACCAAAGAGAACCAAGGCTATAAAACAAATCCTATCTGAATTCTAGGAGGCCCTACACCTTCAGAATTTTAAAATTATATCTCACTTTTTTAAAGATTTTTTTAATTTAAATTATTTTAATGTTCAATTACAGTTGTCTGTATTTTCTCCCCACCTCTCTCCCCAAACCCACCTTCCTCCCTTGCTTCCACCCTCCCCTTGGTTTTGTCCATGTGTCCTTTATAATAGTTCCTGAAAATACTTCTCCCCACTGTCCCCTCCCCCCTCCCCTCTGGCTATTGTTAGATTGTTCTCAATTTCAATGACTCTGGTTATGTGTTGTTTGCTTTTTTGTTTTATTGATTATGGTCCAGTTCAAGGTGAGATCATATGATATTTGTCCCTCACCACCTCGCTTATTTCATTTAGCATAATGTTCTCCAGTTCTGTCCATGCTGTCACAAAGGGCATAAGCTCCTTCTTTCTCTCTGCTGCATAGAATTCCATTGTGTAAATGTACCATAGTTTTTTGATCCACTCATTTGCTGATTGGCACTTAGGTTGCTTCCAGCACTTGGATATTGTAAATTGTGCTGCTATGAACATTGGGGTGCATAGATTCTTTTGGATTAGTGCTTTGTGGATATGTCCCCTAAAGCAAGGGACATAAAGAAAAGAATAACAAATGGGACCTCATCAAATTAGAAAGCTTCTGCATGGCTAAAGAAAACAGCATTAAAATAAAAACAGAGCCAACTACCTGGGAAAACATATTTGACAATGACACCTTGGACAAAGGCTTGATCTCCAAAATATATAAAGAAATCACAGCACTCCACTCCAGGAAGACAAAATAAAAATTAAAAAATAGGCAAAAGACTTGAACAGACACTTTTCTAAAGAGGACATACAGAGGGCTCAGAGACACATGAAAAGATGCTCAGCATCACTAGCTATAAGAAAGATGCAAATTAAAATCACAATGAGATACCACCTCACGCTGATCAGAGTAGTCATCATAAACAAATCAACAAACAGCTGCTGGAGAGAATGCAGAGAAAAGGGAACTCTAGTGCGTTGCTGTTGGGAATGCAGACTGGTGCAGCCACTGTGGAAAACAGTATAGAATTTCCTCAGAAAATTAAAAACGGAGCTGTCTTTTGACACATCACTTTTCTATTTTTAACAAAGCAAAGATATAACCTATTTAAATTGCTTTGTTATTTGTATATCTGAAAGTTACTTAGACGGTTCATCTTATCAGTCTTGTTTATCTCCAAAACCTATATTTAACTAAGGATTTTCAATAAAGAATAAAAATTGATATAAATGTGCCCTTTTAAATAAACCATGTGGTGCTTTCCTTTGAGTTTATAACATTAGTTATTAAAATGTATTTTATTTAACCATTCACTAGATATTAATGATGGTTTGGGGTCTTTTTGAAATTCTGTACATCAGAGCTGATTATCCAATTGTGCTAGCCTACAATTTGGAGTATCTTTTTTGAATATTTAGAGATATTTGAGGGTTGAAAATTCCAATCATAAATAAAACAGTAAAAAATGTTTTTGTTAGTACCTTCCATATTGTTTTTAGCCACAAATGGACTGAAACTACATTTTTATTAAATTCATCTATTTATCCGCTCATCCACTGATGGACATTTGAGCTGTTTCCATATCTTGGCAATTGTAAATAATGCTGCAATGAATGTAGAAGTGCTTATGCTCTTTCAAATTTGTGTTTTGGTATTCTTCAGATATATTCCAAGAAGTGAGATCACCCTGGGTCAAAAGGCAGATCCATTTTTAATTTTTTGGGGTATCTCCATACTTCTTTCCACACACAATGGAATACTACTCAGCTATAAAAAAGAAAATTTTGCATTTTGTAACACCATGGATGGACCTGGAAAACATTATGCTAAGTGAAATAAGCCAATCAGAAGAAGAAAAATCTATATGATTTCATTCATATATGGAATATAATGACAAACTGAACTAACAAGCAAAATAGAGGCAAACTAATAGTTAGAGAGCAGGATGACAGCTATGGGGAGAGGGTTTAGGGGATGGAGGGATTGAGCAAAAGGAAAAAGTTCTCTTGGACATGGACACCAGGGTGATGATTGTGGAGGCAGGGGAGTATAAGGGGGATAAATGGTAATGGAAAAATACAATTGAAAATGCAATGATTAAAAGTAAATTTAAAAAATTAAAAAAAATCTCTACTGTCATGAACATAAATTGAGGTTTTCAGCCCTGATATAAGCTGGATCAAAAGCAAACAAACAAACAAATAATCCAATAGTTTACACAATAATCTAATAGATAAATAAATTCATCTATCAATTTCATACTTGAAACTCACTAAATTGCTATGGACCAAATATTGTTATAGTAAGCTAAAATGTTCCTGGTTCACTGTCTTCCATTTTTGTATAAGAGTCTCTATCTTGTGTTTTCACTAGTTTTCAACCATTTATGTTATCTTTTATATCTGTAGAGTTTTTTATTTCCTTAGATATTGGCATTTAAAGTAAGGTTCATTTATATAATTTCAAGAATACACACACACACACACACACACACACACACATCCCCTTTCATCCACATATGCATGTGATGATGTGGCTACCTGAAATTTTAAATTATCTTTTATAGCTTCTGTTAGCTCTCCAATAAAACTGTTGCCTGAAATATTGTTTAGTTTTTCACATGTAGGACCAGCTTTTAAGGATTTAAATTTGTATACTCTACCTGTTTTTACTATTCACAGATAGAGAATAGAATGGGAGAAATAGGAAAAAAAAGTACTTGATTTTCTTAATGTTTGAAATTCAAGAAAGTACTATGTATTCCAAAGTCTGTTTAGTTCAAACTTTATTTTCATCTTTTACTCTTTCCCCAACTAGTCTATAGGTTCTTATTCCTACAGTAACATTTGTGGAACAGTCAGTGTGGAATAGAGGAGCAGAGTTAGAATTTGAATCCAGGCAATTTGGACCAAAAGCCCAAACACGTAACTTCCTTATTATATTGAGTCTGGCTTAAGCTGTATGGATGGCAAATAGGAGTCACGCATTACAAGGAGAATCACTCACAGGACTGTTAATTACTTGTTTATAAGTAATGATATTTTAGATGACAAAGATGTCATTATATTCATGAAATAACTGTTGATGTAAGGGTCAGTTTTCTGAGGAATGGAGGTGAATTAAGGAACCCAGTCTTTAAATCTATACATAATCGTTCTTTGTTTTCCCCTTGAAAAGCAGATGATCTAATCAGAGCCACTTAGGACTTATGCAGATATGCTAAGAGCTAAAATGCTTACCATTCACTCCACATAATGGCAGATGATGACCAAGGCACCTCTTCTCTCAGTGACCTTCTGAAGCAATGAGTCTCCTTAAACACAGACATCACACACCTGCAGCATATGAACATTTTAGCTATACCTCCAGAGACTTTTAATCTATTTTATCATGATTGTGATAAAAAAAAACAATTGTTTTAAAATATAAATGTTAATTCATGACATTTTTAACAGTAGTAGAAACCAGTACCTGTAAAATGGAGGGGTTAAATATTAGGTATTAACAGAGCTATTAGAAAAAGAAAATCACTTCTCACATTTGGGAAAGGAAATATGACCCTCAAGATGAACAAAATGGAAGATCATGGTAAAAGCTGAAAGGTACAGTGGAGAGATTAGAGTGGTAGAAAAAATAAGTGAAGAAATAAACTAGGAAAACATTTCAGATATGAAATTAAGAGAAAGAGCATGGATTATGACTATAACACCATGATAACCTGGGAGGAAAGTGACCAAATCCAGTCTCAGAAAAGTGATAAAATCAGGTGGCCAAATGTCAAAGGACACCACACATTTCAGGAAGAAGTTCCCTGAGGGCAAGTACCATTTACTGATCAGTTGTTGAGGGAATCATGGAATCATATCATTCTTAACTAGAAACATGGTGCTATATATATATTTTCCCATTTTTTTCCTGATGTCATCTCCTTGCCCTTTAAGTCGGTGGTTTCCAAACAAGAACTGCTTGACATCTAGGGCTTTTCAAGAGAAACTATAGATCCAGCAGCCTTTTTTACCACTATAAGAAGCTAAACGAGAATAGTGTAATTACCCAGTGTAAGAACAGATGTGTAAACTAAAATGACAACTTTAATACCTTTAGCTGAAAATATGCAAATTCTAGGTGGAAACTCTGCTTCCCCGATGATAAAGCTCTGAAATCTCTTCATTTATGCTTTTCTTTCAAATTAAAAGAAACAATACTGAATTACTTATTATTTAAAGCATTTTGATAGAGAGAAAAAAATTAAAGATCAGAGGGAAAAATAAAAGAGTTCTTTGGGGATGAATTTTAAAAGGTTCTGACACAGTGCCTATTCCCAACACCCCTCTCTCCAAGATATCACCAGGATTGTGCCTTAATGGTCACTGGTGTAGCTTTTTCTTTCTCACTCTTCAAAATAAATAATGAAAATAATATCATCTATTGATTTCCCTGTGTGTTGCATATAAGATCAATCAATTCCTAAAGCAATATGTAGCAGTATCAATCATTTCATAGCAGCCATAATTTACATGACCTCATACCCAATTACATTACATTACATTAGAGATAATGTCCATCATCTTTACAGCATCCCCAAAACCCAATACTGGACCTGGAGATGATAGATGATAGGTGATAGATAGATGATAGATAGATAGATAGATAGATAGATAGATAGATAGATGATAGATAGATAGATAGATGATAGATACATACATACATACATACATGCATACATACATACATATGATCAGAATTGGGGAATAAGATAAATATTCTGGGCCCGTCTGGTGTAGCTCAGTGGATTGGGTGTGGGCCTGTGAACCAGAGTACTGTGGTTCAATTCCCAGTCAGGGCACATGCCTGGGTTGCAGGCCAGTTCCCAGCAGGGGACACACAATAGGCAAACATACATTGATGTTTCTCTCCCTCTCTTCTTCCCTTCCCCAGTAAAGATAAATAAATAAAATCTTTTTTAAAAAGATTAATATTCTGTATTTAGTCAATACAGAATATTTACTAAAAATAAAATTGTTGATGAATATGCAATTTGGATGTCAAGAAGCAAGATCAGTTTTTTAGAGGTTGATAAATTACTGACCTAATATATTCTCTGAACAGTGTGAAAACATGATGACCTTGATGATCAGTGGTAGAGGAATAAACCGGGAAATGAAGGTGGAGTTGTACAAACTTTTCAAATAAAGAGGATTCTTGCCTTAAAAAAACCATTTTAATGATTTTTTAAAATTCAGTGCAAGACAGATACAAAGGGTTTTCTTTTACACAGGATGAAATTCATTAAACTATGAAGAGAAAAAAAGACACAGAAAAGCCTCAGGAAAGAATCAATGAAAAGGGAAATATAGGTAGTCTGTTTAGATTAAATTCAAAGCTGTGAAATTAAAACGTGTTTCCCCAGCTCTGTATCAAGTCTCATTTGAATTCCAATTCCAATTGGATAATATTTGGCCTTGGATGATGTCCTCTGCATATCAATCGGGTGGGAGGGCATGTAAAAAAGCTTCCCTCTCTTACTGATTAATTTTTTTAACAAAAACAATAAAAAACATATTCATTTTAAAAATATGAACTCCAGATTAATGTTTCTTTTTAGCCTTGCGTGTAAACTTACATTTTCATTTCTGTCTTGTCTCCTTTACTGAAGTCATTCCAGATTTAGGGAAATAGCAAGGAGACAGGGTTTTGCAAGAGTACACCATTCAGCACTGGTTGCCATCATCTGATCTGAGTTGAGCTTTCATCATTCTCAGTATTTTGTCTACCTCTCCTGAATGAACTCAAACTAATGAAACATAAAAGGAGTTATGGAACTGCTACAATAATAATAAATATTACCTATTGAAAACTACTTAATGCAAGGCACTTCATATTAAATTATTGAATTTAATTCTGAATATTAAAGACACAGAAACTAATATTCATGGAAGTAAATCCCTTGCCCAAATTCACACAACTTGTAAGTGACTAAGTTGGGATAACATGGACTCTCAAACTCTAAACCAGTGTCCTCACCAAAACATGCCACAGTACCTGATCAGAGAACTAGACATTCATTCATTATGAAATGCATGTCTAGAAAGTATAGTGAATGAGGTGCTTAGATTTATGAATTAATATATCCCCTCTCTGAGGGTACCGATTGGAGGCCAAATTCTAATCAGAACACAGCTTAGTGAGCCAGGAATGAGTGTGGGATGTTGGGGTGGAAGGTTGCATAATTCAAATATATAATAACATAAGGCTGAGATTGTCTGAAGTATTCTTTTTATAGTTGGTATATTACTACCCATTCTGTAATCCTGGGGTCTAAATTCTCATATACTGTGGCATCATATATTGTATTAGGGACAAAAGACATAATTATGTCCAAGACATTGTTCCTGCCTTCAAATAGCTTATGAGGTGGTGAGAGAAAGCAACAAGTAAAGCAGAAGGTTTGGGGAGCACACAGAACACACATCTAACATAGACTATGAAATCAGAGATTTTTTTACAATTATGGTACAGCCTGAAATCTAAAGGTTTAATAATGCCTATCCAGGTGAAGGGGGTTGGAAGAAGGTGACATGAGGAAGGGTACTTAAGATAAAGGGAACAAGAAGCTTTTTATTTAGGGAAGAAAAAGTACAGTAATTCATTTAAAGGCCACTAGAAGCTCACTGTGGGTCAGTCACAGAACAAGGGAGAAAATGGTGTGCTGGAAAAATAAGCAAGGACCAGCAAATGAAACAGTGTAAGCAGTGCTAAACATTTAGATAGTACGTGGAGGGCATTAAAGCTACAGAGTGACATAATCTTTTCTACATCCTAGCTTCAGTGTGTAAAATGAACTGAAGGGCACCTAGGCCAAAGATAAAAGAACTAATTTATGAGGCAGACAGTGATCAGAGCCTCAATAAAGGAAACAAAGATGAAGGAACATAAAGGACAGAGAGGAAGGAAAAGAGAGGAGAGAATTTGCTGACCAGTTAGACGTAGGAAATGAGAAAAGGTAATAACTGCTGGTGCTTTGCTCTTAGAGGAACACAGATAATGTCACTGGTTTTTCTCCATGTAAATTTTGACTTTTGGTTCTATTACAAATGAATACCACTCTCTGTTTTGTTTTATGCCCTAAAGAGAAAAGATCTGATTGGGCCAGTTAGACCATATTACTCCTTTTAGGTCAGAATTTCATATTTCTTTTTTTTTAATATTGTATTTATTTATCTTTAGAGGGGAAGGGAAGGAGAGGAGAGAAGCATCAATGTGTGGTTGCCTCTCGTGAGTCCCCTGCCAGGACTGGCCTGCAACCCAGGCATGTGCCCTGACTGGGAATTGAACCACGATCGTCTGGTTTGCAGGCCCGCGCTCAATCTACTGAGCTATGCCAGCCAGGGCAGAATTTCATATTTCTGACTACTTGACAATGCCAGTCAGCCTTACAGAAAGTCATCGGCTTTGAACAAGTCAAACACAAAGAGGACCACTCTGAAATTTGTCTGGCTTCTTAACATCATCCCTTCTTTTCCTAACTCTCAATCCTGCCTTCCACTCTGAAGGAGCTACACAAAAAGAAAGAGATATGAGGCCACCACCTAATTTTATATGAGAAAAAGAAAGTGAATTAAGCCTGTTAAAGAAAAAAGGAGATAAGCAACAATGAAAGAATAGATCATGTCTCTTCCCCAGTTCTTGGCCATATTTCACACCTTGTAGCTCAGTGGGGCAAAAATTCGGAGGAGGTATAAATCAGATATGAGACTGGATGACGCTAGACTGATTTGTATTTAGTTGTTTGTTTGTTTGTTTTGTTTTGTTTATTTATTTTAGAGAGGGGGGAAGGGAGGGAGGAAGAGAGGGAGAGAAACATCAGTGTGTGGTTGCCTCTCATGCATCCCCAACTGGGGACCTGGCCTGTAACACCCAGGCATGTGCCCTGACTGGGAATTGAGCCGGCAACCCTCTGGTTCACAGGCCACACTCAATCCATTGACCCACACCAGCCACAGCGTGGCTGGATTGATTTTTAACAACTAAAGCTGGTCAGAAAGTCATGGAATTTACCTAAGAACAGTAACCAGTCTGTTTTTCTTTATTTAAAAAAATTTTCCCTGCCTCTGAGAGACAAAGATTTCATTGTTGACCTTTTCTTGTATGTTATTCCTCATACTTGCTCAGTAGTGAGCACAGTGGGGAATGAGGCTTGTTTGATATTCTCTATTGAACAAATTTTTACTCTGATATTAAAAAAGAGAATGACAGATTATTTCTTGGAAACACAAAATGTATATGCATGTTATTTTGTTTGATGTTAGCCCTATTTCCATGTTGTTTGCATAAAATATGTTGATTAATGTGAATTTTCTTAGTGTACCTAATAAGCTCTTTTTATCAAAGCATACCAAATTAAACAAATCTACAATCTACCACAAGCATACTCAAGAATGATACTTGGAAAATGCATGATTGTTTCATGAAAAAGAATTACTTAAGTGGACAGAACACAGATGTCACCTTAAGTTCAATACCTGAATATGAAAACTCAATTACAAAATATGTGTCTTTTCTACCTCTAATTTAAAGTGTAGTATTTATTTTATAATAAATACCATCAATGATGCTTAGTTATCTGTATATTAAGGTGGAACAAATAAAAAGATTCATTGTACATAATGAGAGCCATATTTCAAACTGTCAGAGAAAGAAGTTACAAATAAAGGGGAGATGCCAGAATAAACCCTATGGTGCTAGATTGAAGTAGGAATATCAGTATAAATTTAGTTTATTTTTAATTTTATTTTAAGATAGATAGATACAATAGATACAGATACATAGATATATAGGTAGGTAAATAGCTATGTATATAATACAGAGATACAGATGTATAGAGATACATTGATGCATGGGTGGTTACATATTCACATTCATATAGGTAGATAGACACATGGATGGATATAACAAGCAAATCCATTGCCCAGGACTTTCATTTTCACATGCCATTATCCAATAAAACAAATCAACACTCTTTGGAGAAATGGCTAATTCTAGAGCTGAGTTAGGGAAGATACAAGGTGAGACTTCAGTATTCTATGGAACCAGAGAGTAGGAAAGATCTTTAAAAAAAAAAAAAACAAGTTAAGGATATATCAAGAGTGTAGAGATTCCAATTGAAAGAGCCCCCAGTGGCCAAAACAGGAACAATTAGTATCGGATTATATTCTGTATTCTAAATCACAAAAAGCAGGGACCTAAAGTCTAGATTACTCTACCCAGCAAAGTTATCCTTTAGAATCAAAGGGCAGATAAAGAGCTGCCCAGACAAGAAAAAACTCAAGGAGTTCATTATCACAAAACCATTATTATATGAAATCTTTTTTTTTTTAAATTTTATTTAGTTATTTTTCAAGTACAGTTTTTTGTCTATTTTTCCCATCCCAGCCTCCCCTGCCCCTTGCTCCCCACCTCCCTCCCATTTCCTCCCCCCCCCCCCCTTAGTTCTCATCCCTGTGTCCTTCCTATTTGTTCCTCCAAATCCCTCCCCCTTTTTCCCCTTAACTTCCCTTCCTTCTCCCCTCAAGGGGCTTATTTAAGAAAAAGAGGAAGGTCAAAACTATGAGCAATAAAATGGCCAAAAAAAAGACATATCTATCAACAATTGAATCTAAAAAACAAGCTAAGCAAACAAGAAGAACAGAGACAGGATCATGGATACAGAGAGCATTTTAATGGTTGTCAGATGTGAGGGGGTATAGAGGAATGGGTGAAGAAGTGAGAGGATTAAGAAGTACAAATCAGTAATTACAAAAATAACCATAGGGATATAAAGTACAGTTAGGAAATGGAGTAGCCAAAGAACTTATATTCATGACCCATGGAAATGAACAATAGTTAGGAGTTGCCTGAGGGAGTGGGGCTGCTGAGTGGAGAGGGGCAAAGGGTGAAAAAGCAGGACAACTATAATAGCATAGTCATGGACATATAATTTAAAAAATAAATAAATAAATAAAAAGAACATGCTAAATAGCCAAAAAGCATACTTGTGTATAAATAGATGATTGAATAAAAATGTAGGAGAAAGGAGAACTCTTCTTCACAGAATAATTTCAAATCACAAAGGCAGAGAAATTTAAAAATAGAATAAATGAGACATATAAAACCACCATAGAACTGTTGATGTAAGAAATGCCCAAACCTGTAAACAATTTTGAATTTTTAGAAGACTGTATTTGAGACAAACAGACAACATATGCCAAAGAGCAGGTTCTCAAATGCTCTAGAAAATATTTGTGCAGCATCTTTTATGTATTTGAAATTAAGGAGAGACTGTAAGAAAGATCGGAGAAAGCAAAGTAGAGATTGGATTACAGGATAGTCAACAAGATCATGTACTTTCTTAAGAATAAATACTAGCCTCCTCCTCAAGGGGTATTACTTTTGGTATTTCAAAGGCATGTTAACCTAGATGCACAAGAAAAATGGGTCCCAAGACACCAGGTGAGTAAGTTGAAGCTACACGAAGCTCCTTCCCAGACCAGTCTGGAGTTACAACTAAATTATAGAGAAATTATCCTGAATAATCAACTGAACACTAGCTGGAGAGAAGCCTTACAAACACAGAAGAAACCACTTCACCACAACGTGACTGATAGAGTGTGGAGGAGGTGCAAGAGGGCTGCCTGGGCTCTCACGGGCAGCAGCTCTAGTTCTGGAGGGATAGATATTTCAGCAGCCAGGGTTTTACCCTTAAAAGTGTGGGGTCTAAACCCCCAAGCTGAGTTCCCCAGCCTAGAGCAATCAGATCCAGGACAGGAACCCAGATAACACCTGGCTGTGAAAAGCATCAGGGCTTCTGTTTTCCAGGGAGAGATGACTGGAAATGAAGAGAGCTTCTTAAAGGGCCAACACAAAAATTTTTGATGGCAGCCACTTACCCTGCACTCCAGCAGAAAGAAGGCAGAGTAGAATGGTGGCTCTGGTGAGGGAATTGAAGGAACAACTGCCGGGATCCCTGGGCTGAGTCATTGCCCAAACTGCAGAGGCTATCTTTCTTGAGCAGAGAACCCCCCTCCAAGCAGCATCAGCCTGAGTGGAACCAATAGCCAACCTACAGGAATTATTCTGCCCCATCCTGGGGAGCTTAAGCCAGGCTGCTGAGTACAGCCTGAGGAGGAATCTCTGGGAGCTGTGAGACTTCAGCTGATCCTCCTCTGGGACAGGTGCTATTATTATAGCTGGCCTTGTAACATAATTAGCTCCATATTCTAACATGTTATGGATGAGGGAACTGAAGTCCAAATAGCTTAGGCAGCTGCCTCAGGTTATGCAGCTAGAAGTGGCAGAACTGAGATTTGACACAATCTTTCTGACTCCAGAGTTTGAATTTCTAAACACTATTGTATAATACCTCATGAAAACATTTTCAAGTAATAGATGGACATTTATTTCTGCCACTTAGTACCTGCTCTTTATTTTATATGGGATATTTTCTCCACATTGCTAACAAAGTTTTATTAATCATTTTTTGACATGTCTTGCCAACCTGCGGCCCACCTGAGTTAGCCATATCTTCCTCTATGCTTCTCATGTCTTTTACCTAGTAAGATTACAATTTCTAACTCAGGGCAGGTCTCTTTGTACATTTATACATGTAAGACATGACCTCATACTGTGCATTTATATATGTAAGACAATGATAACACAATGGATGGTGATGAGATGAAGAACACAAAAGACAACATTAACGGTGTCCTATAAACAGGCAAAAGTGGCCCTATTTGTGATGTTTGTCATTACCCTATTGTTCTATTTTAAGATTTTTTTCAATGTTGAACCAACTATTTTGACCAGCACAACAAATCCCTCCAATTTCAGATGAGTTATACTCATATATATTACTAATAAACATGAAGAAAATGACATATCACATTATACTTTTCTATCAAAAACAAAATCATAAAAACTTCTGATTTGGCTCCTGATAAAGCATATGTCCCAACTTTTCAAGATCAAAAAAGCATAATTAACCATAAATTCCATACAATATATTCATGGCATAAAACTTCATAGATACATGCGCATTTGAACAACACAATACAACAGCCAATATATGTGTTCATGTGTTGTGTTATTAAAGTTTACCACCACAGAAAATTCTTATCTTATTTAAAAAAACTTTATTTTGAAATAATGTTCAACTTAGATAAGAATTGAAAACGTAGCCCAGCGTGGGTGTGACTTTCCTCACAAGTCCCCCCCCATCTACCACAGATGAAAGTGACACTACCAAGACAAGATCTGTTTGGGGAGGAAAAGTGGCCGATCCCTCAAAGGGGAAGGGCCAAGAGCCCCTTCCTCAAGGGGCTTTTAATGGGTTCCTTTGCACAAGAAAACAGGTAAGGATCAAAAAATAGATAGCATTCAAAGAACTATAAGGACTTATTCTCAGTCAGGGTCAGAAGCTAATGAGCCATAAAACTTTGAGGAACAAACTCCTTGCTTGGACCCTTATCATTTAAATGAGAGCATTCTAAACAAAGCAGGTTTCACAGGATTTTTACATTCTTTCTTATGCCTGATTTACCCCATACCATCCTTTTGAGCACAGGGCTGTACTGCCTTCCCCATCATAGGTTTTTAGTCTTAAGTGGATTAGAGCCAGGCAGTGCTTCTTCCAGACAGAAATGGGGACTCAGGCTATGTCACAGTAGCTGGCGGGGGGGGGGGGGATGAGGGTTCATTGTTCCCTCTTTGTCGCAGCCCCCTCCCCGAGTCCTTCCATGATGGCCTCCCAAGTGATCCTGTCTGGCCTAGGTTGCCTCTCTCTGAGGGGTCATACCCACCATGGACATTGACCATGCTATGGGGGTAGGGGAAGAAGCAGAAGCAGCACTTGCTGCCAGAGACAAGTTTTGTCTCCTGTGGCCAACATTCCAGAGGTCGCTTACTTAGCCATGGGAGGCAGTTACAATTCCTGAAACCAGGCAGGGTGGTTCCCAACAGCCCAGAGTTCCAATATATCCTGGACCTAGTTCTTTCCTATGTTAGCATCTTAAATAACCATGTAATCATTTATAAAAAAAAAAAGAAGAAGTTAATCTTGGCCAATGCTTGCTTTTAACTGAAGTGCAGAAGTTATTTAGAATTCCCAGGTTTTTGCATGAATGTATTTTTTTTGTTACAGGATACCACATTATATTTCATTGTTATGTCTTCTTAAGCTTCTCTTGACTGTGGCAGTTTCTCAAACTTCTCTTGTTTTAAATGTCCTTGACAGTTTAAAAGAACACTGGGCAGGTAATTTATAGAGTATCCCTCAACTGGAGGTTATTTGATATTTTCTCATGATTATACTGAGGTTATAAAAATTTTTAATAAATACCATAAAGGTGATGTGCTCATCTCATCATACCAGGGGTACACATGCCATCGATATGCCTTTATATTGGTAATGTTAACATCACTTGGGTAAGGTGTGTCTGCTAGTATTTCCCTTTCCTTACACTTTAAGTTAAAACCAAGTCACTAACTCTGGCCAACATTTAAGAAGAGAAGAATTAAGTTTAATCTCCTAGGAGGAAGGAGTATCAAAGAAGTTTTAGACATGTGTTTAAATCATCACACTAATTAAAAAATAACAATTATGGGGGAGATACTTTTAAGCCATACAAATACCCTATTTCTCCTTAAACTTCCACATACTAAATTTAGCATTCATTGGTAGATCTTGCCTGTACTAATTATAATTGCATAGTCTTGTGGATGAAAATAGGGGTTGTAAGCAAAGTAATCCCACAGGGTGATCTTATCATTAATTCTAACTATGCAGGTCATGGTGGTAGTTATGCCCCAGGCCAATAGCTTCTTTAGTAAAAGGTTTTAAGCCAGCCCTGTTCATTGTTCTTTTTATCTGAGCTTTTTCTTTCTTTTTTTTTTTTTTTTTTTTTTTGAGATAGGCCTGTAATGCTATGAATTTTCCTCTTAGGATTGCTTTCCCAGTATCCCACAGATTTTGGATTCTTGAGTTCTCATTTTCATTTGTTTCAAAAAATCTTTTGCTTTCTTCCTTGATTTCATTATACACTTCCTCACTGTTAAAATGTTAATTTGCTTACATGTCTTTTCATTGTTCTTGTGATTGACTTGTAGTTTCATAGTATTGTGGTCAGAAAAGATGCTTGATATTTCAATCTTCTTAAATTTATTGATACTTGTTTTGTGTCCTAGTGTGTGGTATATCCTAGAAAATGTTCCCTGTGCACTTAAAAATTATGTAAATTCTGCTGCTTTGGGGTGAAATACTTTGGAGATATCAATTAAACCCATTTGATCTAGCTTGCCATTTAAGGGCAATGTCTCCTTGTTGATTTTCTGTCTGGAAGATCTACCTGTTGAATTCAATGGGGTGTTAAATTCCCCAACTATACTGTATTTCTATAGATCTCTCCCTTTATATACATCAAGATTTGCTTTACATATTTAGGTGCTCCTATGTTGTGTGCGTAAATGTTTACTGGGGTTATATCCTCTTCTTGGATTGTTTCCTTTATCATTTTGTAATGACCTTCTTTGTCTTTTACTACAGCCTTGGTTTAAAGTCTATTTTGTTGGATATGAGTATTGCTACCCCAGCTTTTTCTCCCTTCCATTTGCATGAAATGTCTTTTCCACCCCTTTACTTTTAGGGGAGCAATACTTATATCCAACATGTCTGTGTATCTTTCAATCTGAAGTGAGTCTCTTGGAGGCAGCAAAAATATGAATCTTGTTTTCTTATCCATTCAGCTACCCCATGTATTTTGGTTGGAGCATTTAAGCCATTTACATATAAGGTGATTATTGGTAGATATGTATGTTGTACCATTTTATTGTTAGACTTTTTCTTCTGTTTTTTTTTCCTTCTTTTTTTCTGTTTCTTAAAGTAAGCTCTTTAAAATTTGTTGCAGTACTGGTTTGGTGTTAACAACCAGTTTAACATTTTCTTAAATGGGAAGCTCGTTATTTCTCCTTCAGTTTTAAATAGTAGTCTTGCTGGGTTAAGTAGCTTTGGTTGTAGGTTCTTGCTTTTCATCTGCTTGAAATATTTTATGCCACTCCCTTCTGGCCTGAAATGTTTCTGTTGAGTAATCAGAAAACAGTCTAATTGGTGCTCCTTTATATGTAACTACTTGCTTTTCTCTGGCATCTTTTAGGATTCTCTTCTTGTCTTCAAGCCTTGTCATTTTAATTATGACATGTCTCATTGTAGGCTTTTTTCAGTCCAGCATGTTGGGGACTCTGTGAGATTTTTGGACTTGTGTGTCTTTTTCCTTCACCAGATTAGGGAAGTTTTTAGTCATCATTTCTTCTAATAGGTTCTCCATCCCTTGCTCACTCTCTTATCCTTCTGCTATCTCCATGATATGGACATTGTTGTGCTTTATATTGTCCAAAATGTTTCGTAAGCTCTCCTCACTTTAAAAATTCTTTTTTTCTTTTTGCTGCTCTGCCTTGGTGTTTTTTTCTACCTTGTCTTCCAAATTGTTGATTCTATCCTCTGATTCATCTAACCTACTGTTTATTCCTTCCAGTGTATTATTTATTTCAGATATTGCATTCTTTTTTTTTCCTGACAGGTTCTTTTTGTGTCTATGCCTTTTATCATGCTATTAATATCCTTATAATCACTACTTTAAACTCTCTGATAAATTGCTTGCCTCCATTTCATCTAGTTCTTCTTTTGGAGAATTCTCTTGATCTTTCATTTGGGATCTGTTTCATTGTTGTCCCATTTTGGCTGCTTCTTTGTATTTGTTTCTATGTATTTTGTGATGTACAAAGACTCTAGTGCAGAGCTTTGCCAGATGCTGCTTGTGACAGGCCCTGCACCTGTTTGGAGCCATCATTGATCATAGCTTTGGGCCTCCTCTGCTGGACCTGGGTATGGGCAGAAAGAACCAGGCTGCATCAGGTGGCTGTTTTGAGGATTAAATAATACTAGCAATGCAAAGTGTTCAACATAATATGTAGCATGTTTACGATGTCAACTGCCAGTTTTTATTCTGAGAAATCTTCACAGAGGAAATGATATTTGAAGAATGTACAAGTTAATTAAGGGTGGAAGGAAAGTATATTGCAGGCAGAGGAACAGTATATTCAAAGGCACAAGCATGTGGGAAGAACTCACAAACCAGAATCTAAAGGGCAGGGCACTAAAGGATACCGTATACCACACTAAGAAGATTAGCATTTTCTTTTTTTCACTTTTTTTTTATTGTTGTTCAAGTACAATTGTCTCCATTTACCATCCTTGAATTACTTTAAGAACTAGGAACATGATGATATTTCTTTTAATGGTGTTCTGAAAGATGAATTGAAAGATAAAACATTAAAATGAAAATCCAGTTAGGGGGGTTTAAGGAGTGACAGGGAGATAAAACCTGGAAGACCCAGTGACCATTGGATTCAGAAACAGGGGAAATGTTGGTGACTGGCAAGGGCAGTCCTACTGAGGTGTTGGGAAGAGACCTGAGACCAGAGAGGGTGGAAGTTGAGGGGAATGTTAGTGTAGACAAATAGCATTGATGGTGAGCATAAGCAACTCTTTTAAGAAACAAGTTTCAAAAGTCATGGAGAATAGGGAAGGACACATAATCAGGAGAGATGTTTGCAACTATTTTCCTCTTTTTTAAAATAAAGATATGAAAAAATAAATTAATCAACATAGTGAAGGGCAAAAAATGGGAAACAGCACATACAGGGTAGAGCAGCTGTGAGTACAAAAAACACAACGTATGCTTATATTGTTATTTATTAATTATTGTATTATTTTCCATACAAACAATTCTAAACCTACTTTTGCCCCACCCTGTATGTCCTGCCCTCTTCATTTATCTCCACCCACTGCGATGAGATCATTTTCACATAGAACTACCAGTTACTATAGCATAGTGATAGCTTTAGTTTTTTATAATGCATTTCCCTTGACTAATTCAAATTACAGGCAATATGCTATCTCACTTATCTGTATCTGGCATTTATATAAAAGAGTTTGAAGACCTTCATTTTTCATTTGAGAACACTGAAATCCGGAGTGGTTGAGAGATTATAAAAACTGAAAAAATTTGAAATTTGTATCTTCTTACTTTTTTACTGTTTTTACTTAGAGTATATTGTCTTCTATGTTTTCTAAGTCAAAACAGAGACTACAGTTCTATGAGAGCACTATATATTCTGAATTCCCTTTGTAATCCTTTGTTATGGACTTTTTTCCCTATTAATTACAAAATATTCATCTCATAATAAGAACCAAGCACCTAGTTTACATGGAACTCTAATTTCATCTGAAGTGAAGGGAAAAAAAGAACATTTTTATCATAATGAACATGTTTCTGTGATTCAGTTAACTCCCTAATGGGCACAAGTATGTTTCATTTTAATAACAAAAGGGAGATATAATATAAAATAGAGCATTTTAGACCTGGAAGAGAAAACGTACAAAGGCAAAATTGTATTCATTACTACTGTCTCTAAGAAATCATTAATTTTATTATAGGATTTTAAAGAAAAATAATATGAGGAAAATTATAATTTCAACTTATTTTGTATTCTAAGTTTTCCATAGTTTTCTTTCTTCCTCTTACTAGTTCATTAGCATTTTTGGTAGCCTAATGCTGGCGAAATTTTTATATTTTCACTGTAAATATCATTTACACTGCTGTATGAAGTACCCTTCTGAAGGACATGTAAAGCCTATAACACCTTAGGTTTTAACAAGATCTTACAAGAACATGAAAGTGAATATTTCATGTACATCTTAGAGATGTCAGAGAATGGTGCAAATGAAGAGTCCAGGAGTGTTCTGCTGGCCTCCCAGACCAGGAAGCAGAGAACTGCCACTCAGTTCCCCAGAGTACCAGCTCCTTCAGGAACATCCCACCTCTCCCCATTTCCTCTGTGAGAATGTTGTGAAGATGAATGAATAATAGCTCTTGAGTCAGTTGAGAGATGTAGAAAAGGAAATACCACGTGCCTTAAACAGCTGAAGTTACTAAATTACTTTGAACATTTGGGGGTGCCAGCTGTCATTAAAAATGCAGCTCTTATGGCTCATATAAAACAAAAAATGAGCACTCCAATTTACATTCATTAAACCCCAATTTGACCATGAAAAGACTGGATTTATTTTTAAAAGTTTGGCCCTGGCTGGTGTAGCTCAGTGGATTGAGCTCAGGCCTGCAAACCAGACAATCGCGATTCGATTCCCAGTCATGGAACATACCTGGGTTGCAGGCCGGTTCCCTGCAGGCCAGTTCCCAGCAGGGGACACATGAAAGGCAACCATACATTGATGTTTCTCTCCCTCTCTCCTTCCCTCCCCCTCTAAAGATAAATAAATAAAATCTAAAAAAAAAAGTTTGTAGAACAGGGAAAGCATCAACAACATAAACACTTCTGAATGGAAATATTTCTAAAGGGTACACTGCAGGGGTGTCAAACTCATTTTCACCAGGGGTCACATCAGCCTCACCATTGCCTTCAAAGGGCTGATTGTAATTTTTAGGACTGTATGAATGTAACTACTCCTTAAGAGTTAAGCGAGAGCTCAGTGCTGCCACCAGGTAGAAACAACATGGAGGGCAGGCTTAGGACCTCTGGCCCTGTGTTTGCCACCTGTGGGGTACAGTATTGTTTTGCAAGTAATCATGTGGCTGAACAGAACTTTGCCCAGCACAAAAAAAGAGAAGGTCCTCCCTCTAAGAAACTATGGGATTCAACAGGCTAGTGAGGGATATTATTTATATTTGTATATCAAGGCTTTATAGTAACATAGGGATATTAATAAAAACCAACATGTTTGATCATCTCTCCAGATGGCCCATCTGTTTTCACCTCATAGGAGCTATGCAATCTGGGTTGTAAAATCACATAGGCAAGATAACGAGAGAAGCTTTGTTGAAAAATAGTAATTTGTGCTTCAAGAAGATGCTCGATTTTGAATCACTATGTCATATATAAATCCAGGGGGAAAAAACAACAAAATCCATTGTATAAAGGAGCAGAGAGAATTCAGCCTAAATTTACTCAGGTAACAAAGAGGAACGGCTTGAACCAACATAATATGTCTCTCCTTCCCCTCCCCTCTAAAGATAAATAAATAAAATATTTAAAAAAAAAAGAGGAATTCCTTTCTCCATATCACATGTAACATGGTTGTTTTCATAAGTTGAACAGTGAAAAATACTCTACAATCACATTTACCTACAAATCTCTACACATTTTTCAAATTAGCATGGACTAGATTTTAAAATGAGAACTCTTTGCTAAGTTAGAATGTTTTTAAATTGTTTTCTGTTAGAAAAATCACACCAAAAATTTAAAAATATATATTTAGTGTAATTCTTCAACTCATTTGTTACAATACTCAGAAAGAAACTGAAACTGAATAATGTTTGAATATTTTAACAGAAGAAAGCACAGCCTGGAATATGGAAGATCTCAGTGATGAGGCAAAACAGGGTACGCATCATGCAGAGCAATTAAACCCACTCTCTGGAGAAACACAGTAAAGCAAAAGGCTTTCAGCCACCCAGTGGGTAATGATATCTCAGCAAGACAGATGCTGAGCCAGAGAATAGCACTAAGCTTAGATTATTTATATTTTTTAAAGTGCAAGGTTTGAATTTTTTTCTTGGATTCCAATTTCTTTTTTGAAAGTGTGTTTTTCTTACCCATGTGAGTCTCCTACAAAGTGATCGTCTGATCTGTTTGCAGCCAGACTTCATGCTCAGTTGAAACCATTTCTTTGTACCATTATTTCCATTCATTTTTTCAGTATAAAAAAATTAAATCTTAAAATAAATAAATAAATAAAAATAAAATCTTGGGGTTCTCTGCATTATGTTCCTTCCATTCAAGAATCATTATTTTTGAAATAATTTTACATGGATATTTACAATTAAAATAGCTAAAGGTTAGGCCTGCTTTTGTGATACAGTATAAAGATCTTAAATTATTATCCAGTTCTTATCCATATTATTACTTTGATTGCCATCAAAGTAAATTTAATCTTGGAAAATGCTGACAAGGAAGAAGGGGAAAAATTGGGTAAAAGTAAAATAGCATTTTATTACATATTAAGTGAATATACACATATTCACTTAATTGATATATGTAATATATTAATATATTAATATTAATTAATTAATACATTCCTATAATTACATATAAAGTTCAATATTAAGTGAACTTTATAGTGGCTTCAAAGTACCATGAACTATTTCTCTTTACCCTGTTTGCCTCAACATTCTCACATCTTCCACCTCCTACCCCTACACACACACACATTAATCTTGCTCTTTCCTCTTTTGTTCTATTTTTATATCTTAATCATAATCATGAAATGAGGAAGGAGAAATGAACAAGATTATGGTGATTAATAGCAGTGAATAAGGATTAAATTCTTTTGCTCCACTACATCATCTGCCCTTTAAAAAAAAGCAACAACAGTTTATTGTACTATAATAAACATATAGAAAGAGACTTTGCTAAATTTTTACAAACTGAGCACACCCAGAACACAGATTAAAAAATATTGAAGCCAACTTAGGAGCTCCTTCTCCACACACTCCAGATCCCTTCCAGTTATGCTTCACACTCACCCCTGGATAACCACTCTCCTGAGACTAAACAGCTAAAATAGTGGTGCTCATTTTTTTAGCTTTCTGTTAATGCAATCATTCAGTTCATATTCTTTTATTTTATCTGGCTTCCTTCACTTAACATTATGTTGTGAAATTCACAACTGCTATTCAAAAAGAAGCCCCTTCCTCCTTGCAGGAGATTCTGTTTAGTGGCTTAGTAGAGAGATCTGGTATATCTACCATTTGAGTGACTGCTCATCTTTCAAAATCTGGCCCTTCTAAACCTCTACAAAGTAGCAATGTGTCATACTCAGGAAAAGGATTTGCAGGATCTTGAAGAGCCTTCTGTATCATTACAAACAACTTCTCATTTGCTCTTTGAACTTTTACCATGCAATAATCAACTAATGCTGAATTCTAATTCATTTATTCACAAACAATTCTTGTATTTTTACTCCCTTTAACCTATAAAGGTAAATAAAAAATGAAATCTGGTACCTAAGGAGCATACAAGCTTTAAGAAATATAAGTAACTCTAATACAAATTAGAATAAATTTTATTTTTAAAAAAACACATATAGATAAGGTGATTTTTTAAAAGATTTTACTTATTTAGTTTTAGAGAGGGGAAGGGAGGGAAAAAGGGAGAGAAACATCAATGTGTGGTTGCCTCTCAAGTGCCCCCTACTGGGGACCTGGCCCACAATCCAGGCATATGCCCTGACTGGGAATCAAACTAGCAACCCTTTGATTCGCAGGCTGGCACTCAATCCACTGAGCAACACCAGCTAGGGCAGGTGATTTTTTTTTAGTACTAGTAACCTACATATGTTAAACATTATATTCTTATATATTTGGAGGGTTTAAATTAGAAGGTATGAGTGTTACTATGACCACAGGATGGAGAACAGATTAGAAGGAACCAAACTGGTTTCAAACTGGATGGAAAGACCCCAGAAGACAGTACAAGAGCCCAAGTGGTATCTTTGACTAGGGAAGCACTGGTGGAGATTGAGAGAATGGATCAGCATAGAGGTTCTTTAGAAAAGAACCTCATGTTTTTGTTTTGGTAACATGTCCTGATTAATGTACCATTTGTTCTTGTGTCTTCCGAAGGCATTTAATTCCCATAAAATATCCATACCAGTCTTGGTACATTTAGAACCCCAATGTTGACTAACACAGTCAGGTGTAGCCATTCTGCTTCCCAAGAAATATCTGAAAGTAGAAGTAGCACCTTCATTTTTTTATTTCTCTCTTTGCTCCTCACCCTATACTCCCCATACTTTGTTTTTATCTTGGCTAGAGTAGCTATTGTATTTTATTGTCCCTATCTTTTTATATAACCATCTGTTCATTATAATGTGGGTTCTGTGAGAACAAATGCTGTGGCTTAGTTATTTTTCTATCCCCTGAACTTATCAATGAACCTGGCCTATGGGATTTGACTGTATTAATGTATAAATAAATGTGCTAGCATGAACTAAATACCTTATTTCTGCTCTATCTTCTCAGCCTGTCTTTGGCTCTATATAATTGTCTTTATTTCCAGTCTAACTTAGCTTATTGACTGTTTTTTTTTCTGTGTACTCTACTTACTTTGATAAATATTTTTCTCCTAGTGGTGTCAGTGAACGTTTGGAAAATATCTCTTCTTCATGAATATCTTTGTTTATGTATAAAATCATTTTTCTAATTGCCTACATTTCATGGAATTGCTAGCCATTTTTCTTGTACCTCTTGGAGCTAATGAGCTAATTCTTTATCACTGCCATCATCATAACCATCACACATTTTAAGAATGTGCTGTGCTCAGTGTTCAACTTAGGGCAAGAGGATGGCAATGAGTAGCAGTGGCCCCTTCCGTGAGATTACCAGCTAAGACAAGAAACCAAAGGCAAGCCACAGAATTAAATAAGACATTTGAATGGCTAAAGATGTTTATATTACATAAAATAAAAATGTTAGAACTGTTTTTATAATATAATGATAAGAAGGCACATTTCTATGAATTAGAAATGAGACAAATAATTTTACTCTGAGCTCACAAGCAATTGGGCAACTGACCCATATATCATATTGGATTTGGGATGGTCCCCTAAAATGAAGCCTCATGTTTTTCTGATTCAGTTGTAATATCCCCCACATGGGGGTTCAAGATAAGAGTTGCTACCTATTTTCCTGTTATAAGAACTCTTACACCAATCTTTCTGCAAACCCAAGACGAATTCTAATCATAAAGAGAAAGCATAATCGACAAGGGATAAGAAGCTGGTGGCTTTAAAAACATGCTTCCTAGCCCTGACCAGGTGGCTCAGTTGGTTACAGTGTTGCCAAATGTGCCAAGGTTGTGGGTTTGATCTCCAGTCATGTTACATAAAATAAACAACCAATGAATGTATAAATAAATGGAACAACAAATTAATGTTTCTCTCTCTTTTTCCCCCTTTCTCTCCCTAAAAATTAATAAATTTTAAAAATTAAAAAAAAAAAACATGCTTCCCAACCACACTAAAAAGGCTGCCTGAATTAGATGTACTTTTAGAACAGGATCCATATTCAAAGATGCAGTTTGGGGAGTCAGGACAGGAGGTGAGGTGGACATTGGAGAGGTGAATTCCCGTCTTTGGAGAGCTCAAAGAAGAGTGGAATACTCAAAAAAAGCCAGCCATGGGAGGGGAAAAAGAGAGGATATGAATTTGTAGAAGCCACTACCTCACTCTTCAGGTCAGAATTCTGCCAGCCACATCCACCCTTATGGTGTCTCCTCAGCTCAGCATTCCTTCCAGTTCGTGATGTTAATTCTTGGCTTCCCTGCAACTTGGTTTATATAGCTATAAAAATCATAGAGAAATATGTGCATGCATTCGTAAGTACATACCATTTGCTAATTATTTCATTCATAAATACTTAATAGTTCATAATGTAATAATTCCCAAGCAACTAAATAGAAAAGTCTTTAAGTCCCAAATGTGTTTTCATCTTGAGATTTTCTTTTTAATCTGCTACAATAAATGACCAATTTTCTTGCATTTTCTCTCTTTACAAATATTACTACTTAGAATTTTTCTTCATTATTATTCTTTTGGTTTATAATTCTAGCACATATTTGTAAAACAAATGTTACTTTTAACTATACTAATGATAAATGAGTCAACAGTAAAAAATGGTATGAAAAGGGGCTTACATATGGAAATAAAATCACATAAATTTTTCTATTTTTTTTCTTGTTTAGTTTTTGTTTAATTTAGTTTTGTTTTTGTTTTCCTGGTGCTGAGCTTGAATGCTCAGAGAACAGTAGGTGACAGGGGACAGAAATATACTTACTTGGTAGAGCTTTGCTGCCATCTACTGTTTCTTTACATAACAACTCATTGCTTCTTTGAGTCTAAAAATTCAATAATCTGTGATTTACCATGCCATAGTTTCCACCTTTACTTCCTCCTTCTATTTTTTCCTTAGTTAAAGCAAAGTGAAGCAAATGCAGACACCAAAGAAAAGCTCCCTTTGCGCCTTCGAATCTTTGAGAAATTTCCAAACAGACCACAAATGGTGAAAATCTCAAAGCTTCCTTCAGATTTTACCGTTCCTAAAATCAGGTATTGAAGTATTACTTTCTTTATCTCAAATGCACTGTAAAAGATTCATCTTAAATATGATTCATCCCTTCCTTCAAACTACTGAAGATATGGATTTTTTTACTTTTAAAGTTATTTTTTATATTTCTACTCTCTCTACCTCTGTTTTAAAAACCACTGACCCCTTTAAGCAGTATACTAAAAGCGGTGTTGTCTGGAAGTGCAGTAGCCTAGGCAAGAGGGTCGCTTCCCACTGCCTCCCCCTCAGATGCTCCTTGAGGATTAGACTTCCCATGTAACTGGTGAAGGTGCTCAAGGCTGTGGAGATGGCAGATAGACATCGAACTCTGACCCTCAACTGTGGAAGATGAAATAGACTCTGAGGCCTTTTTATTTTTAAGTCAGTAAAGAAACACCACTGGCCAGATTTCCATACTACTATTATGGCATTTGTTTAGAATGTCATGTCTGATTACAATATAATTTTTCCTCTACTTTTTGAAAGGAGAACCAAGGCATTACCCCCTCATATCAATTTGATTTTCTACCACTTTGCCCTCTGGTTAAGCAGTTGCATAGAAGATGATTTAAAACATCTATTTCTAAAAATTAAAGGAAATTCTTCCAGTTATAGCTCAAAAATTAAAAACAGGACCAGAATAATATAAAATATGACATTTTATGTAATACTTTTAAAAATAGATTTATGGGGCAGTTACAAAAATAGGAGACTAGATGTGGTACAATAATATTTAAATTTAAATAGAAATATATTTGCATTTCTGATTTTTTTAATTAAAACCTGAAAATACAACATATTTTTTAAAGCTATAAATTAGATTCAAGATTAGTGGTTATTTGAAAATATGTTATTTGAATTCTCACTATGCTTTAGAGATCAGATGAAATAAGTATTTTTTAGTCATTTTGAGTCTTTAAATACAAAGTTACATTTCAGAGATTCTTTAGATGACCAGAAGGCCAGAGAGATGAAGTAATTCTTTCAAGTCTTAAAAAGGCTATCTTATTACCAACATAGGATTTTTAAATAGTATAAATTATGGAATGTTATTACTTAAAAGTTATTTCAGGGACATTACTTTTTTAAAGCAGGAATGCCTAAGATTTAGAAAACTTTTTCTAAATTCATTAATTTGGTAATTAATCTACATACCTTTCCTAATATATATATTGTTTTCTATTAACTTTGTCATGCTTTATTGTAGCTTAAGCAAACACAACATTGCACCATACTATCATTTGTTCCATTTCATTAATAATGCTTATGTATGTATACTTTATTTGCAAAGGGAAAGTTTTATGAAGCAGTTTATTGATCGCCAGCAACAGGACACTTGCTGCCTCTTAAGAAGCCTTCCATCAGCCTCTTCCTCATCGTGTGATCACTCTAAACGGTCTGCAATAGAGGATAACAAATACATTGACCAAAAAGTAAGAACCACTGTCTCAGATAACCAATTTTTAAGCATATATTTTAGAAAACAAAACCACATAACTGTGTGAGGTTCTGAAATGTTTCAGAATCATAATGAAGAAAATTTTATTTGTAGAAGAAATCATTATATCTAACATTTTTGATTTTATGAATTTAAATTGCACATTTCTACCAATGAGCTTTTGACCCATGCCAGGTAGCAGACACACGAGTTTGAATAGGTCAAGACCCTCCCCAAACCTGTGTTTTCTCACATGCAAAAGGAAGGGGTCTCATCTCTAAGGTTTAGCACAGCTTTAATGGTTGCCTAAATGTTGCCTTTTAAAAGAAACTATGCTGATATCAGTGGTTATACTCCAGAGAGACTAATCAGAAGAGCAAGTGTCTCTAAAATCAGTGAAAATAACTACCATTTATTGAGTATTTACTGTGTGGCAGGAATTTTTTCTAGACACATATCTTACTCGTACTCTGATTTACCTATTTCTTTATCACTTGAAAATAAGATAGGGAATTATTATCTCATATTTCACCTTTAGGAAATTAAAGATCAATAACAGAGTATATAAAGATTAAAGACTAGATTTTGCAAAGGCATCTAATTTATTTGCAAGTATTTCTCTAAGTCCTAATTTATTTTTTACTTCTTTAAATCATTACTGCCCTTTTTCTATTGCTTATTATCAAATATATATTTGTCTACTATCATTTAAAAATACAATAACAACTTTTTCATCTTCCCATATTCTCTGTTTCTCCATTATCCCCTACTTGATAAAGATTATACTTTCAGAGTACCGTTGTTTTTCTCCTCTCTTTCTTTTCCACCATCTCCTCTCCAAACTTGAACTTTTCCCCCTTACCACCCCACCATCAATTCCTCTGTTCTCTGCTGTAATTTAGCAATTTTGTTCTCAATTTTGATCATAATTTCTTTTGCAATACACATGTTCTTGTTCATGGATTTTTATTTAATTTCTTTTGATCATCAATGGGTATTATTGTTCTATATTATAGACTCCAAGATTATAAATGACAAATCTGATGCTAATGTCATTTTTTTCACTTGAAAGTAATTAGGTTTGCTGTTGTTGTTGTTGTTAGTTGGCTGACTGGTTGTTTGCTTGGTTTTATGATTTCTTTGGGAAATTTTAGGGCTTTATGCATATCCTAGAGTTCAGAATCTTACTGGGATATACTTTGTATGTCCTTTAGCATTTGAACTGTCCAAATTGGGGAGTCTTTTCAGGTTGCAAACTGATATTTGTTGGGAAATTTGTATTTGTTATTTGTTTAATTATTACTTTTCCATCTACTCTTTTTTCCCCTTATGATTGGCATCTCTCTATTTTTCTTCGGTTTTGAAATATTTATTCATTTGAAATATTTGTTCTTAACTAAAATTATTCTTTGCTTTTAAATTTTAAGCAAATATTTATGAAATGCATATGTGCATATACATGCATATGCAATACTCTTAACTCACCTTAAAAACTTAAACTATTTTTTATTATTACTATAATAAAATAAGTACAGGGCCTGGACACAAAAGTTCATACATGAACTAATAATCAGGTGGAAAATACTAAGAGCCTGGTTTTGTCCAATCAGTCTGCAATTGCATTTTACACACTAGGAACACATATTGTTTACTTTAGAAATTTATTTCAAAAGACTCTAATCCAAAGATGTACAATGAATCTCCAGGCTGTTACCAGCTATCTCTAGGAAGAGTGTGGAGAGCTGATACCATTTATGCTGAAAGTAGAAAATTCAGAATATGCTTCTTTAAAATCCCTAATAACATTTCCCCACTGGAAACACAAAATTAAATCTTAGCCCATGAAAATTTATTTTCTCTCCAGAGGGAAACATGCTGTTTCTTATATTTTTGAGCAGCATGTTTTGAAATAAGTAAGAATATGATTAAAATATTTTTGGAAGGTGAGAAGGGTTGGGGTCTGAGTCTGAGGAGAATTTGGTGAACTCTTTTGTGTGCTTGCCATCATCCTGCCCCAGAGATCTCTGTGCAGGCTACACTCAGAGAATTTCAAATGCCATTTCTGATCTCTTTATTGTTCTTATATTATTGTGGCTCTTTAAAATCTTCTCATTTAATAGTTATTTTAACTAACTGAAAGTATGATTACGATTAGTTTTATTTTATAAATTTACACTTCAGCCTTTCTCATAATCTCCTAAAATATACTGAACTGGCAACACACTGGTTCTCAAATGCTTCTCAGTGGTATCCAAGTGAGTCAGCATCTGAAAGAAACTAGAATTTTTGAAGACTACTGACAGTCCCCAATCTATAAGGGCAGTTGGCTGAAGCACATAGTACATGGTCCAGAACAAGGAAAACTATCAACAATGATTAAGTTGCCCTTCATTACATGTGAGCCTAGTTGGCCCCCATGTAGATTTAACTACAGTTGGAATAATATTGTTTATCCCCTCACAGCCTTCATGATCTGGGTAAATGTTCCAATGCAGAAAGTGAGATGTAGAGAGCATATTTTCTCTTCATCTCAGTGGCCCTATTGTGGCAGCTACAAGAAGACTTACCTGTGTGGCCATCCCTTCTTAAAGCTTTGATGTTATCTAGGTTGCCAGAAAAGTAAACTTAACAATATTTTTCAGGATGACACTCCAACCAACTGAGCCACCAAGCCTGGGCAAACCTGAGTATCTTGAGAGGAGTTTTACTAGTTTCCAAGCAGAAGAAAATCAATCAATGATTTTCTACTTATTTTTCTCTGCATTATAGAAATTAAACCATATATATCTTAAGCAGTGTGCTTGTTAATAAACTGAAATGTAAATTTGGCTTACCAGTAATTCCTGGATGGTATGCCATTTCTGAGGTCAGAACCTGCAATTGTGTGAAGAACATAAGTAAACCTCACAGTTATATCAGCCTGAGACAGATGGAGCAATGAGGGTTGTCCCAGCCAACACCTACACAGTATTGGAACCTATATGTTAAAGAACAGTGAATATTTCTCAAATTGGGCAATATCTGCACTTGCTCTCTCTCTCTCTCTCTCTCTCTCTCTCTCTCTCTCTCTCTCTCTCTGTCTGTCTAAAACATCCATTGAGACACTTAGTCCATGCCAAAAGGTCCATGAAATTTGGTCCTGTCCAAAATCTCCATAGAGTCATTTGATCTGCACAGTTAGTACACATCTCACCCCTCTGCAACATCTGAAACCCAACCCATCTACCTAACCCTATGTGCTATTACCAGTAAGCTACCAATGCAAGAAGAGTTATTACTGATAATACAATATAGCCACAACACAATTATTGTACCAATAAAACATGATAGCATTTTATGGATTAATCTTGTGAACCAAAAGTATAAATAAACTTTGTTTTTGAATCTACTGGCAGTTTTCTAAGTGTGGACATTTTGATGGGATCAAATGTTAAGGACCCTTTGGTATGGGCCACATGTCTCCATGGACACTTTGGACAGGACTAAATGCCTCGCAGTGCTCTCTTACCTGCCTCCTTTCTGAAAAGCACATAGCAAGTTCCAGATTAAGTCATCAACATGAATAGTTACATATGTACAAAATAAGGTGGGAAATGATCAAAGTCATTACTATATTTTGTTTACCCTTTTCATAAGTTGCCACTATTCACTCAGTCATTCAACAGACATTTATGAAGCACTTGTTATTCATCTGACATGCTCTTCAGCTGTGGGAAAACACATGTAAATGTATGAAAGTAAAAAGTATTACAGGAACACAAGACAAAGCCCAAGATCTTCTTACAGGAGAGCAATATAGGAAGAAGGTGCTTCAGGCGGTGGGGGAGGCATATGGAAAGTCATGGACACCATAATATGCTTGACATAATAGATTGTGAGAAGCAGTGTAGTAGAATAGTGATGAAGTGATGCAGCTTCAACCTTATGTATAAAATAGAGATTATTATTTTTAAGGTTTTTAATTAGAATTAAATAATGTTAAATGCACAGCATATGTTATATGCCTATCACACCAAATAAGAACTCATGCCATGAAGTCCCACTCAGGAAATAGACTTATATTATTCAATCAAAACAATGACTCCAGTTATACAGATGAACCTTCAGCTATAACAGTGTAGTTGAGCACTGTATATTAAGTACTGTTTTATTCTCCTTATGTCCATGAGATTTTTTTTTAGTCTGCTTTTTAATGGTATTTTAGTTACTACCCCCATTGCTTGTCTTGTGTCTTAGACCCTCAAAAAGTAAATTAAATTGTTCTGGAAAGATTCACTCTTCACAAAGTATCATTGATTGCCAACAACACTTTGTAATTTTCTATGTGATTATAGAGTATTTGATGATTTGTTCCAGTAACTCCACATATAGCAAGTTATTCATTCTGATCTGTAATTTCCAGGATGAACATTTACTCACTTAAAAAAGAGAACAGTCTATTTTCATCTTTAGGGCTTTTGCTCTTAAATAAATTTCTAAAATAATAGCTTAGCATCTCTGAAATGCCATTTAAGACATTTCTCTAGGAGAAGAGTAGATTATATGATACTACTACCTAACCAGGGCCTGTTTTGCAAAGATATGATGTAGTGTGTGGTCTAGAAAAGGGAAGCAGTGGTGTTCAGCAGACTGAATATGAAAACCCTATGTACACACTTCTCTCTTTAGCATAAAAATGTTTTAGTATTTCATTGATTGCTCATTTATTTACAATAATGGAGAGGAAACAAAAAATAAGTGAAAACTTTTTTTCATTTTTATTGATCTTTGTAATATGCTTTGAGCTCAGATTAAAATATGGCTGCATTTGAGTGCACATTCTTTTATTCAACAGTCATTTTTTGAGAACCTTTAAATGTATGGGTTGTGGGTAAAAAACACATTTTGTTGCTTTAAACTAACATGAAAATAGGAATTTCCTATCAATTATTTTTCTGCAGAATATTTAATTGTGTAATCATTTTTAGTTTGGGGTTATATGTAATTTATTTGCATTCTTTAGGAACACATTCATAGAGGGCCAAAAGTAAAGCAGTCTAGGATTGCACATCTTTTATAGGTGGTACCAAAGGCTTTTCATCAAGAGTTTTTGGTACCAAAACAAATGTCAGAGAGCTGAAGTTGCAGCTAAACTTATCTTTGAAATTTACATTTGTTTCTACTTTTGAGTATAATTTTACTTACAAGTTCTATATTCCAGTAAGTGATGTGCCAGTCTCAACATGTTGTAGTTTCTGCTGCTGGTGATGTTCTTGTTATTTTGATTTGAAGTTCACATACAATTGAATCACAACTGGAGACCTGCTCCCTTGCATTAGACTGCCATTGATTTCAAATTCACTAAGAACTGCATGGTTATGAGCATCTGACATTTTCTCCCAGAATCATAAATTCCTTCATTTAAAAAAAAACTGCGGATCTTCTGTCTTTGTCTTTCTGCTTATATGAGCTATAACCATAAAGTAATTTTATTTTACTTCGATAATTTAAGTTCATCTACCATATATTAGTTTCTTATCAGTAAACACTGCATGTTAGACACATGTAATGTTTTTCAATAACTGTAAATATTGACTTTTCCTCACTTTTTGCAACATCGGTATCATTATACTAGTCTAGCTGAGATAAGGGGTTGAAGATTTAGTCAAATTTATAATGACAGGCTACTGCTTTAGTGACTAAAGCATTGTCATAAAATTCAACTGCAAAAATAAGTCAATTAAGTTTGCAGTCATTTAATTTCTAGTTGTGTAATATTTTTCTATGTATCAAGTGAATTGATACATCTCAAAATATTTCTCCTTTGTAATTTTAGGTGATTCACATTTATTTAAAGAATTAACTTCATTAAAAATGTAGAACAGAAAAACAACTTTTAATATTAATAAATTTATCCATTCTTGAAATATATTTCAAAAATGAACTACACACAGTGCTAAACAATGAAGAAAATATAGTAGATAAGAAACACACTACCCTGAAGATGGCAGCGAGATAGGTGGGAATTGAGCCCACTTCCCCCTATGCACAGGGGAAAGACCTAGCCCATCTTCTGAGGAACAGAGTGAACAGCCAACAGTATCCCAGGTTATATGAAGATTGGAGGCCAAAAATTATAGAGGACATTGAACAATCAGACAGTAAGGAGAGTGCTTCAGGACAATAAGGTCCCTGGGACCAACATGGGGACCAGGGCGGCTACAGCCCCATGCTGGGAGCTCGCAGGGTCTGCTGCAACATTCTTAGGAGAGAGCCAGGTCAGTGGCTCCCTCCCCTGCCAAATAAGGCTTGAGCAGCACCAGGAAGGATCTGGACGCTTGAAGTCACGGCCAAGGTGGGGGGATGGGGTGAGGCAATAAGGACAAAGTGGCATACACACAGAGGCAGCGTGCACCTGTTGAGACTGTGGACGCCAGCTGGGAAGAGTTGGGCCTTGACGGACCCTGACCCTGTCAGTCCCTGGTCTTGCTGGAGAGTTGGGCTGTGAGATAGGCCAGGTGCTTATTTGGAGTGCCAGGCTTGAATAAGAGGAATTTTTTTAAAGGAAAAAGAGGCACTCAGTGCCATTTAGGGAATTCTCCCTCAGCAGTCCACCCTGCCTACTGTACCTCCCCACTGCCCCCACCCGCCTGCAGCAGCAGAGGCCAACTGTTCAGGTTCACAGCCCTGGGGAAGGAACACACCTGACCCTGCCACCCAGCAGCTGCAGCAGCAGGCCACACACTCACACCCAAAGGCCCAAAACCCCAGCCCAGTGGCCGCCAATCCCACCATAAGAGGAGAGGCCAAGTACTCATGCAGGCAGCCCCAGGGACTACGCACACCTGATCCCTCCACCCACTTGCACCTCATGCCCAACCCCAGTGCCCCAGCACAGCAGCAGAGGAGGCATGTACCTGCATTCCCAGTGGCAGCCACAGGGCACCCCCCGCCCTGAAAGGCCACCTGGCTCTCTTAAGAGAAAGGCAGAGATGCTCCCACAGAGGAGAGTTGCAGGGCTCATGGAGTCAGCAATCCCCAGAAAGACTTAACTCATTGGAGGGGGGGGGCGCTGAACTACCCTGAAGGGATGCTCAAAGTCCCTAGCATCTAGGACAACAAAGAGCAAGAAGGTGGTATGTGAGTTGCCCCTAACTGGTGTACCTCAAGGACAGCACAACTGGTAGACTGAAGGAGTAAGCTGGGTGAAGAAGGGCACTGTGGGGCCCACGGCAGTGAACTGAGAAACTGGGCTGAAGGCTCAGCAACTGGGAAAAGTACATACAGCTCAGGAAGGGAGAAAAGTGAAACCAATCCCTCCTCAGCCTGCTGCAGCCAGGAAGACCACCAAAACTGGCCTGGCCAGTTTAAAGCCAGCAGGAGGCTTCTTTATTAAATTCCTTCTTCCTTTCTTTTCTTCTTTCTTTTTTATTCCTTCTTCTTTCTTTCTTTTTTTCCTTCATTTTATTCCTTCTTATTTGTTTATTTTTTTTAATTCCCACAAGTAAGACAATAAAACCTGGAGCTGTAAAAAGACCAGAGTTAGACAAAAAGAGGGGTCATCCCAACAACTGAGACAGTGAGACAAATTTCATTTTGCTACTCCAGAGAATTTGCAAGTTATGATATACTTGTATTATTACTTTTCATTATTCTTACATCTTTTATTAGTATTTTTGTACTTCCCTTCTTTCTGTTTAGTCTTTTTCACTTGGTTTGTTCGATTGCATTGTTTGACTCATTTCCCTTATTCTTTCTTTCATAGTGTATTTTTAATTTTCCATCTTTCACTTCACTGGTGTTCCAATAGCACACTACTCTAGGTCCTGTATTTTCTACTCCTCTTATTTAGATCACAAAGATTCTTGCAAATAATTGTTGCTCCATTGCTATTGTAAGTAGTTTCTGTTCCATACAATTGTAAATACTACACAGCTCCCCTCTCAGATCTTAGCTCAATTCACCATTTCCTGAACTTTATGACTGTGGTTGACTCTATTCTCTCTCACACTACACCCATTATCTATCCTTCACTCTCACTTCACCTCATAATCTGACTTCCCACAAGCTCACTGCTTTCTAGATCCAACTCACAGTCCTTCCCCACCTAACAAAACTCTTATCTTTTTTCCACCCTTTCTAAAAAGTGGCTGGTTGGGTGAAATATCACAGTGCACACTATATACATCCAAAGGATCTCCTATCTCTTCTCTATGTGTTGGTACTCTACATACCATGGAACACTCTCATTATCTTAAACCTTCCCCCTCCAAATGATCACAAAAAAGAGTAGGTGGGAGCTCTGAACACCAGTATACCTGGAAGCGGAAGGCTGGAAGAAGAAACCCACCAACAAAGGAACCACCAACAGATAACAATGGAAGAAGGTGAAGGATGGGAGTGGCATTGACACCAGCCTTAGCCCATGAACAATCTGCAAATATAACTAAATGGTGGAGAGATTACCCAAAACAAACAACTGAACAAGAGCAACAGAGAAGCCCCCAAACCTCATAAACACAGAAGAACTAGCTTCAACACAACCTGTCCACACCTGCACAACAGAATACAAGAGGCGGTGGATGGAGTGACCTCCAGTTAACAAGCTAAAGGAAAGGACCCACCAAAGAAAGACCCAACAACAATCAAAACCCAAACACATCCAGAGAGCCAACATAAACAACAGCCCAAGACCAGCAAACTCAGCAGATCAAGCAGACTGCACCACTGAATCTCACAAGTCTTCTACCATAGAAGTTAACACCAGAACCAAGTGAGTCAGAACAGATCAATTTAACAAGTCGAGATTAACAAGAAGAGTCTCACAAACAATGGGAGAACAAAGAAAGAATCCCCAAATGAAAGGAAAGCAGGAAGCCTCACAAAGAATGCTAAATAAAATAGAGGCAAGTCAACTACCAGATATTGAGTTCAAACCAATGGTTACCAGGGAGCTCAATGAACTCACAGAGGATTACCAGAAACTACAGGGAAACTACAATGAACTCACTGCAAACTACATCAGCATGAAAAAGGAAATTGAAGCTATCAAAAAGGGCCAAGAGGAAATGAAAAATACAATATATGAACTGAAGAACAAAGTAGAAGCAATCAAAAACAGGATTGATGAAGCAGAAGATCAGATCATCAAGCTGGATGACAAGATTAAAAAAAAAAAAACACCCAGGAAGAGCAAGAAAAGGAAAAGAGGCTCAGAAAGAATAAACAGGGGTTAAGGAAAATGCAGAACAACATGAAATGTAATAATATCTGTATAATAAGGATACAGAAGGAGGAGAAGAAGAGCAAAAAATAAAAAACTAGAGAGACATCCGCCAAGATGGAGACGTAGGTGGAGGAACCACCTCGCCTCTGTGCACAACCAAATCTAAGAACAACTATTTTTAACAGCAGTCACAACCAAGCCACACGAAAAATCGACAATACGGAGTCCAAAGGACAACTAGATACTCAGCTGGACCGGTACGAGGAGCGAGGCCAGCAGCGGAGCAGGTTAGCAAGGAAAAATTCCTGGGGCGGTGCGCGCAGGCGGTAGCCGAGGGCGCTGATCGCAAGCGAGCTGGCTGCCGGAGCGCACGGGGAAGAGGCGAGGCGGTCGGTCGGTCGCGCGCATTTACGTGCGGAGAAGCCAGTGAGAAGGGAAGCCGGCTCGGGGCAGCAGGCTCGCACAATTCCGATCGGATAAACCCCAGGCGTGCGGAGTGACTGGATGCGCTGGGCTAGCGGAGGGGACCGCCATTGCTCCCTCTCTGACCCCGCCCCCCCACACAGCGTCACAAACCAGCGACCTGGGTCGCCCCGTCCTGGTAAACAACTAAGGCTTCGCTCCGCTCACTTAACAGCACGAATAGACCAAAAATGGCTCTAGGACAACTCAGAGCCCCAGAACCGATAGACCTAAGTGATGAAGAAATAGCCAGTCTTTCAGATGCACAGTTCAAAACACTGGTTATCAGGATCCTTACAGAACTGGTGGATTTTAGTCACAAATTAGAGAAACATATGGAAGCTAAACTAATTGAAATGAATGGTGATACAAATACCAATAGTAATGGAAAGAAAATTGGGACTCAAATCAAGGGAGTGGACCAGAAGGAAGAAAAAAATTATCAAAAAGAAAGGAATGAAGAAATAAGAATTCAGAAAAATGAGGAGAAGCTTAGGAACCTCCAGGACATCTTTAAACGTTCCAACATTCGAATTATAGGGGTACCAGAAGGGGGAAAGGAACAGCCACCAGTGGAAAGCTTATTTGAACAAATAATAAAGGAGAATTTCCCCCAAGATGGCAAAGGAAATAGACTTCAAGAAATCCAGGAAGCTCAGAGAGTCCCAAAGAAGTTGGACCCAAGAAGGAACACACCAAGGCACATCATAATTACATTAGCCAAGATTAAAATGAAGGAGAGAATCCTAGAGGCAGCAAGAGCTAAGGGGACAGTCACCTACAAAGGAGTTCCCATCAGACTGTCAGCTGATTTCTCAAAAGAGACCTTACAGGCAAGAAGGGGCTGGAAAGAGGTATTCCAAGTCATGAAAACCAAAGATCTACAACCAAGATTGCTCTACCCAGCAAAACTTTCATTTAGAATGGAAGGACAGATAAAGTGCTTCTCAGATAAGACCAAATTCAAGGAGTTCATCATCACCAAGCCCTTATTATATGAAATGTTAAAGGGACTTACCTAAGAAAAAGAAGATAAAAAAGATGAACAGTGAAAGGACAGCAAACTCACAGTTATTAAGAACCACAACTAAAACAAAAGCAAACTAAGAGGACAGCTAGATCAGGAGCAGAACCATAGAAATGAAGATCTCATGGAGGGTTAGCCACAGGGGAGTGGGAGGAGGGGAAGGGGGGAGAAGGTACCGAAAATAAGTAGCATAGACAGTAGATAGAAAATAGATAGGGGGGAGGGTAAGAATAGCAGGGGAAATACAGAATCTAAAGAATTTGAGACACGTGTTCATGAACTAAAGGGGGAAATGGTGGGGGGGGGGGGTATGCAGGGTGGAGGGGAATGGAGGGGGGAATAGAGCACATGTAATGGCATAATCAATAAAAAAAAAGTTAAAAAAAAAGAAAAAAATAATAAAAATAAAAAAATAAAAAACTAGTTGAAAAAAGTAATGATGGGAAACTTCCCTAATTTGATGAGAGAAAAAGTCACACAAATCCAGGAAACACACAGAGATCCAACCAAGAGGAAACCAACAAGGCCCACTTCAAGACACCAAAATTAAAATGGAAAAATTCCTAGACAAAGAGAGAATCTTAAAGACAGCAAGGGAAGAACAGGAAGTAACACACAAGGGAGCCCTGATAAGACTAGTAGCTGATTTCTCAATGGAAACACTTCAAACCAGAAAAGAATGGCAAGAAATATTTCAAGTAATGAAAACCAGAGGCCTGCAACTAAAACTACTTTATCCAGCAAGGCTCTCAATTAAAATGAAAGGCTAAATAAGGAGCTTACCAGACAAAAGAAGCCTCAAAAAATATTCCTCCTCCAAACCAGCTCTGCAATAGATGCCAATGGGTCTGCTTTAAAAACAAGAAGAAAATCAGTGAAAGAGAGAGAGAGGAACAAGGGTACCAAAAAATGGCAATGAATAAGTACCTATCAACAATAACCTTAAATATAAAGGGAACAAATGCTCCAACTAAAAGACATAGAATAGCTTAATAAATAAAAAATCATGACCCACAAATATACCGCCTACAAAAGACCAACCTCAGAACAAAAAACCTATACAGACTGAAAAGTGAAGGGCTGGAAACAAACATTCCAAGCAAAAGGACAGGGAAAAAAGAGCCAAGGTAGAAATACTCATATTAGACAAAATAGACTTTAAAAAAAAACATAAAAAGAGACCCAGAAGGTCACTTCATAATACTCAAGGGAAGAATACATCAAGAACACATAAACATTGTAAATATATATGCGCCCAACATAGGAGCATCCAAATACATAAAGAAAATCCTGGAGGACTTCAAGAAAGATAAAGACAGCAGCAAATTATACTAGGGGATTTTAACACCCCACTGTGAAAATGGACAGATATTCCAAACAAAATATCAACAAAGATATTGTGGAATTGAACAATGCCCAAGATGAAATGTACTTAGCTGATATATACACACACTTTCATCCCAAAAATACACATTCTCTTCAAAGGCACATAGAACATTTTCAAAGATATACTACATAATAGGACACAAAACAAGCCTCAATAAATTCAAGATAATTGTCATCTAAAGTGACAATTTTAAATGATTAGGATAAAAATCATAGAAAGCATTTTCTCTGACTACAAGGGACTAAAACAAAAACACGCAAGCTCATGGACAGAGAATAGCATGCTACTAAACAATGAATAGGTCAAGAATGAGATTAACGAAGAAATTGAAAAGTTTCTGAAAACAAATGAAAATGAACTCACAACAATGCAAATCTTATCAGACACAATGAAGGCAGTCCTGAAGGGACGTTTATAGTGAACTTCCTACCTAAAAAAGATAGAATCATTTCAAACAAACAACCTAATACTATGCCTACAAAAACTTGAGGAAAACAACAAAGACATTCCAGAGCAAGTAGAAGAAAGGAAATAACCAAGATCAGAGAAGAATTAAATGACATACAGACTTAATGCACAATTCTAAAAATCAATAAATCTAGGAGCTAGTTTTTTGAAAGGATAAGTAAAATCCAACAAGCCTTTAAGCAGACTCATTAAAAAAAAAAGAGAGAGAGAGAGGACCCAAATAAGCACAATCAGAAATGAAAGAGGAGGTATTACAACTGATACCACAGAAATACAAAGAATTGTAAGAAATTACTATGAAGAGCTATGCCAAGAAATTTGAAAACCTAGGTGAAATGGACAAATTCTACAAAAAAATCTTCCAAAATGGAAAGAAGAAGCAGAAAACTTGAAGAGACCAATAACAGCTGATGAAATTGAAGCAGTAATCAAAAAGCTTCTGAAACACAAAAGCCTCGGACCAAAGGGTTTCACAGGAGAATTATACAAACCATTTAAGAAAGAAACAATCCCTATCCTTCACAGATTATTCCAAAAAATTCAAGAATATGGAAGACTCCTGAACACTTTTTTCTGAAGGCAGCACCATCCTAATCCCAAAGCCAGATACAGAAATAATAAAGAAGGAAAACTTCAGGCCAACAAAGCTGGTGAAAAACAATGCTAAAATCCTCAACAAACCACTGGCAACCGTATCCAGCAATACATTAAAAAGATTATACACCATGACCAACTGGAATTTATCCCACAGATGCAAGGATAGTACAATATTTACAAATCAGTAAGTGTAATACATCACATAAACAAAAGCAAAGACAAAAATCACATGGTCATATCAATAATGCAGAAAAAGCACTTGATAAGCTACAGGACCTATTTATGATAAAAACAGTCAGTAAAGTGGGGATAGAGGGAGCATTCCTTAGCATAATAAAGGCCATATATGAAAGACCTAGAGCCAACATCATACTCAATGGACAAAAACTTAGAGCTTTCCCACTAAGATCAGAAACAAGACAAGGATGCCCACTTTCACCATTTCTAATCAACATAATATTGGGAGTCTTAGCCACAACAATCAGACAATCAAAAGAAATAAAAGGCATCCAAATTGGAAAGGAGGAAGCAAAATTGTCATTGTTTGTGGTTGACAAGGATAGTATGCATAGAAAATTCTAAAGACTCCACCAAAGAACTACACCCCCAACAAATGAATTGGGCAAAACAGTGGGATACAGAATCAATATTCAGAAATCAAAGGCATTTCTGTACACCAACAATGAAATATCAGAATCAGAAGTTAGGATAAAAATCCTATTTGATATAGCAACAAGAAAAATAAAATACCTAGGAAAGAACCTAACCAAGGAAGTAAAAGACCTCTACTTGGAAAACTATACAACACTGAAGAAAGAAATTAAAGAAGACAAAAACAAATGGAAGCATCTACCATGTTCATAGACTAGAAGAATTCACATCATCAAAATGTCCATACTACCCAAAGTGATTTATAGATTCAATATAATCCCTATTAAAGTACCAATGACATATTTCACAAAGAACAAACATTTCAGAAATTTATGTGGAACCATAAACAACCCAAAATAGCTGCAGCAATTTTGAGAAAGAAGAGCAAAGTAGGAGGGATCACAGTACCTGACACCAAACTGTATTACAAGGCCACTGTAATCAAAACAGCCTGCTACTGGCATAAAAACAGACACCTGGACCAATGGAACAGAAAAAGAGCTCCAAAATAAACCCAAGTCTCCATGGTGAATTAATATTTGACAAAGGGGACAGCAACATAAAATGGAGTAAAAATAGCCTCTTCAACAAATGGTTTTAGAAGAGCTGAACAGCTACATGCAAAAAATGAAACTCAACCACCGACTTACACGATACACAAAAATAAATTCAAAGGGGATAAAAGACTTAAATGTTAGTCATGATGCCATGAAAGTCCTAAAGGAAAACATCAGCAGGAAAATCTCAAACATCCCATGTAGCAACATCTTCACTGATATATCCCCCTAAAGCAAGAGACATAAAGGAAAGAATAAACAAATGAAACCACATCCAATTATAAAGCTTCTGCATTCATAAAGAAAAAAGCAGCAAAATGAAAAGGAAACCAACTGTATGGGTAAATATATTTGCCAATGATACCTCACACAAGGCTTTGATCTCCAAAAGAAATATGGAACTCACATGATTCCACTCCAGGAAGAAAAACAACCCAATTTAAAAAATTAGGCGAAGGACTTGAACTGACACTTCTCCAAGGAGGACATGCAGAGGGCCCAAAAAACATAATAAAGGATGCTCAGCATCACTAGCCATCAGAGAAATGCAAATTAAAACCACAATGAGATACTACTTTACACCTGTGAGAATGGCCATCATAAACAAATCAACAAACTAGTGTTGGTGAAGATGTGGAGAAAAGGGAACCTAGGTTACTATTGGTGGGAATGTAGACTGGTACAACACTATGGAAAACAGTATGGATTTTCCTCAGAAAACTAAAAATGGAGCTGCCTTTTGAACCAGCAATTCCATTGCTGGATTATATCCTAAGAATCATGAGTCACCAATCCAAAAGAACCTATACACCCCAATGTTTAAAGCAACACAATTCACAATAGCCAAGTGCTGAAAGTAACCTAAGTGCCAATCAGTAAATGAGTGAATCAAACAATTATGGTACATTTACACAATAGAATACTAGGCGGCAGAAAGAAAGAAGAAGCTCCTACCCTTGCAACAGCATGAATGGGACTGGAGAGCATTATGCTAAGTGAAATAAGCCAGGCAGTGAGGAACAAATGCCATATTATCTTACCTTTAACTGAACATAATCAACAAAATAAAAAAAAGCAAAATATAACCAAAGATATTGAAATTAAGAACAATCTGACAGTAACCAGAGGGGAGGGGAAGGGAAAAAGGGGGAAGGATTTTCAGGAACTACTATAAAGGACACATGAATAAAACCAAGGGGAAGGGTGGAAGCAAGGGAGGGAGAGGAGTTTCGCTAGGGTTGAGGTAGTAGTGGGTGGGAAATGCAGACAACTTTAATTGAACAATAAAATAATTTTAAAAAGGAAACACACTATTCTTATCATATAGAATGTATGGCCTAGTGAAATATCACAGAAAAATAAACAGATGTGTCATACACAGAACAGGAATCTTCTTGAATGAGGTTCCCTGGAGCCAAGGAAAGAGTGAAGAGATGTGTATGTGTGTACACATACATGTTTATATTTATATATTTTAACTTTTATTCCTGGTGGTTTATCAGGGTTCAAAATTTAAAATGTTGAAATAACTTAAGATCGGAAATCTTGATCTATCATCTAAAACTCCCTTTTTATAAAATTCACATTCTAAAACATCAAATTATAATGGTATTCACCTGTATATACATTGTACTGTGACTTTAAATCTGGCTACCACCTACACCAGTCAAACTTTAAATTCTTCCTATGTATACAGACATTTTTTTAAAAGCTTATAGAAACATCTTGCCATACACATTATCTGTCATATGTACCTTGATACTAATTTTCAATCCAGAGATGCATAAATAAATCATAAGCAGACAAATGAGGTACCACCATCAGAATATATAATTTTAAGTAATTGCGTATTTTAATTACTATATTTATACGAGAGACTTATTCAATAAGGTGGTCCATTGCAATGAGTATACTACACCTTTTCAGCAGAAATGACATTTATCAATCCCTGCTCATTGGACCATGATTCTGTGCTTCATGGTCCACTTTTTAAAGCATTTATTTAATTATTGTTCAAGTACAGTTTTCCATCTTTTACTCCCATCCCAGCCCACCCCCTCAGCCCTCCCCACCTCCCTCCCATTTCCAACCCCTTAGTTTTTGTCCATGTGTTCTTTATACTTGTTTCTGTAAACCCTTTTTCCCCTCTTCACCCTGAAATTCCCTCCCCTCTCTCCTCTGGGCCCTGCCAGCCTGTTTTGTATTTCAATGTGTTGGTTATATTTTGCTTGCTTGTTTGTTTTGTTGTTTAGCTTCCTGTTAAAGGTGAGATCATATGGTATTTGCTTTTCACCTCCTGGCTTATTTCACTCAGCATAATGCTTTCGGAGTTCCATCCATGCTGTTGCAAAGGGTTGTAGCTCCTTCTTTCGGCTGCATAGAATTCCATTGTGTAAAAGTACCATAGTTTTTTGATCCATTCATTTACTAGTGGGCACCTAGGTTGCTTCCAACTCTTTGCCATTGTAAATTGTGCTGCTATGAACATTGGTGTACATAGGTTCTATTGGATTGGTGTTTCAGGGTTCTTAGGATATAATCCTAACAGTGGAATTGCTGGGTCAAAAGACATATTCATTTTTAGTTTTCTTAGAAAATTCCATACTGTTTTCCAGAATGGTTGTACTAGTCTGCAATCCCACCAAAAGTGAACTAGGGTCCTTTTTCCCCCACAACTTCTCCAACATTTGTTGTTTGTTGCTTTGTTTATAAAGGCCATTCTGACCAGTGTAAAGTGGTATCTCATTGTGGTTTTAATTTGCATCTCTCTGATAGCTAGCGATATTGAGCATCTTTTCATGTGTCTCTGGATCCTCTGTAAGTCCTCCTTGGAGAATTGTCTGTTCAAGTCCTTTGCCCATTTTTTAATTGGGTTGCTTGTCTACTAAGAGTAGAGTCGTGTGAGTTCTTTGTATATTTTGGAGATTAAACCTTTGTCTGAGATATCATTGGCAAATATGTCTTCCCATACAGTTGATTCTCTTTTTATCTTAATACTGTTTTCTTTTTTATTTATTATATTTTGCACCTAGGTTGCTTCCAACTCTTGGCTATTGTAAATTGTGCTGCTATGAACATTGTGGTGCATAGGTTCTTTGATATTGATGTTTTAGGATTCTTAGGATATAATCCTAGCAGTGGAATTGCTGGGTCAAAAGGCAGGTCGATTTTTATTTTTCTGAGAAAATCCATACTGTTTTCCATAATGGTTGTACCAGTCTGCACTCCCACCAACAGTGAACTAAGGACCCCGTTTCCCCACAACCCCTCCAACATTTGTTGTTTGTTGCTTTGTTTATGATAGCCATCCTGACCAGTGTAAAGTGGTATCTCATTGTGGTTTTAATTTGCATCTCTCTGATAGCTAGCGATATTGAGCATCTCTTCATGTGTCTCTGGATGTTCTGTATCTCCTCCTTGGAGAATTGTCTGTTCAAGTCCTTTGCCCATTTTTTAATTGGGTTGCTTGTCTACTAAGAGTAGAGTCGTGTGAGTTCTTTGTATATTTTGGAGATTAAACCTTTGTCTGAGATATCATTGGCAAATATGTTTTCCCATACAGTTGATTCTCTTGCTAATCTTAATACTGTTTTCTTTAGCCATGCAGAAGCTTTTAATTTTGATGAGATCCCATTTGTTTATTCTTTCCTTTATGTCCCTTGCTCTAGGGGACATATCAGTGAAAATATTGCTGTGTGAAATATCTGAGGTTTTTCTGCCAATGTTCTCCTCTAGGATTTTAATGGTGTCACAGCTTATATTTAAGCCTTTTATCCACCTTGAATTTACTTTGGTGTATGGTGTAAGTTGGTGCTCAAGTTTCATTTTTTTGCATGTAGTTGTCCAGTTCTCCCAACACCATTTTTGAAGAAGCTATTTTTACTTCATTTTATTTTACTGTCCCCTTTGTTGAATATTACTTGCCCATAGAAATTTGGGTTTATTTCTTGGCTCTCTTTTCTGTTTCATTGGTTTATTTGTGTGTACCAGTACCAGGCTGGTTGATTACAGTGGCATTGTAATACAGTTTGGTATCAGGTATTGTGATCTCTCCTACTTTGTTTTTCTTTCTCAAAACTGCAGCTGCTATTTGGGGTCATTTATGGTTCCATATAAATTTTGGAAGTGTTTGTTCTATGTCTGTGAAATATGTCATTGGTACTTTAATAGGTATTGCACTGGATTTGTAAATTGCTTTGGGTAACATGGACATTTTGATGATGTTAATTCTTTTAATCTATGAACACAGTACACGTTTCCATTTGTTTGTGTCTTCCTTGATTTCTTCCTTCAGTGTTCTGTAGTTTTCTGCATACAGGTCTTTTATCTTTTTGGTTAGGTTTATTCCCAGATATTTTTTTCTTTTTGCTATATCGAATGAGATTTTTTTCTTGATTTTAGCTACTGCTGGTTCATTGTTAGTATACAAAAATGCCTTTGATTTCTGGATATTGACTTTGTATCCGCTGTTTTACCAAATTCATTTATTAGGTCAGGCAGTTTTTGGGTAGAATCTATAGGATTTTCCATGTACCCTGTCATGTCATCTGCAAACAATGACAGTTTTGTTTCCTCCTTTCTGATTTGGATGCCTTTTATTTCCTTTCCTTGTATGATTACTATAGCTAAAAGTTTCAATACTATATTGAATAGAAATGAAAGTGGACATCCTTGTCTTGATCCTAATCTTAGTGGAAAAGCTTTTAGTTTTTGCCCATTGAGTATGATGTTGGCTGTAGGTCTCTCATATATGGCCTTTATTATATTGAGGAATGCTCCCTCTATCCCCACTTTGCTGAGTGTTTTTATCATAAATGGGTGCTGTACCTTATCAAAAGCTTTTTTCACATCTATTGATATGATCATGTGGTTTCTGTCTTTGCTTTTGTTTATGTGATGTACTACATTTACTGATTTGCAAATATTAAACCATCCTTGCATCCCTGTAATGAATCCCACTTGGTCATGGTGTATGATCTTTTTAATGTATTGTTGGATGCAATTTGCCAATATTTTGTTGAGGATTTTAGTGTTTATGTTCATCAGCAATATTGGCCTGAAGTTTTCTTTCTTTGTTGTGTCTTCATCTGGTTTTGGAATTAGGATGATGCTGGCTTCATTAAAAGAGATGGGAGTCTTCCATCTTCTTGGGTTTTTCGGAATAGTCTGTAAACAGTAGGGGTTAGCTCCTCCTTAGATGCTTTGTAGAATTCTGTACAAACCATCTGGTCCAGGGCTTTTGTGTAATGGGAGGTTTTTTTTATTACTGCTTCAATTTAATCTGCTGTTATTGTTCTGTTCAGGCTTTCTGCTTCTTCTTCTTTCCACTTTGGAAGATTATATTTTCCTAGAAATTTGTCCACTTCACCCAGGTTTTCAAATTTCTTGGCATACAGTTCTTCATAGTAATTTTTTACAATCCCTTTTATTTTTGTGGTCTCAGTTGTAATGTCTCCTCTTTCATTTCTAATTGCATTTATTTGGGTCCTCGCTCTTCTTTTCTTGATGAGCCTACTTAATGGTTTGTCAATTTTGTTTATCTTTTAAAAAAAACAGCTCCTGGATTCATTGATCCTTACAATTGTTCTTTTAGTCTCTATGTCATTTAATTCTGCTCTGATCTTGGTTATTTTCTTCCTTCTACTTGCTCTGGGCTGTCTTTGTTATTGTTCCTCAAGTTCTTGTAAGCATAGGGTTAAGTTGTTTGTTTGAAATGTTTCCATCTTTTTTAGATTGGCCTGTATTGCTATAAACTTCCCTCTCAGGACCGCCTTCACTGTGTTCCATAAGTTTTGGATTGTTGTGAGTTCATTTTCATTTGTTTCCAGAAACTTTTTGATTTCTTCTCTAATTTCATTCTTGACCCATTCGTTGTTTAATAACATGCCATTCAATCTCCATGCTTTTGGGTGTTTTGGGTTTTTTCCTTTGGGTGTTGGTTTCCAATTTCAGTCCCTTGTGGTCAGAGAAGATGCTTTGTATGATTTCAATTTTTCTTGAATTTGTTGAGACTCATTTTGCGTCCTATCATGTGGTCTATCTTTGAAAATGTTCCATGTGCATTTGAAAAGAATGTGTATTTAGCTTCTTTGGGATGAAGGGCTCTATATATATCAGTTAAGTCCATTTCATCTAGGGTGTTGTTCAATGCCACAATATCTTTGTTGATATTTTGTTTGGAAGATCTGTCCATTTTTTACAGTGGAGTGTTAAAATCCCCTACTATAATTGTGTTGCTGTCAATATCTTTCATGAAGTCCTCTAAGATTTTCTTTATATATTTTGGGTGCTTCTCTGTTGGGTGCAAATATATTTACAATGTTTATGCCTTCTTGGTGGATTTTCCCATTGAACATTATGAAGTGACCTTCTGGGTCTCACTTAATGGCCCTTGTTTTGAAATCTATTTTGTCTGATATGAGTATTAGTACCCTGGCTTTTTTTCTTGTCCATTCGCTTGAAAAAATATTTCCAGCCCTTCACTTTTAGTCTGTGTAGGTCTTTTGTCCTGAGGAGGGTCTCTTGTAGGCAGCATATGTGTGGGTCATGCTTTCTTATCCATTCAGCTATTCTATGTCTTTTGATTGGAGCATTTAATTCCTTTACATTTAATGTTATTATTGATAGGTACTTATTCCTTGCCATTTTTGTACCTGTGTTCCTCTCTGTCTCCCTCTTTTCCTTCCTTTCCTTAAAGCAGTCCTTTTTAGCATCTCTTGCAGAGCTGGTTTGGTGGAGGCATATTCTTTTAGGCTTCTTTTGTCTTGTTTGGCCCTCTATCTTGATTCAGAGTCTTGCTGGTAAAGTAGCCTTGGTTGCAGGCCTCTGGTTCTCATTACTTTGAACATTTCTTGCCATTTTCTTCTTTGCTTGGAGTGTTTCCATTGAGAAGTCAGTAGCTAACCTTATTGGGGTTCCCTTGTACATTATTTCCTTTTTTCCCTTGTTGCCTTTAAGATTCTCTCTTTATCTTGAAATTTTGCTATTTTAATGATGATGTGTCTTGAAGTGGGCCTCTTTGAGTTCCTCTTGATTGGGACTTTCTGTGATTCCTGGATTTGTGTGACTTTTTCTCTCATCAAATTAGGGAAGTTTTTCCTCATTACTTTTTCAAATATGTTTTCTATCCCTTGTTCTTCCTCTTCTCCTTCTGGTATCCCTATTATTCCAATATTATTACGTTTCATGTTGTCTTGCATTTTTCTTAATCTCTCCTCTTTCTTTCTGAGCCTCTTTTCCTTTTCTTGTTTGTTCTGGGAGTTTTTTTCTACTTTGTCCTCCAACTCACTGGCCCAGTCTTCTACTTCATCGATCCTGCTTTTGATTTCTTCTATTGTCTTCTTCAGTTCATAAATTGTATTCTTCATTTCCTCTTGGCCTTTGATGGTATTTTATATTTGTTTTTTCATGTTGATATAGCTTGTGGTGAGTTTATTGTAGCTCCCCTGTAGTTTCTGATAGCACATTGTGAGCTCTTTGAACTTCCTGATAACCAGTGCTTTGAATTCAATATCTGGTTGTTGACTTGCCTCTATTTCATCTAACATTCTTTCTGAGTCTTCCTCTTTCCTTTTCATTTGGGGATTGTTTCTTTGTCTTCCCATTGTTTGTGAGACTCTTCTTGTTAGCCTCAGCTTCTTAAATTGATCTGTTCTGACTCTCTGGGTTTATGGTGTGAACTTCTGTGGTAGAATACTTGTGAAATTCAGTGGTGCAGACTCCTTTGGGTATCCTGGTATTCTCTTCTTCCACCTACTCCTTTTGTGTGTGTGTGTGTGATTAGTTGGAGGGGGAGGCAAAATGGTTTATGACAACAGGAGAGTATTTTATGATATTTATAGTCACAGCCAGTAGAGAAGAGATAGAAGGTTTTTAGGCTCTATATATAGTGTTCACTGTAATCTTCAACCCACCTTGCCACTTTTAAGAAAGGATGGACAAAGGATAAATCTCTTGTTGGGGAGGGAAGGCTTGTGAGTTGGATCTAGAAAGCAGTGAGGTTTCGGGTGGTCAGATTCTGAAGTAAGGTGAGAGTAAAGGATAGTAAATAGGTGTGTGAGCAACCTAGTGAGTAAATAGTGTGAGTGAATAGTGTGAGTAAATAGTGTGTGAGCAAATAGAGTTAATCATTGCCATAATACAATTCAAGAAACTGTAAAGTGGGCTAAGATCCAGGAGATGTGTTGTGAAGTATTTACAATTGTATAGAAAGGCTATTATTTACAATAATATTAGAACAACAATCATATGACTGACTCTGTGTGATCTGGATAACATAAATAGGGGGTATAGAACTTTGAGTAGTGTGCTAAAGAAAACAAGTGACATGAAGTATGGAAAATTAGCAAAACACTGTGGAGGAGAGAACAGGGGAAACCTGTCAAATGATACAATATAACCAGCCAAGGCAATGAAGCCTATACAGAAAGAGGAGGGATGCAAAGATACTATTAAAATATAAAAGAAGTGAGAATAATGAAAAATAGTAATAATACAAATACACAGCCACTTGTGGCTTCTCTGCTATAGCAAAGTGAAATGTATCTCTCTGTCTCTACTCTTGGTATGCCCCCTCTGTGGGTCCAACTCTGGTCTTTTCACAGTTCCAAGTTGTTTGTGTCACTTGTGGGTAAAAGACAAGAAAACATAACAACAACAAAAAAGAAATACAGGAGAAGGGAGGAAAAAGCAGTAAGTTTGGAAAGAAAGGAAGAAATAAAAAAACAGGAAACAAGAAAGGAGAGGAAAAAAGTATTGAAAGATAAAACAATAATAAAATTAAAAAGATACCAGATTACTTAAAAAAATACATCTTTTGTTGGTTTTAAACTGGCCAAACCGGTTTTTCTGGCTGTAGCAGGCTCAGGGTTGATTCCTGTGGTCTTTCTGCGAGCACTCTCCCAAGAGCTAGCCAGGCACCTCTCCCCAGAGCCCCAGGAAGGCGATCTAGGTTCTTTTCAGAGCACTTTGGGGGTCCTCACTGTGGGCTGGGGTGCAGGCACCTGCATGCCAGCCAGGCTGTCTGGGCTTCATGGGATCTGGCATGGTCTTCCCAGTTCTGTGGGGGGAACTCAAGGGCTTCTGCCCATCCTCTGGATTGCTGCCAGGCTGTGTGGGGATCAGGCCAAGTGGCTGTCAAAGGAGAATCCTTCAGCTTGCTTTCCAATAAATTTCTCAAGAAAGCCTGCCTCTCAGCACAGCCTAATCCCCCAGCCAGACAGCTGACTGTCTGAGTCAGAGCCCCCAGTGCACCTCTCAATTCTCCCAGACTTGTGAGCACAGAGTCCAAGGTTGAACACGGACCTTTGTCCTTATCACCCTCTCTGTAAACAAGCAGAAAGGTCTCTCCCTGGTGTTGCCCAACCTTGCTTAGACTTAGATGGGGAGGGAGGGAGCTGATGATGCAGCTCTCTCCCAAGGACCCTGCAGTAGGCCCTAGGCTCCCAAAAAGTCTGCCATAGACCCACCAGGCACTGGGGTCCGGAAGAGTCCGTGGCCACAGAGCATCGGGTGCTGAGCACCGGCCAAGGCTGCTGCTGCTCCCTCCTGTCTTTGCTCCAGTCCCTGAAACTTTACTGACCTGCATCTGTCTCCTTACCATCTGGTTACAATATCTGGTGTCCGTTACAATATCTGGTCTCTTATTTTTATATATGCTGGGGAACTGTTGGCTGTTTGTGCTGTTCCTCTGTAGATCAGCCAGGATTTTCTCCCATGTTTACAGGGAAATGGAATCCGCTCCATCCTACTCTGTCACCATCTTCAGTGCACCTCCTGACATAAGCTAAAATTAATGGAAACTGAAAAGTCTGCTGCTGCTCCTAAAAGCCAATATTTGACTTTTGCTGTTCCCTAATAAGCGTCACTATGGGAAACAGTGAGCCAACCCAAGGCTGCATTGGCAATTGGTTAAAATTCTGGTTCCCCATGGTGACCCCCACAGCAGCATCCCCATGGGTTTTCCAAAAGAAACCCACTTTTTAAAAATAAAGAGTACTCCCTGTTATCAGTCTGTTAATATTCAAAAGGAGACAGGAAGATAAAACCTCTTAAACTTTCCTGAGCTAGAAACAGAAATGTATTGTTCACAACTCTAAATCAGAAAATTAGTCAAATACTTGTATGTTTTCTTTCTTAAATAAATGTAAATAGCCTCATTTTAAAGTGAAACAACTTTCTTTGTATCTAAGCACTGCACCATCCCAAAAGAATCTAATATTCCCTGATGGGTCTGTGATTACTCCCAGATGTTTGAAGAAATTGAAGTAATATCCTGGTTAATTGAAAGTTGTGACACAGCCCTGATTTAAGGAATCAGTAAGTGTATAAAATGTATAATATAAATACTTATAACCATACTGGCTTTAATCAGTTAGAAAAGTTCGTTGATCTTTTTCAGTGTGTTAGGGTTTCTATTCTTAAAATTAATTATTCATATACAAAATAAAAAAGACTCTTAAATTTTTTGATAGTAGGATATAAGATATATAATAGCTTATATTTGTGTAAAACAAATCTTTCAAGTGAAACAGGCAATGTTTCATAATAGTATACTATTGAAAAATGTTTTTTTGTACCCTTGACCAGTGTGATTCAGTGGGATGTCATTCCACAAAGTGTAAGTTCACCAGTTCTATTCCCAGTCAGGGCACATGACTTGGTCGCAGATTTGGTTCCTGGTTGGTGTGCATATGAGGGGCAACTGATTGATGTTTCTCTCTCACATCAACATTTCTCTTCTTTTCTCCCTCCTCCCCCACTCTCTAAAAATAAATAAATAAAATCTTTTTAAAAAGAAAATGCATTTTTAGTACTGTTAAACCTCGGACATGAAGACACCATGATATAGCAAAAGATTTCAATACTGAAGCTGTACAATCCAGAGTTTTAATCATAATTCTGCAATTTATTATCTTGGTAACCTTAGACAACCTAACTTCTGTGAACCTCCAATTTCTCATCTGTAAAAGAGATAATAATACCTAGATATTAGGAATAATTTTAAGATTAAGTTTAAAAATATCTATATACACCTCAACACATGATAAAGAGCCATAGAAATTAACAAAGAATATGAAATACAGTTTATCAGTTATAAAATGGTCATTTATGCAATTCTTAATTCAATGAACAGAGGTTACACATTCTGATTTAAGAACACAGGAATGATTTACAAAATATGACCACTTACTGGGTCACAAAAGAATTCTAAATATAAACTAAACTGATATTCTAGCCAAGATTTTATTTAACCAAAATGTAAGAAAATTAGAAACCCAGTAATAATCACAAAAATACCCATACATTTGGGTATTTTCAAACCACTTCTAAATAACAGAGAGTATAGAAGAATATACAATGGAAATAGCTAGAACCAAAAAATTATTAATGTGTCAAACTTGTGAGAATTAGCTAAAGGCATTTTGGAGAGAAAATTGTATCCTTAAATGAATATTTAATACAGTTAGAAATGTAATGGGGTGCAGTCAGGGCCCCCTTAAAGAGGGATTTGTAATGGGGTCCAGAACTTGGAGTGTCCAGAAAATATAAAAATATAGGATTTCCTCACCCCCATAAGTCTAGAATGGGGGATGGAACACATGGAGCAGGACCATTAAGAGTTATTTTGCATATCAACGGTTGTCCGGCTTCATACGTGATATGCAAAAAATGGTTATTTTACATGTCTTATAACTGCTGGCTAGCTTCATAGATATGTTAAATAGCTGTGGCAATGCTATGAGCCAGGGAGATGAAAGTGACTTCAACCCAAGACATAACTGGGAGGGAGCTCCGTCTGGTTACAGCACCTGCATGAGAGATTAAAGATGATTGGCTCCACACCACAGAACCATCCCTGCCCAGACTTACTATGGCAGCACAGAAAAGTTGAAAAAATATGGGAATGCTGGCAGGTGTAGCCAGTTGTGGGAAGAGTTGGAAATGGGGTTGCAGAGGAAGATTTGCTCAGGGATTTAAACCCAGGCACAGCAGCCATGCAGGGGGTCATAGAACATGCAGGTTTTGAGGCTCCCTTTACCATGCAACTTAGGAAGCAGGAGAGTAAGATATAGCAGCCATGCAGAGCTCTTTCTTAGTGGTTCAGAAGAATGCAGAAGAGATATTGCAGAACTAGGGACAAGAACAATGCAAGACCTTGCAGGGAAGGAAAGAGGTGAAAGGACTCTTGCTGGTGGGCAATGAGAAGGAGCATGTGGGTTTTTAATTTAGAACTGGAGATCCCAGTGACACAACTGATGGTGCTGGGAACTATGGGAGGCCTCCCAACAGCAAATGGATGGCTGAGAGGAACTGGGAGAAGTGAGCTGCAGACTTCTATTTTTTTTCTGAGATATGGTTCCCAAGACTGGCCTGACAGGGCAAAAAGGGAAGGAGGGACTGTGTGTATTTGTGGGTGTTTTAAGGGACTTTGGGATTTTAAAAAAGACAAGTCAGTACTCTAAGTCTATATAAGTTTTGAATCAATAGTTCCTTTCCTTTTTATCAAACTCTGGCATTGAGATCCATAATTCCAAGTCCCTGGCAGTGGGCTAAGAATCCACAGTAACAGAGGGACCCGGTAGCCCTGGGTCTGTTCTGTAACAGAAAGGCTAATAATTCTCCAATTATTAAATCAAATTACTTAGAATAATATCAACCATGAAAACTAGAGAAGGAAAGAAATAGTAAAGATAAAAGCAGGTATTAGTCAAATGAGGAAAAAATTAAATAATATCAGTAAAATTAAGATTTTGTTATTTAAAATGACTTTAAAAAGTGATAAATCTACATCATAGTCAACAGAAAAAAATCAGGAGCCTTCTGAAAAGATGACAGAGTTATTGGTATAATTTTATAATCATGGATTCCCACATGAAAGTAAAGGCAACAAAACCAAATATTCATAGACAACATTTACAACAGAGCTAGGTAATGCCCAAACCGTAAATAAAAGCAGGTTCAGGCAAATTAATATTCATGATTTGCATAATGTCTTAGTCTGTTAGGGTTACTATAACAAAATATTATAGTTTAAATAAACATGAATTTCTCATATGTATAGAGGCTGGAAAGTCCAAAATCAGGGTGCTGACAGATTTAATGCCTGGTTTCTCCATAGCTGGCTGCCTTCTCACTATGTACTCACATGGCAGAAAGGCTTTGGTCTCTTCCTCTTGTTATGAGGGCACTAACCTCATCATGGAGGCTCTATCCTCATGATCTTATCTAAAATTAATTGCATTCCAAAGGCTCCATCTCTTAATACCATCATATCAGAGGCTGGAGCTTCAACATATGAATTTAGGGGATCACAAATAGTCATTAATACATGATATCAGTTCCTGTGGGAGAGAAGCCAAGGTTAATACAAGGCATTGAATGTTTCTGGGAACAGGAGAGTACCCTGTTAGTTCCACACTGAAGAAAAACATCCATAAGTGATATCAAAATTGAACAAGAAATAAGGAGAATAATAGAGGAAAAATTAGATCCAGATAAAATTGGTGGTGCCAGGGGATAGTGGGGAACAGAACCAAGAAATCCCAGGAATAGACCTGCCATATTTAATTATTGTATTAAAACAACAGAATAGGAAACTCAGACGTTGGAGAAGAAATACTGAACTATTCAAGAAAATTAATTTTGCATAAAAATGAACAACAAAAAATTATCAAAATCAAGTTCCCTCAAAAGTTATAAGGAAAAAAGAGTAAGAAGAATACTGTCCCTATAGACAGTGAAAGCATGCCATAAAGGCATGCCTACAAACAGTTCAAAGTGTAGCGTACTATATTGCAAAATGAGTCAAAAGACATTCAAAATTACATCAGATTAGAATACCAACATAAATAAGAATTAGAAAAACTCATCCATAGGGTGCCAAAACTCAGGAAAAATTCATAAAGAAAAGCAATGAAAATTGAACTAGAAGGAACACAAACTGATTTCATAATCAGTTGATGCCTTAAGATAATAAAAAGTGAAGAAGAAATTTTAAGAAATTAAAAACCAATGACTTGAAAAAATGACTAATAAAGACAGTCAGAGAAAGTCCAACATTTACATTATATGAGTCCCAAAAGAAAACTAAAGCAATAGAACAAGAACTATACTTTTATGAAATATAAAAACATTAGAAACTATTGTACATAGTGAAAGCATGCACCATGTTTGACCTGAAGACATCAACCATGAATGACCAAAATATAGACATATTTCAGACAAATTACAGAACTTTAAACCCTTTGAATGGTTTCTAGCTCAAAATAAACGAATGATTTATGAAGTAGAGAACATTAGATTATCATCAAACTTCTCATCAGTAATGCTATATTACATGTCAGAATTGGGCTTTATATATAGGAGATATATATATATATATATATATATATATATATATATATATATATATATATATATAGAGGATAACTGGGGGTTTGATATGTGAACCATGCTTTCTATATCTAGAAAAACTGACTTTTAAGTTTAAAGTGACAAAAAATGTTATCAAGATGTAAATAATGTAAGATTTAAGTAATGCTATTCTCAGGAGCCTCTTTAGGAAACTACTAAAAAACATGTTTTGGACAAACAAAATGAGCTCCAAAAATGACCCTAAGACATTTATATAAGAACTGGTGGTAAGCATTCCAGATATAACTGTATGTAAAACTATGACTACATGAAGATTAAGATGAAGAGTAAAACATGTAACAGCTATTTGCTCTGTTAATAACAGTATACTACTAGTATACAAATGATAGGGGAGAATGGGAAGAGTGCAGGCAAACGCTTTTAAAATATCCATTAAATTTTATTTTTGTTTTTAGAATAGGTGTCATAATTCTGAGGCTACTGTGTATGAAACGTGAAATAAAACTAATGAGTAATTATGAGATAATCTATTTCTGTCACCTTCTGTGTTCTTGATAATTAAATCTTAATGAGGCAGGGAAGAAATACAGAAGTTATATGTAAGATATTAAGTAAAAACTCTGTGTCTTGAATTTAAATTGAAAACAGGATAAACCCAGGTAAAGTCCTCAAAACAATGACTAACTCAGAAGCAATGAGTATCATTGGAGTCTAGATTATGATCTTGAAACACTGTTTCTCAATAAATAAACCAGGGCTTTTTAAAGAAAATTATTCATTTGGAATAGGAATCATATAAGGGTTGCTTGAAACAACTTGTCATACCTGAAAACAGGGAAGCTTTGCCAAAGACTACTAGAGTCATGTCAAAAGAACCTGTGAACCAACTTAAAAAATCTCCCAATGAGCACATTTGGGATCCTTTGACCTACCATAGGATATAACTATAATGGATTAAAACCAATGAAATACATTTAAATCCTTGAGTTTATAGTGGGATTTTTATAGTAATAATTGGTCAGTTAAAGAGGCTGGGAGAAAACCAATTAATTACATAAAAACTAAGTAAATACATGAGGGAAGTACCTTATTATAAAAGTATTCCAACTAATAAAATTTTTTAAATAAACAAACCCCATAAATCAATGATTTAGGCAAAGAACATTAGTACTGCTAAGATCACAAAAAGTCAGACAACCAGACATTATGTTTCTGCTGATGAAAGACTATGACACCACCTATGACCTTGCCAAAGGGATCAGACCTGAGTCTGATGAAACTCTGGATCCATCTGACAACTTGAAAGAAATATAGAAGACAGAGTAACATGTGAACTATATACCATGAATGTGCACCTACAAAAATCCAGAGTCGCAGAAACTGTAGGTCAAATAGCTTAGAATCTTCTATTGTAAAGAAAAAAACGGAAAATGAGTTTAAAAATTTTAAAGGTTTTGCAAAATCAATCAAACAAACAAAAAAACACAACTAGATCTATTTATTGCTATGTCCTTCAGCTCCAAATTACTTAGCCACTGATCTGAACTCTTGTATTTCATATTAAAGTGTACAATTCTGGAATTATCTTTTAAATTAAAATTGTTAAGGCAAAACATTATCTCTGTATGTTTGAGTATTTAAATTTAATTTACTTTGATAATTAATTCAGTAAAAGAATGGTTACTCTGTGGAATTGAATGTACTAGATTTACAGAGTAAAACCACCAAAAAAAAGAAGCTTTATCAACTAATCTTTTTTCAATGCAAATCCTATGTAAACATGTCACCCATACACTTCCTTTTAAATCTTACATCTCTGATATGTTTATAAATAGAATGAACAACTACTGACACCTTCCATAGCTGAAAATTTACAATTTCAGATCTAAAAATGACTATCACAAAATAGATTTTTGTATTCTTCAAGTGTTTTAATCGTTATTTCAGGTGTTTGTCAGTATCTTTTGGAACCAGGAGAGGGCACTGTAGAGCAGTATAGCTCTAAATATTTGTGACTAAGAGTCAGAAAATGTCCTTTGCTAAAAGAAATGTGCAAAGCTATCCTACAGAATAAGGAAAACTGAAAAAATAATTAGATAGTCACTACAGGCCTTCTTTATTTAATACAAAAAAGAATGGTTAAAATATCTAAATATATATCTAGGCTATCAATTACATTAGAGATATATAGATGATAATGGATGGATCTAGATAGATGGGTAAAGAAATATAGATGTAGACATTGACATGTCATTTATTTTTCTTTGAAGAATATCCCAAAGCTGAATCTGAAGTTCTCCTGTTATAATATTTATTCTTTCACTACTTCTGCTGTTAGTTATAAAACCAGTTCTCAAGTACTCCCTAATACTGATTAGTAATGTATTTTGTTTTAATCAGTTCAAGTTTAGGACAAAGGATATTTAGTAGCCCTTTAGCAATCTTAGGTAGTACAAAAATAATTTTGGAAACAATGTAATAAACATTATCTCCAGTTTCTATAAAGGTTTTTCCAAACATAAAGAACAATGCTTTAAGTGTCAGCTGCTCAACTGCAGGGCAGTACATAACTGATTGAATTCAGACCATCAACTTACACTAAAGGAAATATAGTGAAGTCATGCCATCCTTTAAAGATCAAATAAGATTAGTGTGGCTCTCAGCCTTTTCCTAAAACTTACTGTTTTAGGGTCCCCATAGCCTGGGCCTTTCTCAGGACTGTGTGTGCTTAGGTATCAAAAGAGCAGAAGTGCCACTATGATGGGACAGTTCAGCTGAGTATTCTGTTTCCAAAGTGACTCTACAATATTCTTTAGATGTGCTGTTTATGTGAGGAAGTCAAATCAATGCCAGAATTCACATCTTCAGAGGGAAAGATTTAAGAAATTTTCATAATATGTCTTGGTAGACAGTCTTTTGTGTGCTACCCTGAAAATATAATTTCCAGAAAAAAATGACATCCACTTTTGTCTCCTTGTCTATACATTAATTTATTCTCTTGTGTTCTAATTAACAATGAAACCAATTCAGTTTTTCATTATTGAAAAAAATGAGTGTGCCACCTTTGCTCTTGTAAGGGAAATTACCAATTTGTTCAACAATCCTTCCCTTTATTAGAGATCTGCTGTGAAATATGAGGATTATATTGGCAGTTATGATGTTATCTAGGTTCAGTTGTAGCTGAAAAGATCAAGTTATGACTCCCAGTTCTCCAGCTATGGCCATATGGACATATTGGTAGGCATTACACTATTCATTCAAAGGCTTATTCAAAAAGTGGAGCTCTGTGATGTTGTACCTCAAGTTACGTAACTCTTGTTTGTAAGAAACTGGATGGTGTATTTTTACTGAATCCAGAATTGTTCTATTTTCTGTTTTTGTTTTTCTTCCCTCAACTTTGTTAAAACACAGTATGCCTTATAGTGTATCTCTCACTTGCTTTGCTAAAGGACCCACCTAGCTCAACACTTATAGTTTGCACCAAATTAATTTGCCCTGTGCATGCATTTCTAACTTCAGTCCTTCACCTACTGCTTCCTTGGCCTATATAAATCTTAACTATTCTTCAAGGCCCACTACAACTTCACTTCTTCAATAAAGTTCACTATTTCAGACATATCTATTTCTTCCTCACCCGAAGTCCTATAATCCCACTCATCTTTTCTATTGTACATATTGCCTAGCACTTTACTATCTACTGTATTGACTGTGTCTTGCCTTTCCTTTGTATCTAGTCTTTTCAGGTCTAAACAAGAACTCTGATTCCTAGTTACTCTGTATCTCCAATTAGGGACTAATCTCACAGTAAGTGCTCAAGAAATCTCATTTAATCTACTAATCAAAATGAACAGGTTGGTCTGAATACTTAAGTTACACATTCTAGTTACTTGTTATAATGAATCTTCTCAGGATAGTGTGCTTCCCTGTTCTTTCTTTGCTTTTCTCCTGCTCACTTTGGCTTCCTACACACCTGTCACCATCTGACTTCTGCAGCTGTCAGGCAGGCCAGCAATGAGTTTGGGGAATGCATCTGATTTTTAGTCAGCCTCCAGGACTTTTATTTCTTAGTCATAATTTCTTCATTGCTAACTAGGAAGAAACCTTGAAGACTATTCTTATTTCTCTCCATCCTGATTATTTAGATTAGTATTGTGCCACTGGGCAAAAACCTGAAACAGATGCAATGTGGATTAAAGAAATTTTACTGACCAATGAGAATAAGGAGTGCTATACTCATTTCAATGTTAAATTATTTAGAAACTGAATAACCCATCAACATGTAAGGTGACATTACTAGTGAGCTGTTACCAGTGCATTGCCCCCATAGCTATGACAAGCTTGTCCACAGTTCTGCCTAAATAAAAGTAAAAATAGAATAGAAAATCAAATGATAGAGTCAATCATATGATGATGTTGTACAAAAATAAATCTTGTTTAATGTTTTAATAGCGTTATCTGTTAAATGTATGTAATGATTTGTGAGTATATTATCCCTTTGTATTATAAGACTAAAGTCATATTAATAACTTTACAGCTCCGCAAGTCTGTTTTCAGCATCAGGGCAAGGAATCTTCTAGAAAAGGAGACTGCAGTCACTAAAATCTTAAGGTAACAACATTAAATGGTGATACACATTTAAACACAGTGGGATTATATTAAGCAAAAAAGAGCTTTTTTAATAAACTGATTTTCTGAGTATCAATATATTATACTTTCTGCTAGAAAGTAGGTTTGGTTAACTATGTACATATAAATTATGTCAAATACATTATTAATTTCTTTCCTGAAACAGTAATATTTCATTAATTCAATTGGACATTTATTTTATTTTCATAAACTATAATTATAAAATTTTACAAAAAGATGAAAAACTTACTTTTATTTCTATAAGTTTTATGTCTTTTGTGGTAGCTAAAGACATAGCTACTACAAAAAGATGAAAAAACTTACTCTAATTTTATGTTTTATATCTTTTGTGGTAGCTAAAGACATAGCTCTTTTGTTTTTCACAGTCTAAGTGAAAAAATGGTAAAAGGGTAAGCTTTTAAAAAGTAATTGTTATTTATAAATTAAGAATAAATTTGGTTAAAATCTATAAGAATCAAAAGCATATTCATTTTACAATGCTTATAAAACATTTTAATGCTGAGTTCTAAAATCTGCCTTGAAATGAAATATTAGAAAAGAAAATTAAGCCAGCTACTAAAGTATTTTATAAGACATAAAATAATAAGATCATTGTAAAAATGTGTAAGCTTTTTTATTGGTGTATATATTACATAGACACATGTAAATGACACATTAAATATTGGGAGGTAGAATGATGAACAATGTAAACAGATAAATTTATACCAGGAAGATTTATACTTCAAATCGGTGTGAAGGGAAAGGAACTTGTCTACTCTACTTTCATTAATAGGAACCCTCATTAAAGCATTTTCTCCAGAATGCATATCACTATAACTTGGATAACTAATGAAGAAATAAGGCTAATATATGATTTGAGAAACTATTTAAATTTTAAACACTACCTTAAATGTATTTGCCAAAACAATCCTAACTAATCAACACAATATTCTATGTATTCATTGTTTATATTAGCTGATAATTCATGCATAGAGTTGAGTATGTGTTGGAGTGTCTTTTATAAAATGAGAATAAATATTTCTGGAGCTTATATATTATCATTGAAGAATTTGATAAACCTAAAAAGAGAGATAAACCTAAAAAGTCTCATTGAAATAAAGAAAGGAAAGTTTCTAAACAAATTTATAACAACATGTGTCCCAACTTCTATATCCTTCCAACTGGCTCAATTCTAGCATTATGATCAACACTACATGAGTACAGTCTTGAACACTACATTGTACTACAGTTTTGTTTTGTTTTTTTATCAAACTGTAACTACATAAGTTCAGGCAGGGCCAACCTCTAGGGCAGGAATGTCAAACTAATTTTCATCAGGGGCCACATCAGCTTCACAGTTACCTTCAGACAGCCAAATGTAATTTTAGTACTGTATAAATGTAACTACTCCTTAACAGTTAAGCGAGAGCTTGGTGCGGCCGTGGGGCAGAAACAAGGGGCCAGCCAGGGTAAAACAAGGTGGAGGGCCAGATTCAGCCCACGGGCCTTGTGTTTGCCACCTGTGTGGTAGGGTCTTGAAGAGTCTCCCCAGCCTACACAAAACAGATCATGTGCTGGACAAGCCCTGCAGGTGTCAATATGTTCAAAGAGAATTGAATTCTGCCTCAACCAGAAATGGCCCACAAGGGGATTGTAATACTGTAAGCCTGTATTCAGAGTCTACCTGCCAAATAGGAACTGAAATGACCTTATTCACTTGTCCAGAATAACTCTTTCAACTAATGTGAATTTGTCCTGGGGGTTCCCAGAGACCTTCGGAGGCTAGGCAGATGGAGATACTTAGAAGGAAGCAATTTCCAGAGCCTCGCTTTTCTAAGAACTCTTTCTTAAATTGATCTCCCACTTTTTCTTTTCCACAAACTTTTCTTCATCCACCTCTCTCCCAGTTTACAAAAGAAACATAAAACTCTCACTCATAAATTCAAGAGAAAGGTGAAACTTTGTGTAGCATATTTCTCTGGAATGTAAAATCCTCCGGGTTGCCAAACACAGGGACTCTTCCCACATAAGTTTTTCCCAAAGGAAGAGAAGGAAGATCCCATTGGACAGCACCTTCTTGTCTATTCAGGTGGCAAATTTCTGGGAAACCTTCTTCCAGGAACTTACCTACCTTAGAGTTAAGCCTTAGAAATAACATAGTTGTCACAAGGGTATGTGTTAATATGTTATTTGAATTGAAAAATAAAGTTGGACTTTTTCTGAGAGATTTAGCTGATTGGTTTGGCAATTAGAACTGACTTTGTAGGTCCCCAGTGACACAAAATTGAAAGAATTGGATGGATGAGATTCTCCAATAAGAGAAAATTTAGTTGTTGATTTATAAATGTAAATAAGTAGTTTTTTTTATTAATCAATTGATTTCTTTTTTTAAGATTTTATTTATCTTTAGAGGAGAAGGAGAGAGGGAGAGAAACATCAATGTATAGTTGCCTTTCATGCATCCCCTGCTGGGAACTGACCTGCAGGGAACCGGCCTGCAACCCAGGCATGTGCCCTGACTGGGAATCAAACTGCGATGCTCTGATTCGCAAGCCTGTGCTCAATCCACTGAGCTACATCAGCCAGGGCTTGTACATAAGTAATTTTAAAAAGAGAAAATGTATGAGGTACCTGAGTAAAATATGTAAAATTATCAGGGAATAGGGACACCCTCAGAATTGCTTAATGCTGTGCAGTCTAAGGTACACCCAGAAGCAACAGCATTTTACTTATAGCACACTACAAAATGAGAGGGTACTCCTCGAGGCTATTTAAGCTGTGTCACCCAGTGAATCTCAGGACATAAGAGACCACAATTAGAAATAAAAATTAAGAGTTTTTTAAGAATACAAATTTGATCTTTGAAATAGCCATTTAGCTATTTTCTTCTGAAAAAAAAATGTTTTCCTCATCTCTTCTACACTAGTCTATGCAAGAATTAAGGCCATAGTTTGATGCCAGGTATGGTGACCCCCTCCTACTTTGTTCTTCTTTCTCAAAATTGCTGAGGCTATTTGGGATCATCTATGGTTCTATATAAATTTTGAAATATTTTCTTCATATCTGTGAAATATGTCATTGGTATTTTAATAAGGATTACATTGAATCTATAAATTGCTTTGGGTAGTATGGACATTTTGATGATATGAATTCTTCTAATGCATGAACATGGTATATGATTCTACTTTTTTGTCTCTTAATTTCTTTCTTCAGTGTTGTGTAGTTTTCTGAGTACAGGTCTTTTATCTCCTTGTTTAGGTTTATTCCTAGGTACTTTATTTTTCTTGTTGCTATGGCAAATGGGATTTTTATACTGATTTATATTTCTAATATTTTATTATTGGTGTACAAAAATACATTCAATTTTTGAATATTGACTTTGTATCTCAGTGCTTTGCCAAATTCACTTATTAGGTTGTTCACTTATTAGCAGTTTTTGGTGGAATCTTTAGAGTTTTCTGTGTACACTATCATGTTACCTGCAAACAATGACAATTTTACTTCCTCCTTTCCTATTTGGATGCCTTTTATTTCTTCTTCTTGTTTGATTGCTGTGGCTAGGACTTCCAATACTATGCTGAACAGAAGTGGTGAAAGTGAATATCTTTGTCTTGTTCCTGATGTTAGTGAGAAAGTTTTAGTTTTTGTCTGTTGAATATGATGTTGGCTGTAGGACTTTTATATATAGCCTTTATTATACTGAGGTATGCTCCTTCTACTCTCACTTTGCTGAATGTTTTTATCATAAATGAGTGCTATACCTTACCAAATACTTTTTCTGTATCTATTGGTATGATCATGTGATTTTTGTTTTTTCTTTTGTTTATGTGATATATTACATTTACTGATTTGTGAATATTGAACCATCCTTGCATCACTGGGATGAAAACCACTTGATCATGGTGTGTGATGTTTTTGATGTATTGCTAGATATGGTTTACCAGTATTTTATTGAGGATTTTAGCATCTATGTTCCTCAGCAATAATGGCCTATAGTTTTCTTTCTTTGTGTGCCTTTGTCTTGTTTAGGGATTAGGATGAAGCTGGCCTCATAAAACGAGTTTGGGAGTCTTCTTTTCTTTTGGATTTTTTGGAATAGTCTGTGAAGTATAGAGGTTAGCTCCTCCTTAAATGCTTTGTAAAACTCTCCTATTAATTTTTACAGTCAATTAATATTTGACAAAGGGGCAGAGGCATAAAATGGGGTAAAAATAGCTTTTTCAACAAATATTGTTGGGACATCTGGACAGCTAAGTGCAAAAAAATGAAACTCAACCACCAGCTTACACCATACAAAAAAATAAATTCAAGGTGAATAAAAGACTTAAATATAAGTTGCAACACTATAAAAGTCCTAGGAGAGAACATAAGCAGAAAAATGTCAGACATTCATGCAGCAATATTGAGACACCAATATGTTCCCTAGAGCAAGAGGCATAAAGGAAAGAATAAACAAATGGGACTACATCAAAATAAAAAGCTTCTGCACAGCTAAAGAAAGCATTAGCAAAATGAAAAGGAAATATTAGCAAAATGAAAAGGTAAATACATTTACCTGTACCAACTGTACAGGTAAATATATTTGTCAGTGATACCTCGGACAAGGGTTTGATCTCCAAAAAATATGTGGAATGCACATGATCCACTCCAGTAACACAAACAACCTAATTTAAAAATAGGCAAAGGACCCGAACAGACATTTCTCCAAAGAGGACATACAGAGGGCCCAGAGACATATGAAAAGATGCTCAGCATCACTAGCCATCAGAGAGATGCAAATTAAAACCACAGTGAGATACCACTTTACACCAGCCAAAATAGCCATCATAAACAAATCAACAAACTAGTGTTGGAGAGGATGTGGAAAAAAGGGAACCCTAGTGCACTCTTGGTGAGAATGCAGACTGGTGCAGCCACTGTGGAAAACAGTATGAAATTTCCTCAGAAAACTAAAAATGGAGCTGCCTTTTGACCTGGCAATTCCACTGCTAGGATTATACTCTAAGAACCCTGAAACACCAATCCAAAAGGATTTATGCATCCCAATGTTCATAGCAGCACAATTTACAATAGCCAAGTGCTTGAAGCAGCCTAGGTGCCCATCAGTAAATGAGTGAATCAAAAATACTGTGGTACATTTACACAACAAAATACTATGCAGAAGAAAGAAAGAAGGAACTCCTACCTTTCACGATATCATGGATGGAACTGAAGAGCATTACGCTAAGTGAAGTAAGCCAGGCAGTCAAAGACAAATACTGCATGATCTCACCTATAATTGGAACCTAATCAACAAACAGGCAAAATACAATCATAGACTTGAAATTATGAAGAAAATAACAGTAACTAGAGGGGAAGGGGAGGGAAATAACAGGGAACAAAAGGGAAGGGATTGTCATGGAACATATATAAAGGACCCTTGGAAAAAGCCAAAGGGTAGTATGACTGAGAGTGGAAAGTGTGGGTGGTTACGGGGTGGGAATGGTGGTCAGAAAATGGAGACAACAGTATTTAAACATTAATAGAAAATGATTAAAAAAGAATTAAGGCCAAGTGCAAGATGTCAAGTGCATAGTTTCTTTGGGTGCACTTATCTTTTTATACTAATAATACCAATAATAAGAATAATAACAATAACAATAATAATAATTCTGCATTATAATGTAACCCATAAGTTAGAATGTTTAGAAGAATAACTTGAGTCCTTGTATATAGGATGTTCATGGGCATTTTTATGCTGTTTTTTTTTTAAAGAAAGAACTAAAGAGAAAAGAAGGAAGAAAAATTAGAAAGAAAAGAAAAACATGTACAGGGCAAATGATTCAAATAGCTCTACACAAAATGGAGAAGGAAAAGGTTTCCACCACTCTGTCTTCTCATTCTTGCTGGAGCCTCTGCTCTGTGGTGCTCTTGGAATTTAAAGATAAGAAGGGGTGCTATTAAAATGGCCCACACCCCAGTTCTAATACAGGATATTGGACTTGGTCTTAAAAGATCTGGACTGATGCCTGGCTCAGCTTCTCTATAATTTTGAGCAACACACTTAACTGATCGTAAGTTTTCTCATCTGCCATTGCCATGTAGACTGCCCCAAAATGTCATCTGAACAATCTTAGTAGTTCTTTTATTTTTAATATTTTATTTATTTATTTTTAGAGAGAGAGGGAGAGAAACATCAATGTGTGGTTGTGTCTCATATACCCCCTACTGAGGACTTGGCCCACAACTGAGGCATGTGCCCTGACTGGGAATTGAACCGGTGACCCTTTGGTTCTTAAGCTGGCACTCAATCCACTGAGCCACATAAGCAAGGGCCAATCTTAGTAGTCCTTACACTGAAGAAGATCAACAATTCAGCAGTCTTAATAATGTCTCAGAAGGGAAATTGGGATGCATATTTTTAAGGTTTTGAGTTTGAGTTTAAGTGCCTTTACACAGGGAGATATGACTGCAATTGGGCAGAAAATTCTTGATATAAGAGTTTAGATCATTTCACAACATATACAAATATCAAATCATTATGTTGTACACCTTAAACTAATGTACTGCTATATGTCTATTACATTTCAGTTAAGAAAAAAATGTAGGACTCTCCACAATGCACAACGGGTAACAAAGTATCTGTTAGGGCCAGGTAACTGGTACTGCTCTGGGGAGAGTAGCACTGTGGGTAGGGGATGAAGAAGTGGTGACATACCTTTACCTGTCTTCTACCTTTGATATCTTTTGTATCCATGCTTGCTCCACATTTCAGTTATTAGTTATCAGGTGGAGTTTACACTTTTGTTTTTCACTTTTCTTCTTGATTTGGGGTGATTTTTGAGATGAGGGAAAATAAATGGTGACTATATGCTTCCATATTCACTCTGAAAATCTACTTCATGCCTTTAAAATTTTTAACCATTTGTTGTTTGTTGCTTTGTTTATGATAGCCATTTTGACCAGTGTAAAGTGGTATCTCATTGTGGTTTTAATTTGCATCTCTCTGATGGCTAGCAATGCTGAACATCTTTTCATGTGTCTCTGGATCCTCTGTATGTCCTCCTTGGAGAAGTGTCTGCTCAAGTTATTTTCCCATTTTTGATTGGGTTGCTTGTCTTCTTAGAGTGGAGTCGTATAAGTTCTTTGTAATATTTTGGAGATTAAACCCTTGGCTGAGGTATCATTGGCAAATATGTTTTCCCAAACAGTTGGTTCTCTTTTTATCTTAATACTGTTTTCTTTAGCCATGCAGAAGCTTTTAATTTTGATGAGATCCCATTTTTTTATTTTTTCCTTTATGTCCCTTGCTCTAGGGGACATATCAGTAAAAATGTTGCTGTGTGAAATGTCTGAGATTTTCCTGCCAATGTTCTCCTCTAGGATTTTAATGGTGTCACAGCTTATATTTAAGCCTTTTATCGACCTTGAATTTATTTTGGTGTATGGTGTAAGTTGGTGCTCAAGTTTCATTTTTTTGCATGTAGTTGTCCAGTTCTCCCAACACCATTTGTTGAAGAGGCTATTTTTACTCCATTTTATGTTACTGCCCCCTTTGCAACAAACAACAAATGTTGGAGAGGTTGTGGGGAAAAGGGGACCCTAGTTCACTATTGGTGGGATTGCAGACTGGTACAACCATTATGGAAAACAGTATGGTATTTTCTAAGAAAACTAAAAATGGATATGCCTTTTGACCCAGCAATTCCACTGTTAGGAGTATATCCTAAGAACCCTGAAACACCAATCCAAAAGAACCTATGCACACCAATGTTCATAGCAGCAAGAGCCAAGAGCTGGAAGCAACCTATGTGCCCATCAGTAACTGAATGGATCCAAAAACTATGGTAGATTACACAATGGAATTCTATGCAGCAGAAAGAAAGAAGGAGCTACAACCCTTTGCAACAGCATGGATGGAACTGGAAAGCATTATGCTGAGTGAAATAAGCCAGGTGGTGAAAGACAAATACCATATGATCTCACCTTTAACAGGAAGCTAAACAACAAAACAAACAAGCAAGCAAAATATAACCAACAACACAAATAGAGAATAGGCAGACAGGGACCAGAGGGGAGAGGGGAGAGAATTTCAGGGGGAAAGGGGAAGGATTCACAGGAACAAGTATAAAGGACACATGGAGAAAAACTAAGGGGGGTGGAAATGGGAGGGAGGTGGGGAGCACTGTGGGGGTGGGCTGTGATGGGAGCAAAAGACAGAAAACTGTACCTGAACAATAATTAAATAAAAAGACTGTTCAATTTTTTTAAAAAAAAGAAGTGTCCATGAAAAAATGTTTTAACCATATGCATGTATTCCCTTTAAAAATTAAATACAACTAAGTTTTAGAAATAACATATTTTTAAAAAATTAGGATTGATGGCCCTATCTGGCAGGGTCTTGGTCCTAGTCTTGATAAACTTAACTATTTATAGGTGACTGGTTGACCAGTTCAGTAACTAGAGCAAGAGACAAGTTGATTAGTTTATAGTTTAGATAAATGGATTTTGGGGGAATTCCTGCAGCTAACAATGAATTTACTGATTGGTTAATAGCCTTAAATTCCTGGACAGGCATTTTATGGAATGAAAGTAAAGTCCTATTAATGTATAGGGCTTCATCCTTGGTAATGATAATTTAGCTGCAGTGTTGCTAGTGATCTCAGTTCTCAAGAAACCCACATTTCCAAATATCCATCTATCATTTGAAACAGGATCCACATGATTCCAGTATGTGGAGTTTTATAAAAAAGGAAATACAAGTCCACAAAGGAAACAGTTTTTCAGAGAAAGAGGGTCTCAGGGTTTTAGGTATTTGAGTCATGGGTGAAGCCTCCCTTTCCTACCCCAAATCATCTTTAATTTGTCTTCTTCTACTTGTTAAATTAATAAGTAACAAGGCATCATGCCTTGAGAAAAAGAAATGCATTTCTGGTTATATTTTAGAACTCTTTGATGAGAAACAAAGGTGGGCCATTTTTATAGAACTTAAGGATTCTATTGCATGTTTAAATACAGGTCATTCACTTGGCATAAATTGGCATCGATATCTTTTTTCAAGACTTATCTGGCGAGTATTGTGAGAGACAGAATTTTCCACCACCTAAATTATAAAATCCAAAGTTGCTATTAAATTCACTCTTGTTATGATTTCACTTATATGTGGAATCTAATGAACAAAATAAACTGACAAACAAAAGAGAAAGAACTTACAGGTACAGAGAACAGACTGACAACTGTCAGAGAAGAGGGGTTTGGAGAGTTGGGTCAAAAAGGTGAAAAGATTAAGCAAACAAAAATCCCTCATAGACACAGACAACAGTATGGTGATTATTAATGGGAATGGTGTGGGAGCAGGTAGGAGGTAAAGGGGCGATAAATAGTGATGGAAGGAAACTTGACTTGGGGTGGTGACTATCATAAAATTGTATGCTTGAAACCTGTGTAATTTTATTAACCAATGTCACCCCAGTTAATTCAATATTTTTAATTCACTGTTGTTTTGACTTTGTTTCTTTAGTTCAGCTGTATTAAAGAAAGCTTCCCTCAGAAGGCAGTGACATTTTCAGTACATCAGAGGAAATCAAAACAAATAGCAGTATGCTTTAAAACACATTACTACTGCTATTGAGCTTTCTCTAATTCAAAGCCTTGAAAATTAAATAAAAATGCATTATCATTCCTATTAGGCTGGATGCATAGAAAAATGTCAACATGTAATAATTAAATATTTTGCATTATTTTCAAAAGTTGCATTCTTTTGTGTTTTGCCAACATGAATTATGACAATATCTACATAGCCATTTTGAATGCTTATTCTGATCTGATATTTGTATTTATGACAAAATTTTCCTGGCTACACACTTCTATTAATAATTTTAAAGTTTAAAGAATAGCCTTTTGTTGAATGCCACTTACTACAAAAAATTATAGTTAGTAGCACATGTAAGGTTAGTTTTTCTCTTATCATTTTAAGAGAATCATTTTTATTGACTACAAATAAAATTTATATACTATGTAAATGTAAATAAAATCACTATGCATTTATTAAGCTATAGGTATTTAAATGACTTTAGCTGAATTTTCTTTTTTTTTTTAATTTTATTTAGTTATTTTTCAAGTACAGTTTTTTGTCTATTTTTCCCATCCCAGCTTCCCCCGCCCCTTGCTCCCCACCTCCCTCCCATTTCCACCCCCCCTTAGTTCTCGTCCCTGTGTCATTCCTATTTGTTCCTCCAAATCCCTCCCCCTTTTTCCCCTTAACTTCCCTTCCTTCTCCCCTCTGCTCACTATCCCCTTGTTCTCTATTTCAGTGTCTTTGTTTTTTGGGGGTTTTTTTTCTGCTTCCTTGTTTGTTTTGTTGTTTAGCTTCCTGTCAAAGGTGAGATCATATGGTATTTGTCTTTCAGCACCTGGCCTATTTCACTCAGCATAATGCTTTCCAGTTCCATCCATGTTGTTGCAAATGGTAGTAGCTCCTTCTTTCTCTCTGCAGCATAGAATTCCATTGTGTATATGTACCACAATTTTTGGATCCATTCATTTACTGATGGGCCCCTAGGTTGCTTCCAACTCTTGGCTATTGTAAATTGTGCTGCTATGAACATTGTGGTGCATAGGTTCTTTGATATTGATGTTTTAGGATTCTTAGGATATAATCCCAGCAGTGGAATTGCTGGGTCAAAAGGCAGGTCAATTTTTATTTTTCTGAGAAAATTCCATACTGTTTTCCATAATGGTTGTACCAGTCTGCACTCCCACCAACAGTGAACTAAGGACCCCTTTTCCCCACAACCCCTCCAACATTTGTTGTTGGTTGCTTTGTTTATGATAGCCGTCCTGACTGGTGTAAAGTGGTATCTCATTGTGGTTTTAATTTGCATCTCTCTGATAGCTAATGATATTGAGCATCTCTTCATGTGTCTCTGAATGTTCTGTATGTCCTCCTTGGAGAAGTGTTTGTTCAAGTCCTTTTCCCATTTTCTAATTGGGTTGGGTGTCTTCTTAGAGTGGAGTCGTGTAAGTTCTTTGTATATTTTAGAAATTAAACCTTTGTCTGAGGTATCATTGGCAAATATGTTCTCCCATACAGTTGGTTGTCTTGCTAATTTAATACTGTTTTCTTTAGCCATGCAGAAGCTTTTTATTTTGATGAGATCCCATTTGTTTATTCTTTCATTTACATTCCTTACTCTAGGGGACATATCAGTAAAGAAGTTGCTGCGTGAAATATCTGAGATTTTCTTGCCAATGTTCTCCTCTAGGACTTTAATGGTGTTATGACTTACATTTAAGTCTTTTATCCACCTTGAATTTATTTTGGTGTATGGTGTAAGTCTGTGCTCAAGTTTCATTTTTTTGCATGTAGCTGTCCAGTTCTCCCAACACCATTTGTTGAAGAGGCTATCTTTACTCCATTTTCTGTTACTGCCCCCTTTGTCGAATATTAATTGACTGTAGAGAGTTGGGTTGATTTCTGGGCTCTCTGTTCTGTTCCATTGGTCTATGTGCCTGTTTTTATGCCAGTACCAGGCTGTTTTGATTACATTGGCCTTGTAATACAGTTTGATATCAGGTATTGTGATCCCCCCTACTTTGTTCTTCTTTCTCAAAAGAGCAGCTGCTATTCGAGCTCGTTTATGGTTCCATATAAATTTTCGAAGTGTTTGTTCTATGTCTGTGAAATATGCCATTGGTACTTTAATGGGTATTGCATTGAATCTGTATATTGCTTTGGGTAGTATGGACATTTTGATGATGTTAATTCTTCCAATCCATGAACAAGGTATATGTTTCCATTTGTTTGTGTCTTCCCTGATTTCTTTCTTCAGTGCTGTGTAGTTTTCTGCATACAGGTCTTTTACCTCTTTGGTTAGGTTTATTCCCAGATATTTTATTTTTCTTTTTGCTATATCAAATGGGATTTTTCTCTTTATTTCTGCTTCTGCTGATTCACTGTTGGTATACAAAAATGCCTTTGATTTCTGGATATTGACTTTGTAACCAGCTGTTTTGCCAAACTCATTAATTAGTTTGAGCAGTTTTTGGGTAGAGTCTATAGGATTTTCCATGTACACTATCATGTCATCTGCAAACAGTGACAGTTTTGCTTCCTCCTTTCCTATTTGGATGTCTTTTATTTCCTTTTCTTGCCTGATTGCTGTGGCTAAAACTTTCAATACTATATTGAATAGAAGTGGTGAAAGTGGACAACCTTGTCTTGTTCCTAATCTTAGTGGAAAAGCTTTTAGTTTTTGCCCATTGAGTATGATGTTGGCTGTAGGTCTCTCATATATGGCCTTTATTATTTTGAGAAATGCTCCCTGTATTCCCACTTTGCTGAGTGTTTTTATCATAAATAGGTGTTGTACCTTATCAAAAGCTTTTTCCGCATCTATTGATATGATCATGTGATTTTTGTCTTTGCTTTTGTTTATGTGATGAATTACATTTACTGATTTGCGAATATTGAACCATCCTTGCATTCCTGGGATGAATCCTACTTGATCATGGTGTATGATCTTTTTGATATATTGTTGGATGGAATTTGCCAATATTTTGTTGAGGATTTTAGCATCTATATTCATCAGCGATATTGGCCTGAAGTTTTCTTTCTTTGTTGTGTCTCTATCTGGTTTTGGAATTAGGATGATGCTGGCTTCATAAAAAGAATTTGGGAGTTTTCCATCCTTCTGAATTTTTTGAAATAGTCTGTGGAGAATAGGGGTTAGCTCTTCCTTAAATGCTTTGTAGAATTCTCCTGTGAAACCATCTGGTCCGGGGCTTTTGTGTGATGGGAGTTTTTTTATTACTGCTTCAATTTCTTTTGCTGTTATTGGTGTATTTAGATTTTCTGCTTCTTTTTCACTGAGTTTTGGAAGATTGTATTTTTCTAGAAATGTGTCCATTTCCCCTAGGTTTTCAAATTTCTTGGCATACAGTTCTTCATAGTAATTTCTTACAATCTCTTCTATTTCTGTGGTATCAGTTGTAATCTCTCCTTTTTCATTTCTGATTGTGTTTATTTGTGTCCTCTCTCTTCTTTTCTTGATGAGCCTACTTAAAGGCTTGTCTATTTTGTTTATCTTCTCAAAGAACCAACTCCTGGATTCATTGATCCTTAAAATTGTGCTTTTAGTTTCTATGTCATTTAATTCTGCTCTAATCTTGGTTATTTCCTTCCTTCTGCTTGCTCTGGGCTGTCTTTGTTGTTGTTCCTCAAGTTCTTGCAGGAGTAGGGTTATGTTGTTTGTTTGAAATGTTTCTATATTCTTTAGGTAGGCCTGTATTGCTATAAACTTCCCTCTCAGGACTGCCTTCGCTGTGTCCCATAAGTTTTGGGTTGTTGTGAGATCATTTTCATTTGTTTCCAGAAATGTTTTGATTTCTTCCCTAATTTCATTCTTGACCCATTCCTTGTTTAATAGCATACCATTCAGTCTCCATGTTTTGGGGTGCTTTGGGTTTTTTTCTTTGGGGTTGGTTTCTAATTTCAGTCCCTTGTGGTCAGAGAAGATGCTTGGTATGATTTCAATTTTCTTGAATTTGTTGAGACTCCTTTTGTGTCCTATCATGTGGTCTATCTTTGAGAATGTTCCATGTACATTTGAAAAGAATGTGTATTTAGCTTCTTTGGGATGAAGGGCTCTATATATATCAGTTAAGTCCATTTCATCTAGGGTGTTGTTTAATGCCACAATATCTTTGTTGATAATTTGTTTGGAAGATCTGTCCATTTTTGATAGTGGGGTGTTCAAATCCCCTACTATGATTGTGTTGCTGTCAATATCTTTCTTGAAGTCCTCTAAGATTTTCTTGATATATTTGGGTGCCCCTATGTTTGGTGCATATATGTTTACAATGTTAATGTCTTCTTGGTGGATTCTTCCCTTGAGTATAATGAAATGACCTTCTGGGTCTCTCTTTATAGCCTTTTTTTTGAAGTCTATTTTGTCTGATATGAGAATTGCTACCCCAGCTTTTTTTTCTTGTCCGTTTGCTTGGAAAACTTGTTTCCAGCCTTTCACTTTTAGTCTGTGATGGTCTTTTGTCCTGAGGTGAGTCTCTTGTAGGCAGCATATGTGTGGGTCATGCTTTCTTATCCATTGAGCTAGTCTGTGTCTTTTGATTGGAGAATTTAATCCATTTACGTTTAAGGTTATTATTGATAGGTACTTATTCATTGCCATTTTTGTACCTGTGTTCCTCTCTGTCTCCCTCTTATCCTTCCTTCCCTTAAAGCAGTCCTTTTAGTATTTCTTGTAGAGCTGGTTTGGTGGAGTCATATTCATTTACACTTCTTTTGTCTTGGAAGCTCTTTATTTGGCCTTCTATCTTGATTGAGAGCCTTGCTGGGTAAAGTAGCCTTGGTTGTAGGCCTCTGGTTCTCATTACTTGAAATATTTCTTGCCATTCTCTTCTTGCTTGAAGTGTTTCCATTGAGAAGTCAGTAGCTAGCCTTATTGGGGCTCCCTTGTATGTTATTTCTTTTTTCTCCCTTGCTGCCTTTAAGATTCTCTCTTTGTCTTGGAATTTTGCCATTTTGATGATGATGTGTCTTGAAGTGGGCCTCCTTGGGTTCCTCTTGGTTGGGACTCTCTGTGATTCCTGGATTTGTGAGACTTTTTCTCTTATCAAATTAGGAAAATTTTCTCTCATTACTCTTTCAAATACGTTTTCTATCCCTTGTTCTTCTTCTTCTCCTTCTGGTATTCCTATTATTTGGATATTATTACGTTTCATATTATCTTGCATTTCTCTTAATCCCTCTTCATTCTTTCTGAGCCTCTTTTCATTTTCTTGGTCTTTCTGTGAGATGCTTTCTACCTTGTCCTCCAACTCACTAATCCTATCCTCCGCTTCATCTATCCTACTTTGGAAACTTTCTACTATGTACTTCAATTCGGAAATTGTATTCTTCATTTCCTCTTGTCTCTTGCTGATAGTTTCCATTTCCTTTTTGATGTTGCTGTAGTTTGCAGAGAGATCATTATAGTTCCCCTGTAGTTTCTGGTAGTTCACTGTGAGCTCTTTGAACTTCGTAATAACTAGTGCTTTGAATTCACTGTCTGATAGTTGATCAGCATCTATTTCATCTGACATTCTTTCTGAAGTTTCTGCTTTTTCTTTCATTTGGGGATTGTTTCTTTGTCTTCCCATTGTTTGAGACTCTTCTTGTTAGTCTCTGCTTCCAAAATTGATCTGTTCTGAAACACTGGTTTTATGGTGTAAAATTCTGTGGTATGATCCTTGTGAAGTTCAGTGGTACAGACTCCTTGAAGTTTCTTGATGTTCTTCGTCTCCATTTACACTCACGCTGGTCCTCGCGCTGGTCCCTGTGTTGGTCGCCTACCACTGCTGAATGTCCCGGCTCTAGTAGCTGCCTCCTCAAGCACCCAGGCCCGTTACTAGGGCAGTGGCACAGAGGCTGGGAATGTCCTGGCTCCCATATCTGGCTCTCTCTGCCGCCCAGGGCCATCACAGGGGCTTGGAGTGTCCCGGTTTTTGTACCTGACTCCCGGCGTCTAGTCCTGTCTCTATGGCAGTGGCACAGAGGCTTAGAAAGTCCCAACTCCCGTACCTGATTCCCCAGTGTCCAGTCCCGTGGCTATGGCAGCGGCACAGGATTTGAGAGCTTCCCGGCTCCTGTAGCTGGCTCCTCAGGGTCCAGGCCTGTCTCTATGGCAGCGTCACAGGGGCCTTTGGTGTCCCAGCTCCTGCAACTGACCCTTCCGTTGCCCAGGCCGGTAGCTATGGCATCGGCACAAGGGTGTCCCTGCTCCGGTTCCTGACTCCTCTGTCTCCCAGGACCGTCACAGGGGCTTGGAGTGTCCGGCTTCCGTACCTAACTCCCCGGCTCCCAGGCCTGTTGCTCTTGGGGCAGCACAGGTGCCGCGTGAGACCCAGCTCCAGTAGCTGACTCTGCTGCCGTCTGGTGTTTCAGCGTCGGTCACAATCTCTGGTCTTTTAATTTCATAAATGCTGGGTAACCGATGGTTTATTGTGCTGTTTCTCCATAGATCTGCCAGGATTTTCTCCCATGAGTACAGGAGCTAGTATCCGCTCCATCTTACTCCGTCGCCATCTTCCCAGCATCCCTGAATTTTCTTCCTGAAGGAAAGCACCCCTAAGACATTCATTCAAAAATATTCTTGGCCCTGACAAGTGTGGCTCAGTTGGTCGGGTGTTGTCCTGCAAAGCAAAAGGTAACCAGTTCTATTCCCCAGCAGGGGACATGCCTGGGCTGCAGGTTCAATCCCCAATTTGGGTGCATATGAGAGGCAACTAATCAATGTTTCTCTCCCTTTCTTTCTCCCTCCCTTCCCCTCTCTCTAAAAATAAATAAATAAAATCTTTTTAAAGTATTTCTGTAGCATTTTCTAAATGCCAGGCATTTTTCTAGATACTAGCCACATAAGTTATTTCCTCAAGGAGTTCACAATGCTTGCTCTTAGAAAAAATTTATGACACTAGTTAGATGTAGGAGCCTTTAACAATGTCTCTATTTTTCTTAATATAATTGTGACAAGAAAATGCATACATAGCATAGTCATGATTCCCTTTTTGAGTGATTTTAGCAATTAAAATCACTTATCAAAAACATAGCATAAAATAAAGTGAGTGATAATCCCAGTGTTGTTGTCTCATACTTCAAATTATATTTCATTATGTCATGAGAATGCCATTTTAACATTAAGATAAGGGAAAAGGAAAAAAGAGATGGGAATAGAATGAGTAATTATGTAACATCCACTGAGATGCACCTTAGGGTGCTAAGCTCTTACAGATATTATTATCTCATGTAATCTACACAACACACCTATACAGAAAAATGCTATTATGACACCCATGTTATAGCTGACAAAATTGAGTCTTAGAGAAGATAATGTTTCCCAGTATCACATACCATGGAAACAATTTTGGGTAACACATCGATCAGCAATATCAACTATAATGTTATTTTCCAGGTCAGCAGCCATATTTATGTGTCCCCAAGAACTTGTGCAACTAAGTTCTCACATTTATCGGAAGGTGACCATCTGCTAAACACTTTGTACTCTTTTACCTACTCACTCCTTTAGGTCCTCTTAGCAATTCAGAACATGAGGATTATTAGCTGTTTTGAGATGAAGAAATTAAGGCTCTGAAAGGGTAGATAATCCACCTGAGGTCACCCTTTCTAGTGAGTCAGGGAGTCAGAGAGCCAGGAATCAAACCTTGGTCTGTGTGACTTTGAAATCCATATAATAACTACCACTCTAAGCTTTTATTTTATAGAGGATTCTCCCTTCTCATGCTCTATATTGACAAATTCTAAATCTCTTAATTTTCCTATACTCATAGTGTGGCTACTTCTCAAAGCCACATACAGATTATGCACAATAGAAGAGTGACATATCAATACAAGAATTAGAGCTAAAATTCATCCTCCACCCCCACCTGCTCAGGCACATAACCAAGCAATGTCCCCATTTTGGGATTACACCTCTCAAGAAGAAGAAAGTCTTTTTCCCATTTATGCAAAAGTTGTTATATAGGCTATAGGCATTCAGGCAGTTTAAATCCCTAGAATAGAAACTCTCTTCAGTCTCTTCCTTCTGTCTCCACACCTTCCATAAAACTTCCCACTAGTAGCTGTGAGTTATCTTCGGGTAATAGATATAAGTGTCTTCATGGGAGATCTTTTGCCGAATATTGGTTACCACTCATATCAGAACCTGATGAAAAAGTCAACTCAGGCATGATCATTTTTGGACTGGAATTGTGTGGCCTTCTTGACACTGGTTAGAAAGATGGCTTCATTCCTATTCAGGTCTATACAGTCATATATAATATGCTCTGTCAGTGTAGAATGAGAGCAGGCTTTGCAATCAACCACACTTGTCTGCAAATCTTCTGAGCAATGGTGAGTCCTTGAGAAGTCTCAGTTTCTTCATCTGTCAGGTGGGGAAATAAGCAACCTCCTGGAAGTGAACAACCAATGTGTCATCAAGGTATTCACCCAGTAGCTCAAAAGCCAAACTTAGAATCTTGGCTTCACCACTTCATGGATGTTTAACTTTAGTCAAGTTACTTCATCTTTCTGCACCTCAGTTTTGTTGTCTGTTAAACAAGGTTTGTAAATTAATAGACCCTGTCTAATAGTTGAGAGTGAAACAAGTTTGTATCTGTAAAGCACTGTTGGGAACTGCTCTGCCTGGTTTCAGGAATTGTAACTGCCTCCCATAGATAAGAATGAGTGAGCAACCTCCTAAATGCAAGCCACTAAGGAGACAAAGCTTGTCTCTGGTAGCAAACACTGCCTGGTCTTACTCCCCCTGCCCCTAAGCATGGTCAATGGTCAATGATGGGTAAGACCCCTCAGAGGAAGGGCAACCTAAGCCAGACATGATCACTTGGGAGCACATAATGGAAGGACTTGGGGGGCTTCAAAAAAGAGGGAGTAGCCAGGACCCTCACTTCCTGGCTATTCTGACATAGCCCAGACCCCATGTTCTCTAGGAGAAGTGCTTCCTGGCTCTAGTCCACTTAAGCCTGAAAACCTGTGACAGGGAAGGCAGTGCAGCTCTTTGCCTGGCTAGAATGGGTTCAGGGGTGATTGGGCATAAGAAAGAATTCCTAACAATCCTGTGAAGACTGCTTTGCTAAGAATGCTTTTAGTTAAATTATAAAGGTGCAGGCAGAAAATGAGTTTATTTTCCCAAAGTTCTGTAGCCCTTTACTTGATAGACCCTGACTTAGAAGAAGCCCTAATGGTTCCTTGTATACTAGCTACTGTTTACTGCCTGACAATGATTAATAAGTTGTACCTGAACTCCTGTGCAAAAAAAAAAAAAAAAAAAACAATGAAAGCCTGTCTAGGCAAGGGTCAGTGCGCTCTCCCCTTGAGAGAGTTGCCAGGCCACTCCAAGGTGCTCTCACTTTGATAGAGGTGCTGTGCCATCCCTTTTCCTGCACAGGACTTGGTAGTCTGTGAATTTGTCTCATGTCTCATCCACGATGCCATGGGCACTGCAAGCCAGTGACACGTCAAAGCACTCTGCAAGTGACTTTCCATTATTAGTAGTAAGTCCAAGAGAGATCTATGGTTGCCCCCAATACCTAGGTAATTGACAGTCACCTTCAAAGCACATCCTCAAGGGCTTGCTTCAGAAGTTTCCAGTGTGGCCCAGCAGAGACTGTATCTAAGGTGCATAAATTGCTTTTGATAAATCACTACACCCTTTTCTAGTTTGATCCTAAGTTTCTTGCTCACTCACAGGAGAAAGTGTATCAGCTGAAGTTTTGTACTGAATTTAACTAACATCTTCAAGGTATTATAAGACTATTTTTTCAAATAATTTGCTGAATAGTTATTTGGTGGAAATACTCCTGAACTAACAACATAGATTCATCAACATGAACCTCATCAACAGAGGTTGGCATCACCTATAGCTATTTGGAAGTTGTGGGCATGGGCAGTGGTGATCTTCTGTAATGCCTGCAGTGCAGCTATGACATTTTCCACTCTGCTTGGACATGCCAGAAAAAAGCAGTCCTATATCAGAAGTAGAAGACTTGCATAGACTTTGGCAGGAAATCTCATCAGATGAATCAAGACCAGCATCTTTCAAGGACACCTGGCAAATAAGGGGCAAGAGCATGATCAAGGTGTTGGTAAAGTTAGGCCTGAATGACTTGACAGGTGATTTTGAGCAGGATGTAAATCAAGATAGTTGGATAAGAGGGGATAAGATAAGATGGTTGGATCAGGGGATGGTGATCTTGGTATGAGAAACAGATGACTAGAATCTGTAACTACCATCAGAGGCACCAGTAACAGAACCAGTGACTGCTATCATTGAGACAAGCATAACATTGTCTTTTACATGGGTTATAATTGCCTACCTGGAACCTTCAGAGTGCACATCATGTTGGATCTCTGTAACTTCTGAGTGGGTGATGACTTAACTAGGGGTGGTCTTTCATGGGCTATAGGCTGAATGAGAAGTGTCTCATTTGGTTACTTGCCTCTTCGATGGTCCCATTCTCCCAGCTGTTTATCCCCAGGATCCAGGACAGATGAACTGACACCTGGGCTCTTCTCTAGAACATGAGCCTTCAGGTCATATTCCTGTGGAAAAGAGGATGAGCCTGATTTTGTAAAGGAGACCATAGTGCTTTCTAGATAAAGGTAAAATCTAATTAAATTCTAATGATTCACTCCAAAGGATCACCTGTTCTTGTGCACATCATTAGCTATATGACGAGGGAAACTTGAGGAAGATAAAAAGAGCCTCTTTATTCTTATTCTATTCTCTATTTTCTAGACCCAGAGCTTCCAGTTCCCTGAATCTGGCCCAATTAATTGGGAAGTCTAAGAGAGCTTAATTATGCAAAGCATTAGCATCTTACCCCATTCGCTTTTTCCCATTTGGCAAGTTCTTTTCAGATTACAGTTCCACTGATTAGCCCAGCAACTCAGCAACTTTGGGCAAGGTCCTCTTAGTTCTCTGCAGCTCCACATTCTGGGCACAACTAACAAGGCACACTTGACACTACTGAGAAGGCTTGAGTACCTGCAGCATCCCACAGATCTTTGGGCTAGACTTGCAAAGGGAATATGAGGAGAGAAAGGTGCTGGGTGACCCTGAAGATGAGAGGAATGCAGACAGATATCACCAAAGCTGAGTTGGGTTTAGCAATTTAGCAATTGTTCCTCATACAGCAGCAATTTTTTATAACCAATATTTGGAAGAAATAACTTGAGGTTTTAAGGAAATAAAGTGTTGGGCATTAATGCACCAATATTGATTAAGTTTTAAATTATTAACATCTCATATTAAAATATTTATTAATATTTAATATTTATAATATTAAGTAGTAGGTATTAATTTTGGACATGTTACTATTAAAATATTCAATATTAATCAAATATTTAATCTAAATATTAAATATTAACAAAAATATTTATCTGTGATTATATTAAGGGTACATAGTTGTTGGTTTTCACTAAGATTTTCATAACACTTAAAAACTCTTATAGTTTAGTTGAAAGACCATTTTGAGATACAGAGACTAAGTGGATAGATGGAAATAAAGCATATTCAGAGAATAGTAAACTAAGGAAATAAAATCTATGGGCACACAAAATGCCCATGTCATATTTTGTGTTGACACGAAATATGAAAAATTTCAAGTGGCAATATAACTTAATTGAAGCAAAATTATATATACATTTTTTTTCAATCAAACTTTCATTCAACCTTTTAAAATTTTTATGGAGAAATAATTGACATATAACTTTATATCAGTTTCAGGTATACAAGATGATGATTTGAGGAGATATTTATATATTATAAAATGATGACTACAATAAGTCTAGGTAACATTAGTAAAACAATATAACCTGAGGTGCTTTCCTAGATAGTACCTGATTTGTGGTAATCAAAATATGTTATATTTCACTGAATTAGCATCTGCTTTATAGATTATTTTCGGATAAGCTCCAAAGTGATTGTAATATTGCTCTGGATTAGAAAAGCTGCTATCTAAATTTTATCTAACAAGTGTGGGAATATAATTTAATAAGGTTTTTCTTTTACTATTTTTTCATTGGAGGTTAAAGTAATAAGTAATACAGAAAATATATACCTGTGGAAAAATTGGTTTATATGGTTTATACAACATAAAATTTCACTTTTAATATAATAAAAAGTTTAGTCTTTGTGAGGTAATTTACATTTTTCTGAGTTAGTAGTTGGGTTACTAAAGATGAACTTCAATGAATGATGTTCCTGACATTTTATTTACTAAATTTTAATGGGTGCACTAAAGGTATAGATTTCCCATTAGTTAATTTCCTTTTTTCCAGTTCCTTTTGTAAGTTTTATTTATTTATTAATTATATTTATTGATTATGCTATTACAGTTGTCATGATTTTTCCCACTTTGGCCCCCTCCATCCAGCACCCCCTACTGACTCAGGCAATCACCCCACCATCGTTCATGTCATAAATTCTTCAGCTACTCCATTCCCTATAATGTACATCCCCATGGCTGTGCTGTAACTACCTATTCATACTTCTTAATCCCCTCATCTCTTTATCCATTTTCCCCGCTCCCTCATCCCATCTGGCAACCATCTGGTAACTAATTTCTTTTTTCTTGCTGCTTTTAAGAGTCTCTTCATCTTTAACCTTTGGCCTTTTAATTATGATGTGTCTTGGAGTGGGCCTCTTTGCATTGTGATTGAGATTCTCTGTGCTTCCTGGAATTGCATGTCTATTTCCTTCACCAAATTACAGATGCTTTCTTTCACTATTTTTTAAGGGGGATTTCCAATTTCTTGCTCTTTCTTTTCTCCTTCTGGTACTTCTATAATGGGAATGTTGTACCTCTTAGCATTATCCCAGAGGCTGCTTATACTATCCTCATTTTTTCTGGATTCTTTCTTCTTGTTCTGCATGGTTGTTTTTTGCTTCCCTGTATTCCAAAACATTAATTTATTTATCAGCTTAATTCACTCTACTGTTGTTTCCCTGAAAATTGTCCTTTATTTCATTTAGTGTATCCTTCATTTCTGCTGCATCTTTTTTTATGCTGCTAAGGTCCTCACTAAGTTCCTTGAACATCCTTATAAACAGTCTTTTGACTGTTTGTTGGTAGATTTCTTATCTCCATTTCATTCAGCTCTTTTTCAGAGTTTTTATCTGTTCTTTCATTCAAGCCATGTTTCTTCGTCTCCTCATTTTGGCAACTTCCATATGTTTGTTTCTATGTGTTTAGTGGAGCTGCTTTAACTTTGTGTCTTGATAGTATGGCCTAATATAGTAGGTGTCCTAAAGGGTCCAGTGGCATAGCCTCCCCTATCATGCCAGCTGGGTATGCTCTTCAAGTGGGCTGTGTACATCCTCCTCTTGTAGTTGAGCCTTGGTTGCTGTTCAAAGATCAAAAGGAGGGGACCACTGACACCAACTTCTGCTGTGTGTGGAGGATCAGCTGTTCAGGGGCACACTGTTGGTTCTCCAACATGGTCTGTAGCTATCCACTGGGTTCAGTGGCCCTAAGGTTTCCCAGGTGGTGCAGGCCAAGGTCAGCCCCTACCTGTATTTTGCTCAGAACACACTGTCTGAGCTGTAAAGCAATCTGAGATGGCTGCTTCTTGTGCTGGACTTGGAGGCAAAACCAAGCTATGACTCTAATATGGCTGCTGCTAAGGCTCACTGAAGGGAGCTATTGCTTGTTTGATAGGATTTAGAAGCCAAGACCAGCCATTCTTATGGAAAAGTAGCTTGGGTGGGCCTGTAAATTGGGTAGGGATGAGTCTCAGGAGATATTCAAGGTGGATCAAACCGTGTTAACCAAGTTGATAGAGTCTCAGATATAACACCAGGTTGCCAGCTCTGTGCTCTGTGGAGGCAGGATTTAGAAATTGACCTGCCTTTTGACCCAGCAATTCCACTGCTAGGATTATACCCCAAGAATCCTAAAACATCAATTTCAAAGAACCTATGCACCACAATGTTCATAGCAGCACAATTTACAATAGCCAAGAGTTGGAAGCAACCTAGGTGCCCATCAGTAAATGAATGGATCCAAAAATTGTGGTACATATACACCATGGAATTTTATGCAGCAGAGAGAAAGAAGGAGCTACTACCTTTTGCAACAACATGGATGGAACTGGAAAGCATTATGCTGAGTGAAATAGGCCAGGCATTGAAGGACAAATACCATATGATCTCACCTTTGACAGGAAGCTAAAGAATAAAACAAACAAGCAAACAGAATAAAAACAAAGACGCTGAAATAGAGAACAAGTGGGCAGCGACCAGAGGGGAGAGGGAAGGGAACTTAAGGGGAAAAAGGGGGAGGGATTTTGAGGAACAAGTATGAAAGACACAGAGATGAGGACTGGGGGGGGGGGGGAATGGGAGGGAGGGGGGAGACCGGGCGGGGGGGGGAATGGGAGAAATAGATAAAAAAAAATGTACTTGAAAAGTAACTAAATAAAATTAAATATTTAAAAAATAAATAAATAAATAAATAAATAAATAAATAAATAAATAAATGTGTTTGAATGGAAAAAAAATAAAATGTATTTAATTGTTAAAAAAAAAGAAAAAGAACAATGGCCTCTGCTCACCTTGATGTCAGATACTGCAGTTTCTCCTAGTATGCCCCTAGTGCCCTTAAAGCTGCTACCCTGGTTCCAGAGCTCAGAGGGAGTGAGCGTGAGTAGGTGAGTCCATGTGTGGGTTTTTTAAGAGGAACTGCTTGGTGCTCCAGTAGTTTATTCTGCCTACTCAATCTTCTCCAGTTTTTGCAGCTGGAAGTTGTAGGGACTTAACTTCCTGGCACAGAAATCCTGGCACTAGGAGCGAGGCTGGGACTCTTCACTCCCAAGATACCCCTCCCAAATTTATATCCACATGGGTATAGGACCAGCCCATTGCACATCTGCACCCCTCCTACCAGCCTGGATAGATGTGATTTCTTTAATTCCATAGTTGTCAGACTTCCATTCAGAGTGATTTCTGATGTTCCTGAGTGATGATTGTTCTATATTTTAGTTGTGATTTTGATGTGGTTGTGAGCCATGTCTCAATATTCCTTTTTATTGAAGTACCTACATATGATAAGACATTATAGCCTACTTTTATTTTTCAATCTACAATGAGGTTCTAGTTAGCCCAGACATGTATTTACATTTCTGTATATGAAAACATTTTTATTAAGATACAAGATTAGGAAAAACTAATCTGCTGTTGCTATTCAAGAGCCATATCCATTTACTCAGGACTGGGCTGATTCACAAAGAAATGAAATATTCACTACAGTAAAAATGCAGCTTTTTCCTCATCTCAGCAAGAGCTCAGTACAGGGAACCTCACCCATCAGAATCTCCTGTTGTCTCTACTTTGGACAATCACCTTGTCACTTCAGTAGTGTCAGGTAAGAGCCCATTTCAGGAAATACTCATTTTCTATTTTCTTATACAGTTCAACCATAGTTTACATAGGTATCACAGAAGGACTATTTTCTTGTTGTCTGTTGATGAGATTACATTATATTCACTGGTATCAGATAATATTTTGCAATGTGTTACCTTGTGGATATGAAGATTTGAGTAAAATCCTTCATATGTAATGCTCTGCAAAGTTACATTGCAGTTCCTTTAGATGGTAATTATATTTAATACCAAATGGTATCATGCAATATAACTTTTTTATAATGAATGAAAATAATTTGAAGACTCATAGGCCTCTTTTTTCATTACGGAATATATAGGCTTTTCCAACACCTTTGTTCTGAAACATTAAGAAGGAAGACATGGAGAAGCAGAGGGAAAAAACTGAGGACCCCCTGCTACTGTTTCTATAAACAACTAGGGATGTTTATAGGCTAATAAAGCTCAGAAAATATCTCAAATAGCCATAATCTTTGGGCAAATTTTAAAATATTTTAGATGGAGAAATGTCAAGAAAAACAGAGACGATTTCTTAAGACACAATTCTCTTCCCTCAGCCTCCACAGAAGACGATACATATATGGCTGTCATGTTAAGACGCAATTGAAATTCCACAGCACAAAGGCAATACAGAGAAGAAGAAGAAAAAAAGAATCAATCTTTCACATGTTTTTTTCAAAGGCTTGGCAAGAAACCAGGGGTAATATTTTTGCAACTTGGAATATGTGTTTATTGAAGAATATTCCCACATTTGAATCATCATCAGGGGTCCTAGGTTTGTTTTACTTTCAAAGGTAGAGAGGGCATAACATTGACCCCGACTGGGAAAAGGAAAATGCTTCACTGTGATTCTCCTCCTGGGAGTAGGAATAAAGGGATTACATATGCCTGCATAATGGAGAATTTCCTCACTCACACAAGACAAAAGAGTTCATTATTTTTCATCAGACACTTGAAGCCTTGTGCCTCCTAGCTCCAGAAGCCAAGCTGGTAGACCAATATTTTTATGTTAGCCACTAGATGGTGTTCTAGGAAACTGGCCCTTCCAGTCTATGCCATGATGATGAGATTGAGATGCTGAAGACCTTAATAACATGGTTTTCCCCCTAAGAGAGGTGAGACCACGACCTTTCCTAAAGATCAGTGTGATTTTTTCAATACCATTATCTTTGTCTTTTCTCTAGGCAGCAAATAAATCAACATTTTCTTCCTGAAAACATATTAGGTTCTTTTTATTATTTTTCAAGTACAGTTTTCTGTCTATTTCTCCCATCCCAGCCCACCCCGCCTCATGCTCCCCACCTCCCTCCCATTTCTACTCCCCTTAGTTATTGTCCCTGTGTCCTTTATACTTGTTCCTCTAAATTCCTCCCCTTTTTCCCCTTAAATTCCCTCTCATCTCCCCTCTGCTCACTGTCCCCCTGTTCTCTATTTCAGTGTTTTTGTTTTTATTTTGCTTGCTTGTTTGTTTTGTTGTTTAGCTTCCTGTTAAAGGTGAGATCATATGGTATTTGTCTTTCAACACCTGGCCTATTTTACTCAGCATAATGTTTTCCAGTTCCATCCATGCTGTTGCAAAGGGTAGGAGCTCCTTCTTTCTGCTGCATAGAATTCCATTGTGTAATGTACCATAGTTTTTGGATCCATTCAGTTACTGATGGGCACATAGGTTGCTTCCAGCTCTTGGCTCTTGCTGCTATGAACATTGGTGTGCATAGGTTCTTTTGGATTGGTGTTTCAGGGTTCTTAGGATATACTCCTAACAGTGGAATTGCTGGGTCAAAAGGCAGGTCCATTTTTAGTTTTCGTACTGAAAACTAAAATAGAAATTTTCAAACAGAAAATTCCATACTGTTTTCCATAATGGTTGTACCAGTCTGCAATCCCACCAACAGTGAACTAGCATCCCCTTTTCCCCACAACCTCTCCAACATTTGTTGTTTGTTGCTTTGTTTATGATAGCCATCCTGACCGGTGTAAGTGGTATCTCATTGTGGTTTTAATTTGCATCTCTCTGATGGCTAGAGATACTGAGCATCTCTTCATGTGTCTCTGGATCCTCTGTATGTCCTCCTTGGAGAAGTGTCTGTTCAAGTCCTTTTCCCATTTTTTAATTGGGTTAGTTGTCTTCTGAAAACATATTTGTTTTATCTTTATGTAAGAACAAAAGCCATCAAATTCAAATGAAAAATTATAAGTGATAAAATATAATTCGATTGAACATTTAAGTTCTTCTTTAGAGTAGGTATTTTACTAAAATGTTGGTAAAGTATTAAAAGTTCCAAATTCCTTACTGGTAAAATATTAAAATTTTTGAATTCCTTAATCATTTACTATTTCAACTTGACAATAGATTACTGTAACACACAATATTTGGAGACCATGTTCTCAGTCACAGATCAGATCTCCCATCTATACTGAAATGAGTTTAGCTCAGCCCCACATTGGCTTACTCAGGTTTCCTTTAATAACCTTCACCTAGAATATAGAGAGAGGTTTATAAATTTCCTACTTGCAAGAACTAATATCTGATTTTTTTTATTGCTGTCATCTATCATTGGTGTTCAGCTAATTTTGAGATGGCATAGTATTCCAGCCTGAGATAAAATTAATACTATTTAACTTCCCTTTTAAAAAGCGTATTTCAAACACATGCTGTTTTGTTTGTGATCATGTTCGTGTTCCATATGCATGAAGTCACCAAAAAAGAAAATAAAATATTTGATCTTCACAGAATTACAAGGTTAATTCATTTAATATAGTTGTTGAGTACCTACTGAGTTTTCTCATTCAAAAGTCATTGAAGATATTCACAGGAAAGAGGAAGCATTTGATCCAAGAAGAGACTGAACAAGAGCATTGCTAAATGGAGATGGAAACTGTCTACCTTTGCTTTGGCACCAGACTTGGAGGTGGAGTGCTAAGAAGCATGGGGCTGGCACAGGGGACCTCTTAACCAAGCCAAGGCAGCCCCATCTGCCTGACTTCACTTTGCTAAGATTATGTGGGTTCTTTTGGAGCCCAGGAAATGAGGATGGGGGTAAGCAGCCTCTGCTCGAGAAGATCCCGGCAAGGATCTCTCAGTGAGAAAATGGAAACCACTGGAGTTTATGCTTCTACTGAACTCTGAAATCACCTGTTACATGATTTAACAGGACCACAGTTACTGAGCACTTTTCCCCCCATCATTATCTAGTTTAAAATTTTACTAGCAAACAGTGTTAGAAACATAGAAGAAATTGATAGGATAAGGAAATTAAAACAAATGGTTTTATGTATTACATTTAAATGGTCATCTCAACTGATTAAGCACAGGTTTTCTGATCACAGGGTAGAGCTAAAAAACAGCCATACACACACACACACACACACACACACACACACAATACTGAATCATGTAGGGAACAAAGATTTACATATATGGCTGAAACTCCAGCCCTTTTTAGTAGTATTTTCTGAATTCTCTAGTCTCAGTAGAAAAGACTTTTCTCTTTTGGGGAAAGTTCCAAAGAGAAAAAGGGACTTGCTTTCTCACCACTTCAGCCACACTATTGGTGGAGTTGGAAGAAGAGATGTCGCAAGTCAGGGGAGTCTTTCCAGTAGCCAAAGGGTCTCCATAGAGACCTGTTTCTCTTATAGTCAGAGGAAGGGGTCTCAGCTAGATCCCTGAGGCCACCCAGCAGGCATGGTTGTATTATGCTGACCCAGGTGCTGGGACATCCTTTAGGTCCTAGTATCAGTAGCTGCAATGCTAATTCTTCTCTGGTAAGAATGCCCAGCCAGCCTTAGGCTGAGCTGTTGGGCAAACACTGTAACTGCACAGAAACTTCCTTTCTTTAGTATGACCTTTTCTCCTTGTTTTCTTTTTGATTCAAACTGATTTCATTTAGCAACCTGACTCACCTGCCTCCTTCTCTACCTTGAATGTCCACTCCCTTAATCATTGAGCCCTCAGAACAATGAGATTCTGGTTGGTATCAAGTAATCTTAGGAGCAGAGTTTTGGGTCTACTGACCATAGAGACAAGAGTTTTGGTCAAGCTAGAGATAACATCTAGGTCTCAGTTAGGTTTCAGCACCAGATCCAGAAAAGCAACCAAAACCAGACACAGTTGTACCATGGCGGCCATCAGGACCAGGAGTACTGATCAGCGATTCTCTATTCTAGCACTGACCAATCAATAGGGACTACAACCCTAACCCTGACCTTGACCCTGACTCTAACTCTCTTAGTCACCATGATTAATGATTTCCCCCCTATATAACCCATCCCCTTGAACAGGGGTGTCAAATTCATTTTCACCGGGGGGGCTACATCAGCCTCTCAGTTGCCTTCAAAAGGCCAAATATAATTTTAGGACTGTATAAATGTAACTACTCCTCAACAGTTAAGGGAGAGCTCAGTGCTGCCACTGGGTAGAAACAAGGTGGAGGGCAAGATTTGGCCCACGGGCCTTGTGCTTGCCACCTGTGCCCTAGAAGCCATCAGGGAGCCAGATCCTTGAGCATTAGCTCACCTGTGTCTCCAAGAGCAGACCAAAATAACTTCTAAAAATAAACTCTAAAACTTCCCAAAAATAAATCCTCACTTTCTTTGCTGCAGACTCTTGTCTGCATCTTACTGAGCTTTAATGTACTCAGGGACCCAGACCAGTTTAGTCCAGTAACAAAAGCAGCAGTCCTTTAGAGGAGGCAGTTAAAGCCAGTTACATCTTCCACTTCAAACATAACAAGACACCCAACTCGAATGGGTATGTTATTATTCAGTTGTATGTGTTTTGCATATAAAGCTTGTTGGTCTTAGCTACTTTAAGGGAGAGTCTTGTGACAAAAGAATAGAAGTTACTAACACAGTGGCTGCAGGTTAAGTCTTGACAATTTACACAAATGGCAGGGATCCGTATATCTATGTCAGAATAACACCATTATCCGAATAGTTTTTCACAGCATGGCCTCATAATTTTTAATTTTTTGTTGCACAATCTTTAGTATATATGAGATCATGCTACACCTTTGTCAATTCAGCCTAACTTATAAATGTATCTTCCTATGCAACATCATTGTAATCCTGGAAATAAGCACAATCTCTGTATATCATTATCATAAATCTTTGTTGTTCAATAAAATTTTGGCTTGGATTTTATCTCAAAAGCATTCATGCTGCTTATTACCCTAAGAATACTAATGAGTTGAGCATTATTTTCTATAATTCATTTGCATTTATTGAGTTTCTACAATTTTTCATAGGTATTCACCATAATTATCTTCATTAGCATCAAAGGCATTTTAAGTACTTAAATATACACATGGTATTATAAAAGTTGCTGTTATATGTATAATAAACAGACATAGGTCTTTTCTCAAAGATCTTAACCTTGAGACAAACAGTAATGGAACTCAAAGCCAGTTTAGGTAACAAGTTAGGAAACATAAATATAAAAGTTTGATGTAAAACAATGACAGTAGTACATGTGATCAGCTCTTGAACAAATTATGGTGTCATAAGATTTTCATATCATAAAATTGTATTATTTTAAGCCTATAAGTTTTCTTTGAGATCAAGGCCTTCTTCTCATGTTACCCATAAGGAAACTGAGCTGGAGGATCACTCAACTTATTCATGACAGTTTTGCCTCTGGAACACATCTCTCTTAAGCTCTGTATTATTTCTTTGCATTTGACTACTACAACGAGGGAAATTCTGTCATTTTCAGTTGGAGAGAGCTTTCTGGAAAAGAAATTTTGTTCTCTCTCCAAATCATTCACACCACAGGTATTGAGACACCCAATTATGAAGAAAAGAATACATTTTTAAAAGTCTTCAGTGTTCTGTACCTGCAAAGAAAATGGTAACTGATTATCTGCAAGTCACAAGCTTTAGACCGAGGCTTCTTTAGGTATTAATTTCCGCTGTAGTTATTTCTTTTTATTGCTGATTTGTGCATCTATCTAACTTTATGCTTTCTAATTTTCTGAGTTCTGCAAAATCTTTTTGGAACATATATTCCATTGTCCCAGGGACCTGGGTAGACAAATCCTTCCCTAAGGGCTTTTATTGGAAACCTCCAATAAAAACTAACATAATTAACTGTGGTCAGGCTTGTACTACTACTTACGGAATCCCGATAGAAGCTCACCTATTTGGGTGATAGGAGGGAAAATATACATGTGGTGGGTGGTAGGGGCAAGTGTTTTCTGTTTATTTTCCAGCCCCTCTTCATAGCTATGACAGCTCTGCTTTGTAAGTGTTCTTGACATGAAACCTAAAGCTCCTTTTCTTTTATTGCTGTGTGTCATTTGCTGTATTTTGCCTTACCATTGATGTTTCCTCTCAGACTCACAAAAAAAAAACTAAGCAAACAACTAGAACAGGGTCAGAATCAGAGAAATGGACATAATATGGAGGGATTTCAATGGGGAGGGGGAAGGGAGGAATAGGGGGCAAAGGTACAGGGAAGAAGAAGCATAATTAAGGAAACCAAGGACTTGTACAAGAACTTATATATACAAGTCATGGACATGAACTAAGTGGGGGGGAGAATGCTGGAGGGTTGGGTGGGGCAGGGCAGAGAGGGGATTAAGGAGGGAAAACTGCAATAGCATAATCAATAAAAATACTTCAAAAATAAAAAGAATCTAACCTTTCTTTGCAAAAAAAAATAATAAGAGTAATGAGTAGTTATGTATTATTCATCCTAAGTGTACTGATCATGCATTTATCTCAGGCTTTCTCTCTTTTTTTTCCCCTAGAGCTTGCACTCGACAACGCATACTGAGTGGATCATTTGAGGGGCAGCCAGCAAAGGAAAGGTCAATTCTCAGTGTGCAGCATCATATCCGCCAAGAGCGCAGGTAAATACACCAGGGGATGAGGCTACATAGAAACTAAGGAAAGGAGTTTTACAGGAAGGGTTCACTGTACACAGGCCTGGTTAGAAGCATGGGTTCTATTCCTTGATAGTAACAATAATAAAATTTACAATCATATCCAAAGATTCAAAAGATCTTTGAAAAATATTTTTTGGTGATGGCCAAATTCCCACTTCTAAAATCAGAAGGAAAATTTCTGAAAATCAAAGACATTTGGATAGACTACAGCTTTTTCTATAAAAAATATAAATAAGCTTATTTTATTTAAGAAAGTTTTTTTTTAAATAATCATCATTGCTTAAATCAAAATTTGGTCTTGAAATGTACATATTGACCAATTGGTTGTGGTTGTTTTAGATCACTAAGACATGGATCAAACAGCCAGAGGATCAGCAGGGGGAAATCTCTTGAAACTTTGACGCAAGATGTAAGTTCTAAGCGATGCTTTGGATTTCGGAAAAATGATTATGAAAATGTATTTAAATGACTGCTTACATGATTATAGCAACTGTCTTTCTGTCACATTGTCACCTTTCCTTAAGACTTTCTACCAGAGGAAATGAGGAGACCAGGTACAGAAAACTGATGGTTAACTTTGGAAAATTCTGGACATCCCACATGCCTTTCTTAAGATAGCAACACAAAAATGACATATTAGTTACACTTGACTGAAATTAAAGACATCCGAAGCATTTTATAGGAGTGATTCACATTACTAACTGTGAATATTTACTAAGTTTAAAATACTCTAGAATCTCAATTTACTGTCCATTATTTCAGGACTTTGCATAGTAGGAAATAAAATTTTATTTCTAAAAGAATATTTATGTCAAAACTGCAAAAGATTTTCCAATAATTTCTCTGCTTTTAGACTTCAGATCACTCATTTGTTTATTTACTGACCCAAATATATATCAAGCATTCATCATATGCCAGATTCTAAGTGGCGAGGACTAGTGGAGAAACAAGATATCATCTCTGCCCTGCAGGCACTTACAGTCTAGTAAGAGATGATAAGCAAATAAACAAATATATAATAATTTCTGAATGATTTTTATTCTTTTTTCATTGCTGTTATAGATTGACTCTGTAAAGAAAAATAAAATAATGTGAAGAAATGGAAGGTGGACATTTTGAGGCAGGGAATGTTAAAGGATGGTCAGGGTATGCTCCTCTACCTGAGCACAGAGCTCCAGATGAATAAAAGAGGGAACCATGTGAAAATCCCAGGGCACCCAAGGGGGCTTAGTTCTATCTTCCAGGTTAGACTCACCAGCAGCTCTACCATGCTGAGGTTACCATGAGAGGTGGAAAGTACATATTAAGTAATTGCCAGTAGTGAAAACTAGGTTGAAGTATAGGTCTTAAGTTGACTGGATAACTTGGATGAAAGAGCAGTCTTGAACATTCAGAGCCAAGGATAGTATTTGCAAAAAAAAGGTCAAGCAAGAGAAAGTTAGCAAAGTTTTACAGGTGTTTTTTTTTTTGTCTTTTACATCACTTACCTCTTCTTTCTTATGAGTTTCTGGAATAGTTCATCATACTTTATCTGCTTTCAAGAAACTGCTATCTTAGAGTAAACTCTCCTTACTAAGTGTTCCAGGTAAAATTGAGAATGGAAGACGTTGGTGATGAAAACAACCTAATATTGAGATTACCCAAGGTACATGGTTCTAATTAACAGAAACATATTCCCTAGATGAGTTTTTAAGCCGGAGGCTGTCTGATATGATCCACCATTTTGTTAACATGGAATTGTGATTGGATCTAATACATGGCCTGTGTACTTAGTATAATTTGTGCTCAGCCATAGTACATGGAGAAATTTGGGGGTAAAAATTCAGAGAGGCAGCACTAATTCAAAGGACTTTCCTTTAATGTAATTCAATAGAAGCACAATATAAATCAAAATCAAATTAGAACATGGCTTTGAAAATATGTTTAAATATATACAACAAAAGGCTCAATTTGAATTATTTCAATTCACAGGTTTATTTCTTCTTCAAAGATATTTTGTTATATTTTCAACATAGATTTTTAAGAAAAATCTGTCCCTATCTTCTCCATAGCAAATGGTCATGGAGGTTCTGCTAATTTTATGAGAAATCTTTCCTATTTCCTCCATAATAGAGGCAATTTAAAATAGAGAGTTTCATCTTTTTCACTTATTCCAAATGATAGAAGAGACAGATAATTCAATCTAGGGACTACTTTCTATAAAATTTATGAAGTTATTTGAATAATAGTTCTCTATCTCCCACAGAGTGAAAACCGGAGTGAATATCCTACATGATCTGCTCCCCCAACTCCCCCCACACACACTGGTCTGGCCACATTTTCTCTTACTCTGTTGCTTTCTCTCCACTTATACTGGCATTCTGACTATTCCGTGTGCAGATCCACTCACTACTCTGGAAGAACACATCTCTGCTAAAATCCAGTGGCCTGCATCCTCCTACTTTTTGCTCAAATAACTTCTTATTGAGGCCTGCTCCAACTTGTCTATTTAAACTCAGAGTCTTCTGGCACTTTTTATTCCCGTTTTTTTTTTTTTTTTACCACAGTGCTAAGCCTTTTCTAACATTTTGTTTATTTTGATTTAATTTTGGTCTATCTCCCCTGACTAGAATATTAGTCTCATAAAATCTAGGATCTTTTCAGAGATTTCTTTGTTTGCTTTTTTTCTTTTTCCTTTTGCCATATTGCCAGCACTAGAAAAGTGCCTGGCACATAATCGATTCTCAATATATGTTTTTATTGAGAAAAACCCTTTGGAGTTAAAAAAATACCCTTGTTAAGATGACTGTGACTGTTAAAATATATAGAAAATAAAAAGTACTTATTTTAATTAAAAAATGATCATTTGGGGGGCCTTCAAAAATATTAGTTATTTTGATTTGCCCCTTTTATTTATTTCTAGCATTCCAATACAGTAAGATATAGAAATGCACAAAGAGAAGACAGTGAAATAAAGATGATACAAGAAAAAAAGGAGCAAGCAGAAATGAAAAGGTACAGGGTACTATAGTGTTTCTTGGCTCTTGTTTTGGAACAGCAAACATTCCCTTAACCTTATTCATCTACAAATTTCCCCTTTCAGGAAAGTGCAAGAGGAGGAACTGCGAGAGAACCATCCATACTTTGATAAGCCACTGTTCATAGTAGGACGAGAACACAGGTTCAGAAACTTCTGCCGAGTGGTGGTCCGTGCTCGCTTCAATGCGTAAGTACACTCAATTTCAGCCAGGTGTTTGGCCTGACTCACACAAACAGCAGGGAAGGTTGTCATACCAGGAACAAGGAATGTGTAATCCTAATGGGGTCACAAAATAAACTGTGGGCTAATTAATCATGCTGCTCCTGTTTGCTAAGCAGCCAACCAGGCGGAAAACAAAGGTTGCAAATAGTTAACATTTATATAAAACTCATGTTTAGAAAACACTTAACAGCCATTTTTATTTGTTCATTTTTAACTGTCACTCAATAAATTTGTACCAGTGTTATTAACTCCATATTTGTTTTGGAAATACTGAAGCAAAGGGAGGCTGAATGACAAGGTGAAGGTCATTGAGCATGTCTATTTGACTTATAATTTCTTTGTGATCAAAAATATTCCAGCTGGTTTCTTCTTGAATAATGTAAAGTAGAAAGAAAGTTGGCTAGTGTTTTCATTACCAACTGTTATAAAAAGAAAAGCCACTTGCCAGTGACTCCATTTCTACCCAAAAGGAAGAAATGTGTGAGAAGCTGTCAGTGTAATCAACTGGGAGGATGCTGCATTTGTGATGACTCAAACCCATTTTAGTAGGCAGCTCACGGATGAAAGGGAATGTTTGTCACACATAACTTTAAGTGAATACCCTGAAGACATTAAGAGTCCTGGGAGAAGTACAGATGCTTTCTCATCTGTAATTGGACCTTCCCTGATGCTATTGTTTAAGTAAATTAATCTCCTTTGTAATCAATAACATTTGATATTTACTCTCTCTTCTGAGCTGAATTGTGTGTCTCCCCAAAATATTCATATGTTGAAGTGCTAACCCCCAGTTCCTCAGAATGTAACTGAGATAGGGACTTTAAAGAATTAACTAAATTAAGATGGGGTCATTAGAATGACCTTTAATTCAGTATGCCTGGTGTCCTTATAAAAAGAGGAAGACTACGTGAAGACACAGGGAGAAGATGACCATGCACAAGCCAAGGAAAGAGAGGCCTGAGACATATTCTCCAAGCTGTCAGAAAGAACCTACTGACACCTTCATTTTGAACTTCTAGCCTCCAGAATTGAGAGAAAATAAGTTTCTGTTGTGTAAGCCACTCAGTCTGTGGTACTTTGTTATAGCAGCCATCTGAAACCAATACATTACAATAACATTTTAGGACTGGAGAAGACCTCAGCAGTCATTTGATAACATTTTATCCCCCCTTCTTCAACAGAGGAGGGCATTTAGGTCAGCAGAGGATAAGAGCTTTGCTCAAGGACACCAGCTAGTTAGTGCATGGCTCTCTCTGACTGCCAGTCCATTGTTCTTTCTGCTGTTCTAGGAAGACCTTCATAGTTTCAAGCAGCTGAGTAATAATCATTAAAAATTTCCTGAATTTCCACAAAGTAAAGGAAGAAGTTGACAATTTAGAGTTTATTTTCAGTTCCAAAGTGTTTTTTTTTCTGAAATTATCCTGGTGGCTGCCTTCATGTTAATATCTGATTATTAATTCTCCACTTCATTTAGTGTGGTGTGATTCTCCTTGTCAGCAATGCAACTGATATGGACTGACGATGACTTTGTTGTCATTGGGAATACCTGTACAAACACCATTTGGGGTGTCACTGAAGACTGGTTCCCTGAAACTGAAAATTAGAAATCCCCTCCCCAAGAAATTCTATATACATTACTCCACAATATCATACTTAAATACAGGGTAAAGGACTCTATTGAATGTATTGATATTTAATTAACTAATTGTGAGGAACACCTTCAAGCTACTAAGGCAAAGATCTTTAACTGAGTTCTTTAAAGGAAAGTCAAAATTTAGTTTTGCAATATCCATGTCAGAAATTGTTGAATGTACTCTTCAATTCTAAAATATTTTGAGAAATATAAAACTTTACTTTCATAAATATCAGCTACAAGCTCTTCTAATTTTTTTCATTTAATATTCTCTGTCTTTCAAAGTCACATATACTTAACATATATTATAATGTATATTGGAAAGAGAGTAAAAAAGAGATTTTATGCTGCAAAGTTATAAAGCCCGCACTATGATTTTATGTTAATTCTATCTTACAGATCTAAAACAGATCCTGTCACTGGAGCTGTGAAAAGTACGAAGTACCATCAACTTTAGTAAGCTTTACAAGCTGTTTTCCATATACATTTGAATTTTCTGTGTACTATTTCATGTTGCATAAAAATTCCCTTTGTTTTCTTGCTATTTGTTCTATGAAAAAATACCATTCACATTATTGGAATCACAGAGGCATCTTCTCTGCCCTTTAACAGGCTTTACTGGAGGCTTTTTTGGTAGTGTTTCTCAGTTTTGTTTGGTCTTGGCAGTGATTTGTTGGGACTGGTGACTTATCTGGACTGGGTCATGATCATCGTAACCATCTGCTCCTGTATTTCCATGATGTTTGAATCCCCCTTCCGAAGAGTCATGCATGCACCTACACTGCAGGTATGGCTGCTGAATCTCAGCTCACAGCTCCTAAGAAAAACAATTACCTGCAATTTTTTCATTCATTGTGATCAAACTGCCTTTTGCTTATTTTAGATTGCTGAGTATGTATTTGTGATATTCATGAGCATTGAGCTTAATCTGAAGATTATGGCAGATGGCTTATTTTTTACTCCAACTGCTGTCATCAGGGACTTTGGTGGAGTAATGGACATATTTATATATCTTGTAAGTCTTTGATTATTTTGTAAATATTTTATAAATATTATTGATTATATGTAAAATGTAATAGATTTGTAAAATCTGCTTTTCTTAATATGAGTGAGATATGTAAGTTAAAAAGGTTGGGATGCCAAAACTGTTTCTTGGGTAATGTAAGTCCATTATAGTTAAATAAGAGGCATGCATTAAAAAATCTAAATGTCTATTGTTATGGTTGAAATACATCATCCACTTTCATGCAAACATAGACATACCTTAATAAGGTCTAAGATAGCAAATCTAGTTTGCCCCCACAATTCTTATGGCTCCTAAACTAAAAAAAACAAACAAACAAACCTATATTATATAACTGATTGATGAGCCCCTTACTGCCAAAAGCAAACTAAAATGAGTGTTGTTGGACCTTTCTTCCAATTCTAAGGCACAAAGTATCCAGCTAGGAAAGACCATTCAACTGTTTGGTTAAACTAATTTGGTAAACCATAAGAAGTGACCAAAGATATTTCATTTTTTCTCTTATGCCCAAAAAGGCGTAAAGCCAATGCCCTTTTCAACACAGCAAGGAGAACTGTGATTGTCAACTGTAGCATGTTTAGATCATTAATAAAATAGTGAGTGTCAGGGTCAAGCATGAAGTTTAGTATCTTTTATCAAAAGAATATCAATCCTGTTGACAATAGTGGAGCCTGCAATATGTCAGTTAAGAGAAGGGGCAGAGTGCATTAATGTACATAGATGGTGGACACCCCTATCTCATTCTTGCTTATACCTGATGATTTTTCACTGAGGATGCTTAGGTCTAGATCGGGTTCATAGTTTAGAGTTAAGAGACCATGTATTCACCTGGTGATGGCTTGTCTCACATAACACATGGAGTCTCTGCTAAAGCAAAGTTGTGGTTGCTTGGCTCTCAAAAAATATATATAGTAGAGGATAAATTATATAAACTTCAGAGATGATTATTTTACTTCTAGGTGAGCTTGATATTTCTTTGTTGGATGCCTCAAAATGTGCCTGCGGAATCAGGAGCTCAGCTCCTCATGGTGCTTCGGTGCCTTAGACCTTTGCGGATATTCAAACTGGTGCCACAGATGAGGAAAGTTGTTCGAGAGCTTTTCAGTGGCTTCAAGGAAATTTTTTTGGTATGTTGCAGTTACCTTTGCTTTCAGTGTCCATTCCACTCCTTTATGTAGCTAAAGTGAGGATAAAGTAAATCTTGCTTGTAAAGGTTAAGTGTACAATTTTGGTTTTTGAAACTAACAAAGCACAATACACATTTTGCAACCTTACCCCTAAATGCCTCCACCTTATTAGTATATTTAATTCAACAAATATTTTTTTCTTAAACTAAAGAGAAGCACTCTGAAAATGATAATGAAAGGAGAATACAAAGACCTAGTATCTGCTGATACTTTCATTCTTAACTCTTGACCATAATTTCTTTCTAGGTTATAGTTTTCTAATCTGAAAATTAAGGATAAGAAAATTCAACACCACCTACTTCACAAATAATATTAGGAATTAACACATTTGGGTTTGTAATCTCATTCGATATGTCCCTTAAAGCATATAGCAACAGAATTTGTCTCTGATCTTTAGCATGTTAATATAAAACAAGCTAAAAGAAGGAACATACAAATGTACCCTACTTTGAGTAATCTAAATGTACCCTACTTTAAGTAATCTAAATGCACAGTAATGAATACTTCTAAATGTAATAGAAGGGAAAAACATTCATGTTAGTTCAGCAAACATTGATTTAGGGTCTGCTAAGAGCAGGGTTGCAGATAAAATGTTAAGTAAGAGGTGCATTGTTCACAATCTGTTACATAAGGATCTTTGCCTTACAGAGGAGTGATCAAAGTGTTCTTTTATTACTGATGAGTTCTGCTTATGCATGAAAAACATGAATTAATTTACATAAGCCTATTTATATCTTGCTTTCTAGAAACACACCTATGGTAAGAGAATAGCTGCAGTTGTAGTTGATTGTAAGGTATTACAATAACCTGTAAGACAGGTTGGAATATTACTATAGGCATAGAGTGGCTAACATCTGTTTAAAGATGAGTTTTAAATTACATGTTTTCTTTGCAATAAAGCCATAAAATGGTGGCTTCTACACAGCTAGAATTGAAGGAAAGTAGAATATCACCTGAATGCTAATGTACATGTATCTTTGACCCTTGATAGATTTTAGAAAAGAATCTATTTGTGCCTTTCCCCTGATCATGTTTTTGTGTAATTTTAGTACATTTAAAGTATATTTTAGATTAGTCAGCCAGTACAGATCAATGGTCATGTTCAGTATTTCTTTGCTACTTTTCTCTGAGGAGACCAAAGTGGTCCTCCAGCAGAGGGAGGATGAGTCAATGGACAGATTTGCTTTCTTTAAGACTGACCTCTAATCCTCTGTGAGGTCAGTATGCCCTCATGCTCATGAGAAAGCAAAGCCATGATTTTATGCTTCCCTCTCCCTCTAATTTATGCTTTGCTAATAGAGAAATAAATCCATTTTAAAGAAAATGGGGAAAATATAATTATTTAAACATTTTTCTTTTGTTCCATTTAATAAAATAGATCAAAGGGTTGACTTCAAAGTCAGAAGAATCTGTCATATCAAAAATGCCATAGCCCATTTTTTCACATAAAAGTCATATGTTTCTATTTTAAAAATTCAAAATTTGTTAATTTTCATCTTTTAACACTCCAATAAGGCTAATTGAATGACCTGTGGTGAAATTAAATGATATCATCAAAAGATCACAAATTTTATACAGTATTATCAAAAAGTCCTGTTCATACTGCTGTTCAAACCATACCTTCTATTTAATGTTTTACCAAGAGATCTGATATCTCATCAATTTCTTGCAGGTCTCCATTCTTTTGCTGACATTAATGCTTGTTTTTGCAAGCTTTGGAGTTCAGCTTTTTGCTGGAAAACTTGCAAAGTGCAATGATCCCAACATTATTAGAAGGGTAAGATACTCCTTTCTGCCTTTTGGAATAAAAATTAAGGTAGTTTACCTCCCCTTAATAAGCATGTGCTGAGACAACATTGAGAACTGCCTGGCAAAATGCTTAAGAATTCTCTTCCCATGAACTTCTCTTGCTTAAAGCATGCATCATGTCTCTTCTGGCTAACAAAGCTTTATAAGATTAAAAGTACACCTCAGGGACTTCTACTCTTCCTTCCTATTCCAGTCTCAATCTACCGTTGACATCTTCTGCAGAGTTACCCAAGATTCCAGATCTTGAACCTCAGACACTTTGCCTTTGAGTTTTCCCACATTTAATCCTGCCTCTCTTGTCCACAAACAGCACCCACCCCCAAAAGAACAAAAGTTAAAGTTTGACTTTCACACCACTTTATAATACTTCTCCACTCCAGCATTCTCTCCGTTAGGAAGTCAAGGCCTTGCATTAGCTCTTGGCTGCCCAGAATTTTCCCCATTAAGACAACTAACAAAGACCCAAGCCTGAATATCTTTGCTACTAATTTTTCCTTTAGTCAGTGTCAGTAAGAGAAAGTGAGCTACTGGAACAACTCCAATATTTCAGTAGCTGAACATAATGAAATGAATATATTGCATCTTGGGTAAGTTGGACAGATCTCCAAATAACCTCTCAGGCACTCAAGTTTCTTCCATTTTATGTCCCCACCCTTTGCTGTTTCAAAGTCTTCTTTGTTTAGCTGGCCCATAAGAACATAGAATTATCTCTATCTGAGGGGGCTGTGGCTGAGCTTAGAAGCAGCACACCTCACTACAACCCACATTCTACTGGGAAGAGCATGGCCCCACCAGACTGGAAGAGAAACTGCAATATGTAGTTTAGTGAAGGAGTTTAGTGAAGAAGTGTAGTTTAGATTCTAGGAGGAAAAAGGGACCGAGTTTGGTTAATAATTGCCAACCTCTGCTATGCTATCCAGTGTTCCATTTTTTAAAGATTCTCTCCTATATTACAAATAGACTAAATGAAGTAAACCAAGTACTGCTGATGTATTAACTAGCAAAAGTATTTCCTCATTCATAGAGATGATATAATGCACTGAGTCCATTAAAATGCATGTTTTTGAAAGGATTAAGACTTCTTTGCAACAACATGGATGGAACTGGAAAGCATTATGCTGAGTGAAATAGGCCAGGTGCTGAAAGACAAATACCATATGATCTCACCTTTAACAGGAAGCTAAACAACAAAACAAACAAGCAAGCAGAAAAAAAAAAAAACAAAGACACTGAAATAGAGAACAAGGGGATAGTGACCAGAAGGGAGAAGGAAGGGAATTTAAGGGGAAAAAGGGGGAGGGATTTGGAGGAACAAATAGGAAGGACACAGGGATGAGAACTAAGGGGGGTGGAAATGGGAGGGAGGTGGGGAGCAAGGGGCGGGGGAGGCTGGGATGGGAGAAATAGACAAAAAACTGTACTCGAAAAATAACTAAATAAAATTTAAAAAAATAAAAAAGACTTCAACTACAATACATATTCCCATGTTTCAAGTAACTATGGCTATCTAATATAGATTTTATATCAATTTGAAATTTTCTACATTTTCAGGCTTCTAATTATAAAAACTATTAACTCTCTAATTATTTTGTGATAACATCTTTGTGCAGTAAATATGCATTACCAATTGTATTCATAATGAAGATTTCAGAAAGTGACAGAAGAGATGTATGTAAGTAGGGCAGACCTTATGTTGTTTGACAAGGCACACCTAAGTCATTACTTCCTTTAACTTCTCTCCCCAGAGGAACTTCGATAAACCTTGAGAAGACATAACAAGGAACATCATATAAAGTTCATGATGTACCAAAATAGCTAATGAAGGAAGTCATATGGAACTGATTAGTCCACAGCTAACATAAGGAAAGAAGGGTTATTTAAATTCACATTCAAAAGAGACCAGAAAGATAACAACAACATTTTAGGATGAAGCCTAGTAGGAATCCTGATGACTCAATATATTAATAATGGCCTAAGAACATTGTGATTTTATGTTATCTACTCATCTCCAGCCCAAGCTAAAGATTGATGACTTGGATAAGAGACAGAGAGCACAGTGGATTGACAAACACACAGATGCTTTTATCACAGAGCAATGAGGCCTCACTGGTAGGCTCATAAAGAAAGCCTAAGAAAACTTAGCCATCACAGAAAGCATCAGCATGAGGCAGAAACTGGCATAGTGAAATGTGGTCCGTGTCTTTACTAGAAAAAAACTAGTCCTAATATAGAAGGCCAAGGTCAAAAAGACCATGTGAAGGAAGGAAACATCAGGTCTACCTCTGAACTTTAGTCCATCTTTCCAAAAGAAGAGACAAAGGGGAAAGAGGAAACTAAATACCCCAACATTTGGGTTGCACTGTTTAATGTTTAAAGATAACAAAGCTTAAAATGTCGGCACCATGTTGTCCAAGTAGGAGAATACATTATTTTCTTGATGTCTGCCTACTTCCTCCTTCTGTTTCTTTTCTTAAAACTTGACAGCCCAAATCCTGAGATCACTTTAGATAAAGATATGGAGCCCATAAGTTAGCCACTACAGCCTTGTAAAAAAAATCCTTGATTATACTTTTTGACAAATAGTTATCAAATATCAGTTATGTACAAAGCACCATGATTGGTAAAATGAGGGCTGGGAAAATTTTTGTATAAGTCACTGGCAGCATTTTCTGTCTAATTAGAATGTATATTCCGTGTTTAAGTAACTGTAATGTCAAGTCAGAATTTAAAGGATTACATGAGAATTCAAAGTATGTTCAATCTCTCAAGTACGGGAAATAGTGCCTTCACCTGGGGGTGCTAGGCTGAAGGCGTTCATGAGGTGAGAGGATTCTAGCAGGAAAGAGCCTTCCAAGCAAAGCAAGTAGAATTGAAAAAGTAGGTATGGTGTCTTGTTCTGATCACTCAACGCTCGGGAACCTATTTGCTCCTCTATAGCACTTCTCACACAATTATATTATAGTTTAAACTAGTTTATTTAGTTAAAGAGCCTAATCCAACCTTCAATAGTATGTGTCAAACTTCACTTTCCTCCTATGTCAAAATAAACTGAAAAACAAGGCCAGAAATGTAGTTTAGGAAGAGATCCTCAGGGTCCTAGAATGGCAGTCTAAGGGAGTTGGAATTTCTTTGATGAGAAATTAGAAGTCATTGAAGATTTATAGGAAGAGGAAGCAGACACTTATTGGTGCTCACAAAGTACAAGAATTGTCCCAAGAATTACTATTGTTAAGCACATTCTACTGAGGCGTTCAGTGACTTGTCCAAAGTCACTTTCCAATAAGTGGGGAAGCTGAGATTCATGTCCAGGAAGCCAGATTAAAAGTCCACACTTTTAACTTGGACACCAGGCTGCCTCACCCAATCAAAGGTGCTCTTTGGCAGACTCAGAAAAACAAATAGGAAGAGGCAGTAAGACAAATTTCATTATGGGGCCTTGATATGCTATACCATAGAATAGCCATTTCAAATAAAGTTGTAGATGAGTATGTAGAAGAACATAACTGGTATATATTTTAACTTTAAAAATGAGCTATGAAAGAATAAAAACTGCACAAACTTATATACGCATAGGAAAAAGGCTGAAAGAATATACAGCAAAACGTGAATTATGGTTGTCTTTGGATAGTTGTAAGTTTATCTATGCTTTACAAGTTAAACATATTATTTGAGTAAGGTTTTTATTTAAAAGAATTTTATTGGTAATCTAAACAGGTTTAATGTTGGTATTAAACTAGTTGAAATAAGAATAGAGGCATAGACCACTTGAATAAGGAAAAGCCACAAACAACTCTAAGATCTTGATATTGGAGTGTTGACAAGATGTTGGTCCACAGACAGAAGTAGGGAAGCCAGGATGATACATGTTTTAAGGTTGAAGGTGACTTTAAACAGGTTAAAATTTGAAGTTCTGTTGAAATATTCTAATGTATACACCTTGAACCTTGGAAGGTGATTTAGGTTTAAATATGACAATCGTATAATCAAAGAAGCAATAATAACAGGAAAAAGAATAAAAACAGATAATGAATCAAAAACTTTTTACTAATGTTTTTTAATCTATTTTAAATAGTTATATTGAGATATACTTCCTACAATTCACCCACTTACAGTGTACAATTTGGTGGTTTTTAACATATTTAGAGTTTTACAACCATCACCACAGTGAATTTTAGAATATTTTTTATCATTTCATAAAGAAACACTGTGTCTTTTAACTGTCACTCCTTAGAACTTTATTCCCCTGACATGTCTATCCCTAAAAACTATTGATTACATTATGTGTCTATACAGTTCCCTATATTTGACTTTTATATAAATGGAATCATGTAATATGTAGTCTTTGGTAGCTAGCTTTCTAAACTTAGCATAATATTTTCAAGGTTCATTCATGTTGTAGCACATCTCAATATTTCATTTCTTTCTATGGCTGAAAAATATTCAGTTGTGTGGGTGTATCATATTTTATTTATGTATTTGTCTGTTGATGAACATGTGGATTTTTTCACATTTTTACTGTTATAAATAATGCCAAATATAATAATAGTGATATAAACATTCATGTATAAGTTTCTGCATGTACGTTTTCTTTTCATTTCTCTTGAGTAGGAGTAGAAGTTTTAGGTCTTATGGTAACTCTTTGGTCATTTGAGAAACTGCCACACTATTTTCTAATGTAGCTACACCATATTTTATTCCCACCAGGAGTATATGTGAGTTCTGGTATGAATATTCAATTAAGCAAATCCTCATCAAAGCTTGTCGTTAGTTTTTTTATTATATGAGGAGGTACCCCCCCAAATGAAATTATTTATAAAAATTGTTATTTATTCTTGCATGTTTGAACTTCAGACACCTTCAAAATACTCTCCGTTTGATGCAATACACCTATCAAAACATTTTTTCCACTGCTCAAAACAGTTTTTGAACTCATCAATTTTGAAGTTGAACTCGTTGACTCAAAACTGCTGAACACTCACTGCAGTGTGGGCAAGTGTGCTTCTAAATCACCCATCGTGAAATGGTCAAATGTGCTGGGTCTTCACAAAAATTTCACTGAAGCCAAACACAACCTCTCACAACAATGCCAGCTGGTATACTAATATAGATGAGTTCCAGAACACTCAACTAGTGAGGGAATCCTGTACTACAAGGATCTTACCCTCCAGAAGATAATTCCCAGTTTTGGGGGGAGTACCTCCTTGTAGCCTTCTCAGCAGGTATTAGTGGTATCCCATTGTGGTTTTGATTTTCATTTCCCTGGTGACTAATAATGTTGAGCGTCTTTTTAAATGTTCATTGACCATTTATATATTTTCCTTGGAGGAATTTCTATTCAAATCTTTTGCCCTCTTGCTAATGTTTTCAGCATCAACTTCTACCACTCATCTCTGCAATCTTTGTTACTACTTGCTGGTTAGTTGTCCACATCACTGTTGTCAAATAAAGACCTTTATTATTCTATGTAAAATATGTTTCTTATCTTTTATCTTTTCTGAGTTCACTTTCTTACCAGGTTCCTTCCCCCACCTCTCTCTTTCTATTTTAGGAAGACTGCAATGGCATATTCAGAATTAATGTAAGTGTGTCCAAGAACCTAAATCTTAAATTAAGACCTGGAGAGAAAAAACCTGGATTTTGGGTGCCCCGTGTTTGGTAAGATATCAGGGGAAAAATTGCTAGCAATGCTATATTTGTCAATATAAGGTTCTAAATCATTATAACATGGCATGAAACTAACAATAACTCTGATAGGGATTTAAAGTAATTTTCAGGCAAAACACTGAGTTATGACAAGATGCAAAAATATAGTAAATATGAAAGCAAGTGGTACACTGAGTTCCAATTTCTTCATGAAACTAATGAAATACCACTGAAGTATTTTTCTAATTCTTTAAAAGTTTATATCTGGGTTTACATAGCTTTAAAAATTAGTAAGATTAAAATTATTTTATTCAATCAGATTTTTAATCACATTTTAACTTAAATTTTTTAATTAATTTAATTTTTTTAATTTTAATTAAATTAAAACTAAACTCATCATGAGTTTATACTTTAAAGGAGGGTCTGATGTCCTCACAATAGTTATAGAGAAGCCTACCTAAATCAAAAAGCTATTTCAATTTTAAAACCCATTGACATAGATTTTCATTACTGAAACATTAGAAAGGAATAATCAGTAACACAACCAATTATATCTGACTCTCTCTTTAAAAATTTTCTTTATCGAAAATTAGTTTTCAAAGTTTTCAGGTCAAAGCTGGAAGTATCTGTTACCTCCTTTCTCTTCTGTTTTACTAAAGACCATGAATGGAATATTTCAGTCTGCCTCACTGATGAACCGGAAGCTCTACCAACCGCATTTGTCCTTTCAAATCATTACCTCTCTTTTTATTTCATTTTACCTGTTAGAATAATGAGGGAACCACAGCAACTACTCTGCTTTTGTTACAATTGATATTCTCTACTAAATGTCAACTCTTTAAAGGAAATAACATTTCACCCATTTATACCCCAAGGACTCATTGTTACTGCTTTGACATTTCTCTAAAAATTAAAGTCGGTTTTATAAACAATTCAATACAATTCATATTGCATTTTATTTTCTTAAATACCAAAGAATTATGAAGAAGTAAATTGATTTCAGAAGTGTGGTTTCTTCCAAGGTAAAGAAGTATATATACAACACATGGGACTATCCTTATCCCTGTACTAACTAGAATCTCAGTCTCTCTTTTACATTAAAATAAAAAATTAAAGATGCATAAAACATTTATTTTTTGTGAGGTAAAAACTCATTATTATACCATAAATAATTAAATTAGTACATCATGTGAGATTTCTTTTCCTACTGTTTTAGAATTTTGTCTAAAGCCTCAAAACTAAGGTTAATAGAAGATAAAGTACTCTAAAGAGAGCCACTATGCAATCCCAGCAGAACTTACCAAAAAATTATCCACCTCCCTCACCCAGGTCATGCAAAAGAAACCACTATACTCAAATATAACATCATGAAGTGCATAAACTTGGTGAAGAGTGCTATGGCATCTTTCCTCCCTTTATTGTGGAAAAATGTGCTTCCCACCCTAGCCAAGTAAGGTCCCCCAGGAAGACTAGTTGCTGGTATCAAAGATTGGAAAGGCAACAAGAGAAGCTTTTGTGGGCAAGCAGCTCTTTATTATCTTGCAGTACAGGGTTATCTGATGTTCCCAGAGGGTCAAGTTGTCATTGCCCAGGACCATCTGATTGAGCCATCTTGATGCAAAGAACTGCTGCAAAGTGCGCCGTGCTGGAGAGCGGGTGCCCCTGTGGGTATGTTTCCAAGAGTGGGTGCTGAGAATCACTTGCAGACTATACTCACAGAAGGAATGGCACAATGGGGCATCCTCACTCAGGACAGTGCTTTAAAATATAGTGTGTTGGCCTGGCTGGTGGAGCTCAGTGGATTGAGCGTGAGCCTGTGAACCACACAATCTCAGTTCAATTCCCAGGCAGGGCACATGCCTGGGTGGCAGGCCAGTTCCCAGCAGGGGACCCATGAAAGGCAACCACACATTGATATTTCTCTCCCTGTCTCCTCCCCTTACCCTCTAAAAATAAATAAATAAAATATTTAAAAAATATACAGTGTGTTAATGGAAACTTGAGGTATAGTGGGTCCAACAGCTCAAGAGACAGTTGCCATTGATAACATAGCTTGCTGCTCATAGTTCCCAAGAGCATTTGTTCCCTTCCATTGAAAGGAAGGAAGGTGAGGCATGGCAATTGGGTTTAGCTGGTTTGATCATTTTAGTGGGCTCTGGAACAGAGAGGCTGCCCTCATGATTTGGCACCTGGCTCTGGAGTGATTAGGGAAGCTATAAAGTGGCCTGGAATATCAATGCCTAATAAGAGAGATGGTTGAGAGGATGGACTCTTGGCTGACTGTTTTGCATTGGAAAAGCACACCCTGAAAAGGATTCCTCCCAAGGTTGGGAAGAGAGTGATAAGGGAAGCAAGAGGTCAAGGCAGGGTCTCTGCGGCATATATGTATGTAGGACAGATGATATAAGGTATCAAGTTTATAGAAGCTAGAAACATGATTAATATATGGAATGTTTCTTAGGAACACACAAATGCACTCCACAAAGAGGAACAGCTGCTGTGACAAAAGCACCAATGGCCAGAGGACTGTAACTCCATTTTTATAACTTCAGCCTCTTAAAAACCAGATGGGAGCCTGAAAGGGAGTGGAACAGAGTAGCCAACACTCTTCCTCCCTTTTCAAACCACTGGTCACACTGAACTTCTGAGGATCAGATCTTTGTTCAGGGTTCTGATAACCAAGGTTGGATGGAAAACGGAGTTAATTTTTGGAATGAGACTGATCTAAAAGCTTTGGAATCTCCACAGTATATCAGGAACTAGGACATAGTAGAAGGGAGTGTTGGGAGAAAAGTGAAGTTTTTTCCAGTTTAAATAATAATATTCAACTTATTTCATAAAACCAGCTACCTGTAATTTTAAATATCACAGTTGATTGAAATGTAATGTCTTATGTAAGTTATTAGGAGTTTCAAATTCATGACACTTTAAAAGTTTAAGTGAATGAAGAAGTATCATTTGAACATCATCACAATAGCTTTTGTCCATTTGTTCAGACAATTATGAATTGAATTAATTTTATTGAAATTTAAATCTTCCATCCAATAAATGGAATTGCTTTCTTTGTCCTTCTTTAGTAGGCTTGTCAAGAGTTAGGAGGCAAAAATTTTGTAATAATTTTATATTGGCTAATTTATGATAAAGAAAATAACATATCCAGAAATTGGCCTAGAGGAATGATTTGATAATTATAATCAGGATATAAATATGCACTGTCTAATTCAGGAGACAGTCTGGTTTCTGCATTTTCTCTTCAAATTGCATATGTTCATTTTCTTTGGAATCTTTCAGATTTGATGAGATAAAAATCAGGTTGGTTAAAATAATTAAACATGTTATATATTATAAAAATTGTGTGTTTTGTTTTAAGCAGAAGTCTTACATATAGGATGTAATTTATGAGAAAAAAATCAATAAAGTACTCAGTTTTTTGTATCTTTTTATTATTTTAATATATTTTATTAATTATGCCATTACAGTTGTTCTATTTTCCCCCTTCATTCCCCTCCACCCTGCACACCCCCTCCCCCACCATTCCCCCCCTGTAGTTTATGACCATGTGTCTCAAGTTCTTTAGATTCTATATTTCCCATACTATTCTTGCCCTCCCCCTATCTATTTTCTACCTACCATCTATGCTACTTATTTTCTGTACCTTCTCCCCCCTTCTCCTTCTCCCACTCCCGTGTTGCTAACCCTCCATGTGATCTTCATTTCTGTGTTTCTGCTCCTGATCTAGCTGTCCTCTTAGTTTGCTTTTGTTTTAGGTGTGGTTCTTAATAACTGTGAATTTTCTGTCCTTTCACTGTTCATCTTTTTTATCTCAGTTTTATAATAAGTGTATTTATTAAGTGCCTACTAATCACTAGGTATTATGCTGTCACTTGGGACAACGATGGCCCTGGACTACAAAGAGGTTGAAGTCTAGTGGAGAACATAAAATAAAATTACAAATAATTTATTATAATATGTTGGTGGCTTTGTTTATACATAAATAAGCCTCTAAACTCATTTGAAGTTCACCTGAAAGCTTACCCCTAGGTAATTTTACCATGATATAATTTAGGCAGATGAGTAAAATTTTTGCAGGACCTACATAGTAAGTGGTAAACAATTTGGGTACACTCTTTATGTTAAGACAAATAACATAAATTTACCTTACTTTTGTAAGTTTAACAAAAATATAGGAACACGTGAACTCACTGCTGGGCCCCTTCCAGAATCTTGGAAGGTATCCGCCCAGGGAAGGGCCTGATATGTAAGTTTCTGCAGCCAGGGTAGGGTACAGTAGGCAAACAGTTCAGTGACACACACAGGAGAGGCACCTAACTCAACTAATGACACAACCAGGGCACAGAACCCAGAGCAGAAGACACTCAGTTAACTTTCAAAGGTTGAATAAGAATTAGGCAGCTGAAAGAAGAAGAAGTCATGAGCAGGTAAATCCACAATGCTAGGCAGAGATAAGGTTGCAAACTGAGGAAACTCAAATTCCTATTGCAAAAGTTCATGACAAATATATATATATTTGGGTACATATCTGCCTGATCTGTGAGTCTGTTAAAGAAATATGTTAATATATTTCATCATAAGTGTGAGTACATATATATATATATGTACTCACATATATATGTATATATATATATAAGTATGTGTATATGTATATCAGTGTATTCTAGAAAGTACAAAAGGGTTCTGATTTATTTAGACTAGATCATGGAGATGTAAGATATAAAGGGCCATTTCAGATAATGTCATTCCCTGTATTTTCACATCCAACGGTAGAGGCTAAATTCCTTTCCTCCTTAGTGCCTCCATCTTCCAAAAGAAGTTGCAATTTTCTTTGTCATGATCTTGGGAAGCTTGGAGTACTTTTCCTTGGGAAGTAAAAGACTGAACAAATTGCAAGGTCAGAAGCTATGCCTTAGTTTTCTGAATTAGATAGACAAGATTATAATCTTTTAAAAGTTAACCAGAAAAGATGATATTCAAATAGCCTTCCAAATCACAAAGAGCTACTGGTAAGATGTCAGTAATGGATTATGTCTAGGAGTCATTGAAGTTCTCGGTGGTTGTAGGCAAAGTTTTAAACTTTCCAATTTTAGGTGCATGAATAAAGCATAAACAAACATTTTATATGATTAAAGCCGAGACATATTTATTTTTTAAATGTGATATATTCTTCCAGCTGTTTAAGTCCATGATGCTCTATTTTAGTTTTCCTGGTTTAGTCTAAAAGTATATACTTTTATACTTAAGTATATACATAGCTTAAGTAAGCTATGCCTAAATGTAGTTTGGGTTGCTACAAATTCAGCTTTTAAAGAAAGAAACTTTATATAAAGATAATGGTCAGGGAAGAGAAGTTCAACATCAGATCTGAGAGCTGGCTCAGTTGGTTAAAAAAACCCTTTTTCAAGAAAATGGTGGCATCTGTAGAATCCTTATAGTTTCTGTATGCTGTAAAATATATTAAATTTAATTGTAACTTTCAAAGAAAAAGTTATTGGAAACACCCAAGATAATATAATTCTAATATCATACTTAGAATATAAATCAGAACTCTAAAATATGAATTACTGAGTAGGGCTTTTGCACTATGTAGAAAACATTTTGACCAAATAATCTTATACCTTTAGGAGCAAGTCAATTTCAGTTTCAGTTTTTTTCTTAGTAGATCCTATTTAGTATTTAGTATTTAGAACATATTTAGTATTTAAAAAAGAAAGCTTATACAGATACATCCTATGATTAGTCTGTGGTTTAGAAAACATAAAAGATGGTAGAAAAATACTAAACCAGATTACCCCCACATGAGTTATCTTTTATGAAGGTTAAATTTTAATAAATGAGCTATTAGGAGAAAAAAGGGCAAGGGAGGGGGGACACAAAAAGAAAAAAAAAAAAAACAAACCAAAAGATTCCGTTCGGAGAAAAAAATCTCCCAGGGGCGGGGGCGGGGCGGGGGGCAGGCTCGGGGGGCCGAGCCGCGGGCGGGAGCGCGAGCACCGCCGCCGAGGCGCGCGGGGGGAGCGCGCGGTGGGGGGCGCCGCGGCGAGGGGGGGAGGGCGGCCAGCGGCCACCGGCGGGCCGCGGGGCGCGCACGGCCGCCCCACACCCCGCAAACAGCCACCCCGCCCGCGCGCGGGCCGTGAGAAGCGGCAGAGGGGGTCGCCATTTCCCCGCTACCGGGCCACGCCCCCACATACAGCGTCACAACCCAGCGACCTGGGAATCCAAGGCACCACTTCTTAAAGGGCCCGAACAGACCGAGAATGGCGCAGGAGGATCTCAGAGCCCCAGAAATAAATCTAAGCGATGAAGAAATAGCAAATCTCACAGACGCACAGTTTAAAACATTGGTTATCAAGATCCTCACAGAACTGGTTGATTATACGGACAAATTAGACAAATATATGAAGGCGAAACTAATTGAAATGAATGGAATTGCACAGGACACCAATAGCAATGAAAAGGAAACTGGGACTCAAATCAATGGAGTGGACCAGAAGAAAGCAAATAATGGCCAAACAGAAAAGAGTCAAGAAGCAAGAATTCAAAGAAATGAAGAGAGTCTTAGGAACCTCCAGGACATCTTTAAACGCTCCAACATCCGAATTATAGGGGTACCAGAAGGGGGAAAGGCACAGCCACCAGTGGAAAACTTATTTGAACAAATAATAAAGGAGAATTTCCCCAATCTGGCAAAGGAAATAGACTTCCAGGAAATCCAGGAAGCTCAGAGAGTACCAAAGAAGTTGGACCCAAGAAGGAACACACCAAGGCACATCGTAATTACATTAGCCAAGATAAAAATGAAGGAGAGAATCCTAGAAGCAGCAAGAGCTAAGGGGACAGTCACCTACAAAGGAGTCCCCATCAGACTGTCAGCTGATTTCTCAAAAGAGACCTTACAGGCAAGAAGGGGCTGGAAAGAGGTATTCCAAGTCAGGAAATCTAAAGACCTACAACCAAGATTGCTCTATCCAGCAAAACTTTCATTTAAAATGGAAGGACAGATAAGGTGCTTCTCAGATAAGATCAAATTCAAGGAGTTCATCATCACCAAGCCCTTATTATATGAAATGTTAAAGGGACTTATCTAAGAAAAAGAAGTTAAAGAAACATGAACAGTGAAAGGACAACAAACTCACAGTTATTAACAACCACACCTAAAACGAAAGCAAACTAAAAGGACAGCTAGATCAGGAGTGGAAACATAGAAATGAAGATCTCAAGGAGGGTTAGCAACAGGGGAGTGGGAGGAGGAGAAGGGGGGAGAAGGTACAGAAAATAAGTAGCATAGACACTAGATAGAAAATAGATGGGGGGGCAAGAATAGCATGGGAAATATAGAATCTAAAGGACTTGAGACACATGGTCATAAACTAAAGGCGGGGTGATGGTGGTGATGGGGGTAGGGTGGAAGGGAATAAAGGGGGAATAGAACAACTGTAACAGCATAATCAATAAAAAAAATTAAAAAAAAGGAGAAAATATCTAAATGTAATTTAGATAAGCTTCAGTAGACCTACTCTCTTCAGTAATCCTGAGCTCAATTCTCCATCAAATTCAGGAAATGTAGTGATAGTCATGATTCCCCAGTGTGTGGTGGTCTAAATCTTTTAATTATTTAAAGTAGCCTCTAGTAAGGGGAAAAAAGAAAAAAAACGCTTAAATCTTCTATGAGCAACCAAAATGACTAAGGGAAATAAAATATATTATAGTAGGAAGGATCACTTTTGTAACTGTGAAGAAAAAAATGTGTACATGTGTCAGAAAAACAAGAAATGTAACATCCTCTCCTGCTGAAAAACGTAGTGAAGCCACAGTGTTTTAGAAATCAGGAATCTGCTGTGGATTTAGATAGCATACTGTGCACTGGGGTCTATGGGAAGTATCCATTGAGAACACTCAGCACACATGAGAAAAAAAATCTAACTGGGACACAGTGATCTGGAAACAAAGGCTAGAAGCAAACATGCATTGTCATCTCAGTAACCTCTAAATGAATCTCTGTGTTACGGTGTGATGTTCATATGAGGATACAAAATAAAATAACGTGGCCAAACTCTCTTCTTTTTACTTTTCTATACTAATGAGGGAAATTATAATTTATGCCTTTAAAAAGGTTTCCAATTAAAAATAATTTCAAAATTCATGTCCAAACTCTAAAGCTCCTATACAATTTCTAACTAGAAAGTGTATTTCCAGTCCTCAAGATAATCGGGGCAAGACAGAAACCTTTGCAGATCCTCTGGAGCTAGAACTTGAGGCTGGTAGCCTTTTGTTTTTTTCAGTGGAGAGCACTCCATCATTACCTAATAATTAATTACATAATTAATCATTTATAACACAGTAATACAGCATTATGATTCAGCAAATGAATCCCCATATAACCCATCTCCCAAGTGGTAAATATAATACTGTAACCAAGATTGGAAAGAGTTACAGATACTTGCCTTAGGGTGCTTCTTATCAGAATTTCACAGAACATTCCCGTTTCTGACTTTCAGGGCGAATCCTCGGAACTTTAATTTCGACAATGTGGGAAATGCTATGCTGGCATTGTTTGAAGTTCTCTCCTTGAAAGGCTGGGTAGAAGTAAGGGATGTTATTATTCATCGTGTGGGGCCGGTAAGCAAGCATATGGAATCCTTTGAACACAATCCTTTCAACAGCTGCTTTTACTTGCTTTGATGAATAACCACATTTTTCATTTATACAGATGCATGGAATCTACATTCATGTTTTTGTATTCCTGGGTTGCATGATTGGACTGACCCTTTTTGTTGGAGTAGTTATTGCTAATTTCAATGAAAACAAGGTAAGAATTCTTGGGTTGAGTACCACAGAGTTTATTCTTTTCTAGCCACTAACTTTAAGCTCTCTTTTGCACACACAGCATGATGTCCCATTAAATTGTAATGTGACCAGTGTAAATAATTTCTGTACTATTTCACAAGCTACCTCACTGCTGCCTTTCAGGCTCATTATTTAAGAGCACAATTCTCTTGCTAAATTTCCTCATTTTGTGACAATGTCATTCACTCATGACAACCGAAAGGCACATCTCCTATTGCTCAAATTGAAGGGCTATGCAACAAGTTATTAAAATACAATAGCTGAAGCTGATGCAGTGATCACAGGTAATGTTACTCTAACAAATAATGTAAATTGGATGCTTCTTTGTAATTCATTAGGTTAACTCAGCATTTTGATGAGGTGAGGGAGGGTATGGTAGAAATTTTAAAATCCTAATTCATAGAATAAAAAGATTTTCTAATTTCATGTAAAAACTTCGCATGCTATATACACTCAGAGAGCTCAGATGATCAGTACAAGAGCTTACAAATGGAAAAAAGAACAAGTGGAGTTTCCTTCCAAACACACATAAGTTTAAGTGGCACAGTCTATGCCATTATCCTGGACGTGGCTGACATGCCCTCTGTTGTGTAAGGGTCAGTCTTCTGGAGTCATAATAATTGATACCCATATAGTTTCTGAGCACTTCCTATTCACTAAGGTTTTGATATGCTACTCTTAAGTCTCACAATTTTGAAGTGCACTGTTGAAGAAAAGACAACTTGCAGATGTAAAATAAGGAGTAGGAAACGGGGCCAGAATTCAGAAGTGTTGCCTATAACTGCAAGAATCTGTGATTCTTTCAAGAATATGAAAATGTCGACTGTCATCCTGCACTGAATTAAAGCTAGATGTGGCTATATAGCTCCATGCTGCTCCATGTTATTCATAGCTAGGACTGATTCACATCACATCAGAGCTCTTTGGTTTGTGTGGCTATGTGTGGAACTGTATCATTCACAATTCCCCAGGCTCCACGTATGTGATGCCAGTTACTCAGTCAATTGGTGCCTTTGATGTGTGCCAAATGAGGATGTCATTTTGTTCTGACTTTCAAAGAGTGAGACTTAAAAATCCCCCTTTTGGGTCCCAACACTGCTATAACCCACAGAAACATGGGATTTTAGAGTAAGAAAGGAAAGAGATCATATCACCAGCCCCCCTATTTAATACATTCATAAATGAGTTTCTTTAAGCCCTACAGAGAGTTCAATTTAATACCAAGCAGAAAGAAGAAGATGGGTCTTTTAGATGCCTTTGAGCCTTGATATGGAGCAGACACTGAGAATTCTGAAATAAGATCAGAACCTAATAAGTCAATTAACACCATACAAGGCCCTTTGAGCACACACCTGATTTGAGAAGAATTAGGTCCTATGGCAGCTCCATGGTTCAGCAGCATAAATGAAACAACATAAAAAGTTGAATAACTGGAGACAATGTAGTTCTTGACCTCAGAGTGTCTGAAGCAAGTGGAATAAGAGGAGGTCTACTTCCAACACTGGTTGTATTTCTTTTCTGAAGTAGGAAAGGAGCATCTTTGCCTAAGAAAAGGGAGCATGTATAGAATTTCAAATGAGTGCTTATAAAAAGAGGAAAAGGAGAAGAAATCATATTACCAGACATTACAAACTTTATTATCCAATAGGGCATATAAGTTTCTAATTATGTGAACTTTATAAAAAAGGTTTTCACTTTCCTGCAAGTTTTTTTGATGGTAGCACTTGAGCTGCTATGTGATATTTATTCATTTATTACCCAATCATTCAACAGATTTCTTTGAACACTTAGTAGGTGCCAGACACTGCTCTTAACTCTGAGAGCATAACAAGCTGAACACATAAAGATTTCTGTCCTCATGGAGCTCACATTCTAATGGTCATACCTGAAAGTATATAAATAGATTTTCAAATGTATAGGCAATCGAGAAATATAACCAATAGAGAGGGGGAAATAAGGTAAGCTTTGGGAGCAAAGTTTTCACAACTCAGAATCATGTAATATTGTATTTTCCCTAGAAAGTGGAATCCTGTTCAAAAAGTTCAAAGTCTAAACCAGAAATATATATGTATGTATATGTATATCTGTGTATATATATATGTATATATATATACAGTCATATATATATTTTCCCAGTATAAAATAATATTTAATATACTTAATTTAATAATAATAAACCTTTGGAGGTTTCATACATTAATGATCAGTGATATCACCAAGCTTGTTACTCTTTTGGATTATTTCAAAGTTCAGCTCGAAAATAACTTGCTTTTTTATAAGAAGGGAATAACATGAATGTATTCCTATCATAGCATCCAGAAAACAAATATTTGTAGTTAATGAGAGAAGTGGCATAGCAATATTGATATCAGAAAAATTAATTTAAAATAATTATCATTAGAAATAAACAGTGTAATTAACTAATTGCAAAAAAATGAATCCTCAGAAAAATATAGAACTCCTGAACCTTAAAATATATTAAACAAAAATTACTCAAATTATTTTAGAAATCTAGAAAAAAATCCACACTTATGATGAAATATATTAACATATTTCTTTAACAGACTCACAGATCAGGCAGAAAAAAAGAAATAATATATGAAATTTAACACTGTAAAAATATTTGATCTACTAGACACATAAAGAACCCTGACCTTCACAACTTCCAAATATAAAATGTGTCCTTTACACAGTTATAAAATAATAATTGTCAAAAAAATGATAATATATAGAACAAGTTCTATACCATAGTAAAAAAGATAGCAGAAAGTACCTCAGAAATTGGAAATATTAAGATAACTCTCTAAATAATTTATGAGTTACAGAAGAAATCAGAATATAAAAATCAGAAAATATGTCAATAAATCATGTATTAAAAATCATATATGAAAACTCACAAGATATAGATAAATCAGTAGAGGAAAATTTGGAGCTTAATGCATATATGTTAGAGCACAGGTAACAGACACATGGGCCAAATCTGGCCCTGCACGTTGTTATATCCAACCTAGCACCTTGTTTCTACCTGGCAACAGCACCAAGCTCCTTGCCCCTAGGTAAGGAGAAGTTACATTTATACAGTCCTAAAACTACATTCGGCCCTTTGAAGGCAACTGTGAGGCTGATGTGGCCCCCGGTGAAAATGAGTATGACACCCCTGTGTTAGAGGATAATTAAAGATTAATTATTAATATGTCAAAATATAAAAATCAATAAACTATAATAAAAATAACAGTAAAATTAAAGAAAGTATGTGGAAGGGAGTAATAAAATATAAAAAACTAACAATAGAAAATTTCAAGAATGACAAAAGTGGGTTCTTTTAAAAAATTAAATTGATAAACATTTTGCCAGGTTGAGGGTCAACAAAAATGTATAAAAGGAAAGAAAACAAGCTGTAGTAAGTAAAATTATGCCAGTATTGTTACAGGAATAGAAAATTAAAGCTACAGAACAGAATAGAAAGCCCAGGCATTACCCATGTATATAAAAACAGAATTAGCCCAACAAATCGGTGGAGATGAGACCATCAATAAGTGATCTTCAGTTAATTATCTAGGTTTTAAAAAATAAACCTATTTCTAGAGTCTCATAAGCTATTCAAAGCTGAATTCCAGATGAATACATAGCCTAACAATGTAAAACATAGCAAAATTATAAACCATTTTTAAACCACATAAAATTGAGTTTTTTACCCTGGAGTACTTGTAGATTTCTTTTTTTTTATTTTATTTAGTTATTTTTCAAGTACAGTTTTTTGTCTATTTCTCCCATCGCAGCATCCCTCACTAGATTTCTTGACATTAACCACAAAGTGACATCCATAAAGGAAAAAATTTATAACTTAGATTACATTAAAACAAGAATTTGCTAAATGATAAAGAACACATTTTATTTGAATGATAAAAGCAAAACTTAAAAAAAAAACCACTAAGTAAAGACTAAGAAAATATTTACAACTCAAATAACTGATAAAGGAGTATCCAGAATGGTGACGGAAGTAGACTGATGAAGTAGTAAATACACAGTACAGTGTACAGATGATGTGTTGTAGAACTGTGCACCTGAAAACTGTATAATTTTGTTAACCAGTGTCACCCCAGTAAATTTGACTTAAGAGGTGTCCATAATATATTAAGAATTTCTACAAAACATCAAAAAGTAAATATTTAAATACAAAAATGAGCAATGAATGTGAACAGGCAATTCACAAAAAGGGAGATACAGGAATCACCACTTATACATATAAAAATGCTTCATCTCATTAATATTAATATTAAACTAAATTAAATACACTTCACACACATTAAAAGGCCAAATTAAAATGTCTGATAATTTTCAGTATTAATAAGAATATGAGGAAATGGGAACACTTGGAGGTTGCTAGTGGCAGATTTTCTTGCTTACTCCTCTTTGGACAGTAACTTGGTAATATTTGGTAAGTGTATAAATTGCATAAATTTTCATAAATTCTTAGGCCCCAGCAATTCTTGTCCTTAGAGACATATCATAGAGAAATGCTTGTAGGTGTTTATGATGACACACAAAATGTGTCTCTACTACAACATTGTTTATAGTCCATAAACCTAAAATGAATATTATCTGATATATTCATATAGTAGGATACTCTACAAGTTAAAATAAAACCAGTTAGATCTAGTATCTAGTTGTACAAAACAGTGTTGAATGAAGATAAAAAACAAACCACAAATAAGTGTTTATTGGATACCATTGTACGATTTTTTTAATTTAAAACAAATACATTTATATGTATTGAGATTTATACAATCAGCAAAAGTTTGAAAATATAATGGGGATGATATACCCCTGAAGGACTGTCCTGAGCTCTGGAGGACAAAAGAAATAATGGTGGGTTTGTTTTTTTTTACCAAGTTTCTTAAATTATACTTCTGCTTTTATAGTATATTATAGTAAAATATATTTACATGCATTTCAATGAAGTACCTAGTATCTGACTTTATTCAGCCAGTTGTCACAGCTATTAATTTCTTGGAGACACAAATTCTATGTCTTTCTACCACTTAAAAACAATTTTGCAATTGCACACGATCAGAATGATTTTGAAAAACATGTTTAAAAACAAAATATACTTACCCAGAAGCAGCAGCATTGACAAGCTATAATTTTGCTGAAGCATTTTCTGCTATGAAATAAAAACAAGCCAATCACTATTAACATGAGGGTCCCTTTTTGAAAATTTAATCATGTAGAAAACCTTTAGATTTCCCCAAACCTGGGAAACATTCAAAGATGCTAATTGAAGGCCGCTGAGTCTGTTGCAAATCCCATGGCCATACTTTTTGGAAGTCCTCTTGAAAACAAGTTTGAGAATTCTGTCCCTGTTTATCAAACCACTACAGTATTTGAAGAATATCTTTATTTTAACCCCTAAATTAGTCTATTTGTATCACCACCCTATATACAATATCCTTGGTATGGAGTATGTGACAAAAGGCCTTTTTCTGCTTTTCTTTGTTTATTAAGGGGACAGCTCTTCTGACTGTAGATCAGAGAAGATGGGAAGATCTGAAGAGCCGACTGAAGATAGCACAGCCTCTTCATCTCCCACCTCGCCCGGGTATCAAAGATGTTCTGATTTTATTCATGTTGGGCATTAGTGTTCATGACTCCCCAGGAGTCTAAGATTTCAATTAAAATAATAATCGTAAGGCCACTAGGTGGTTGTGCATAAGTTAATATAGAAACAGGCTCCAAACTACAGATCTCACCATATGCTATTAAAATCCACCATCCAAAGGTTGTGCTTCAGTGCTCTCAGGATAAGCCTTAATGAAAAAATGAATTTTTAAATAAAATATTTGTGCTTGCCTTTTCAAGATATGAGTGAAGTGTATCAAACTGAAAGAAATTGAATGATGCGGTTCTCCTTTCAATACAGACAGTGTCATGTACCATCATTTTAAATATTCAAAGCCAGCCATTCCTGCAAAACACTACACAATAGATTGAGCTGTGGGGGTGGGGAAATGTAACAGGTTTTATGATGAGCATTAAAGAAAATGAAACACAAGAAAGTCAATGTGACCTAGGTCTAAAATGCCCTTGCTTAATTAAACCTTTCTTATCCAGATAATGATGGTTTCAGAGCCAAGATGTATGACATAACCCAGCATCCATTTTTTAAGAGGACAATTGCATTACTTGTCCTGGCCCAGTCGGTGCTGCTTTCTGTCAAGGTACTTTGTTTCACCCTAAGACTCTGGGGATAAATTTCTTATTCATGGGTGCATCCCAGAATATTGCAAGTGGTCATATTTACTATAATCTGTGTTCTTTAGTATAAAAAGTTTAAATTCACAGTTGTGTTCGAATGGGAGAAAGAAGGGGAACTTTTTTGTGTCTGATGAATGTGGACAAAGACATGTATGCTGTTTCCTTTCCAGTGGGACGTTGAGGACCCAGTGACTGTTCCTTTGGCAACAATGTCAGTGGTTTTCACCTTCATCTTTGTTCTAGAGGTACCTAAATGGGTCTGTGTGGGGGGGAAGGGAGATGGTGCTCATTTTAAAGTAAGTGTCCTCCTTTGATGGCACATTTCAGATCTGTGTCCCACTGCTGCTGAAGTCATTGTTTTTTACCTGTGGGTAGTATGTCCTTAGGGTATTTCCTTTTGAGGCTGTCCTGCTTAACTTGAACAAAGACTTCATTTTATATTTCAGATTTTTCTAACCACAGGAATTGCAAACTGTAGTTAATTGCTATATCAGAATGATGGCCTGTCTAGTTATCTGATTCCAAATATTTGGAGGAAAATGCATAAGCCACGTGTAACTCAAGAACTCAAATTGCAATGTGGTGGCAAACGGAGTTGGTCCAGACAAGATTATTTTAATATATGGTTCCTGTCATATCACTTTCCAGGCATATTCTTCTTATCATTATTTCACCCTATAATGGTCAATTTTTCCCAAAATCTACCATCTTTTACCTGAGGAAGAAAAATGTCGTGTTATCAAACTGACCATAAAACAAAGACAAAACAGAGTGGAAAATATAGGTGTATTACTTACTCAGCCTTTTCATATATATGATAAATGTTTCTCTTGGGTTGCTACATCCTTTAAAATAATAATGTGACTCAAGTTGATACATTTCAATATGTTCTGAACCCTCAGTCTTGACTTACTCTCTTCATTGTTTTCCACCAGGTCACAATGAAGATCATAGCCATGTCACCTGCTGGTTTCTGGCAAAGTAGAAGAAATCGCTATGATCTGCTGGTGACATCACTTGGTGTTGTCTGGGTGGTACTTCACTTTGCCCTTCTGGTACGTACATAATTTATTTTAGTTGATACCATAATTTCATTTGAGGTAACCCTGTTTTTAGTTCATTTCACTCCATGTCAGCCTATTCACAGATGTCATATTAACCTTCCTAAAATCCAGCCTTGACTGAGATGGGCCCTCACACATTCTAGTACACACACACAGAATTGTACATGTCTACACACTCATATTCTTCACACAGACAAAACCTGGCCCCTCAAAGTTCTAGAGTATTTAAACAAGTGCCTTAAAGCTCTTCCGGCTTAGCCCTCATTTTGCCAAAGGATCAAAACCAGAAAGAGTAAAAACAAAAACAGATTAAGAAATCTGTCTAAATTCACATGTAAGGTAGTATCAAAAGACTCAAACCCTGTTTTCTGAGCTGAAGTGTAGCATCTGTGCTACTACATGATAATCAGTATTTCAGTGTCATTCTCAGGTACTTTCCTGCTTTATTTTCTACTAGATTCCCAGCTGCCATTTCTCTAAACCACATCTTTCCCCATGTCTATCCCTGACTTCTCATTGTTTTACCTAAATGCTTTCAGCCTCCATTCAATCCAAGGTCAAGCTCAAAATGTACACCTATGAGTGTCTTTGACCATGACCTTGACACCTGTTGTCCAATAGAAGTAAAATATGCCACAGATATAATTTTAAATTTTCTAGAACCCAAATTTAAAATATAAAAAATAACAAACAACACTAATTTCATAATATATTTTTAAAACTGCCATATCCCAAACATAGGGTGAGGCAAAAGTAGGTCGCAGTTGTTTGTCTGAAAAATATCACAATAGTTAAAAAAATAATAATACAAGAATAAACTCTGTGTTTTCTGTACTCGCAGCTATAAACCTACTTTTGTCCCACCTTGGATTATCATTTCAATATATCAGCCATATAAAAAATTCTGAGGGAGAGATGTTACATGCTTTCTTTTATACTAAATATTTGATTGAATATATATTTTAATTAACAACAAGTCTTCATTTAGACTGCCATTTCTTTTTTTTCTTTTTATTTAATTGTTGTTCAAGTAGTTTTCCATCTTTTACTCCCATCCCAGCCCTCCCCACCTCCCTCCCATTTCCAACCCCCTTCGTTTTTGTCCATGTGTCCTTTATACTTGTCCCTGTAAATGCTTCCCCTTTTCCCCTGAAATTCCCACCCCTCTCCTCTCTGGACAGCCTGTTCTCTATTTCATTGCCTTTGGTTATATTTGCTTGTTTGTTTGTTTTGTTCTTTAGGTTCCTGTTAAAGGTGAGATTATAGGGTATTTGTCTTTCACAACCTGCTTCTTTCACTTAGAATAGTGCTCTTCAGTTCTATTCATTCTGTCCCAAAGGGTAGGACCTCCTTCTTTCTTTCTGCTGTGTAGAATCCCACTGTGTAAATGTACCATAGTTTTTTGATCCATTCATTTACTGATGGGCACCTAGGTTGCTTCCAACACTTGGCTATTATACATTGTGCTGCTATGAACATTGGGGTGCATAGGTTCTTTTGGATTGGTGTTGCAGGGTTCTTAGGGTACAATTCTAGCAGTGGAAATGCTGGGTCAAAAGGCAGATCCACTTTTAGTTTCCTGAGGAAATTCCATACTGTTTTTCATAGTGATTGTACCAGTCTGCAATCCCACCAACTGTGCACTAGGGTTCCCTTTTCTCCACAACCTCCCCAACACTTGTTTGTTGCTTTGTTTATGATGGCCATTCTGACCAGTGTGAAGTGATATTTCATTGTGGTTTTAATTTGCTTCTCTCTGTTGGCTAGTGATGCTGAGCATCTTTTCATGTGTCTCTGGATCCTCTGTATGTCCTCCTTAGAGAAGTGTCTGTTCAAGTCCTTTGCCCACTTTTTAATTGGGTTTCTTGTCTTCTTAGCGTGAAGTCATGTAAGTTCTTTACATATTTTGGAGATTAAACCCTTGTCTGAGGTATCATTGGCAAATATGTTTTCCCATACAGTTGTTTGTCTTTTTATTTTAATACTGTTTTCTTTAGCTATGTAGAACCTTTTTATTTTGATGAGATCCCATTTGTTTCTTCTTTCCTTTACATCCCTTGCTCTAGGGAACATATCAGTAAAAATGTTGCTGCGTGAAATACCTCAGATTTTCCTGTTTATATTCTCCTCCAGAATTTTAGTGGTGTCACGGCTTATACTTAAATCTTTTATCCACCTTGAATTTTATTTTGGTGTATGGTATAAGTTGGTGCTCGAGTTTCATTTTTTTCCATGTAGCTGTCCAGCTCTCCCAACACCAATTGTTGAAGAGGCTATTTTTACTCCATTTTATGTTGCAGCCCCCTTTGTTGAAATATTAATTGACCACATAGAAACTTTGGTTTATTTCTGGGCTCTCTGTTCTATTCTATTGGTCCATGTGCCTGTTTTTATGACAATAACAAGCTGTTTTGATTACAGTGGCTTTGTAATACAGTTTGGTATTAGGTATTGTGATCCCTCCTACTTCGTTCTTCTTTTTCAAAATTGCAGCAGCTATTTGGGGTCATTTATGGTTCCATATAAATTTTTCAAGTGTTTGTTCTATGTCTGTGAAATATGCCATTGGTACTTTAATGGGTATTGCATTGAATCTGTAAATTGCTTTGGGTAGTATGGACATTTTGATGATGTTAATTCTTCCAATCCGTGAACACAGTATATGTTTCCATTGTGTCTTCCTTGATTTGTTTCTTTGGTGTTGTACAGTTTTCTGTATACAGGTCTTTTACATCCTTGGCTAAGTTTATTCCTAGGTACTTTTTTTTTTTTTTTTTGCTATATCAAATGGGATTTTTTTCTTGATTTCTGCTTCTGATGTTTCATTGTTGGTATACAAAACTGCCTTTGATTCCTGAATATTGACTTTGTATCCAGCTGCTTTGCTAAATTCATGTATTAGGCAGAGCAGTTTGTTGGGAAAGTCTATAGAATTTTCTATGTATACTATCATGTCATCTGTAAATAGACAGTTTTATTTCCTGCTGTCTGACTTGGATGCCTTATTTCTTTTTCTTGTCTGATCCCTGTGGCTAAAACTTCCAAAACTATGTTGAATACAACTGGTGAAAGTGAACAACCTCGTCTTGTTCCTGATCTTAGTGGAAAAGACTTTAGTCTTTTAGACTTTAGTTTGCCCATTGAGTACGATGTTGGCTGTAAATCTCTCACATGTGACCTTTATTATGGTGAGGAATGGTCCCTCTATTCCCACTTTGCTGAGTGTTTTTATCATAAATGGCTGCTGTAGCTTCTCAAATGCTTTTTCCACATCTATCGTTATGTTCATGTGATTTTTGTCTTTGCTTTTGTTTATGTGATGTATTACACTTACTGATTTGGGAATATTGAACCATCCTTGCATCCCTGGAATAAATCCCACTTGGTCATGGTGTATGATCTTTTTAATGTGTTCTTGGATGCAGTTCACCATATTTTGTTGAGGATTTTAGAGTATATGTTCATCAGTGATATTGGTCTGCAGTTTTCTTTTTGTTGTGTTTTTATCTGGTTTTCAGATTAGGATGATGCTGGCTTCATAAAAAGAGTTTGGGGGGTCTTCCATCATTTTGGATTTTTAGGAATAGTCTGTGAAGGATAGGGGTTAGCTCTTCCTTAAATACTTTGTAGAATTCTTCTGGGAAACCATCTGGTCCAGGGTTATTGTGTGTTGGGAGTTTTTTGATTACTGCATAAATTTCATCTACTGTTATTGCTGTATTCAGGCTTTCTGGTTCGTCTTCATTGAGTTTTGGAGGATTATATTTTTGTAGAAATTTGTCCATTTCACCCAGGTTTTCAAATTTCTTGGCATACAGTTCTTCATAGTAATTTTTTACAATATTTGTATTTCTGTGGTATCAGTTGTAATCTCTCCTCTTTCATTTCTGATTGTGTTTATTTTGGTCCTCTCTCTTTTTTTTCTTGATGAGCCTGCTTAAAGGCTTGTTGGATTTCTTTATCTTTTCTAAGAACCAGCTCCTGCATTCATTGATCCTTAGAATTATACTTTTGGTCTCCATGTCATTTAATTCTGCTCTAATCTTGGTTATTTCTTTTCTTCTACTTGCTCTGGGCTGACTTTGGTGTTTTTCCTTGAGTTCTTGTAGACATAGGGTTAGGTTGTTAGTTTGAAATGTTTCTATCTTTTTTTGGTAGGCCTGTATTGCTGTGAACTTCCCTCTCAGGACTGCCTTTGCTTTGTCCCATAAGTTTTGGATTGTTGTGAGTTCATTTTCATTTGTTTCCAGAAACTTTTTGATTCCTTCCCTAATTTCATTTTTGATTCATTCATTGTTTAATTGCATGCTATTCAATCTCCATGAGTTTGAGTATTTGGGTTTTTTTTTTCCTTGGTGTTGGTTTCTAATTTCAGTCCCTTGTGGTCAGAGAAAATGCTTGGGATGATTTTCAATTTTCTTGAAATTTTTGAGGCTTGTTTTGGGTCCTGTCATGTGGTCTATCTTTGAAAATGTTCCATGTGCATTTGAAAAGAATGTGTATTTAGCTTCTTTGAGATGAAGGGCTCTCTATATATATCAGTTCAGTTCATTTGATTTAGACATTGTTCAATGCCTAAAGACATTGAACAATCAAGACTTTGTCATTGAACAAAGACAGTATCTTTCTTGATATTTTGTTTGGAAGATTTGTCCATTTTTGACAGTGGGGTGTTAAAATCTGAGTATAATTGTGTTGCTGTCAGTATCTTTCTTAAAGTCCTCCAGGGTTTTCTTTACGTATTTGGGTGCTCCTATGTTGGGTGCATATATATTTACAAAGTTTATGTCTTCTTAGTGGATTCTTCCCTTGAGTATTATGAAGTGACCTTCTGTGTCTCTCTTTAGGCTTTTTTTTAAATCTATTTTGTCTGATATGAGTATTGCTACCCTAATCTCTTTTTTTATGTCCACTTGCTTGGTAAATTTGTTTCCAGCTCTTCACCTTCAGTCTGTGATGGTCTTTTGTCCTGAGGTGAGTTTCTTGTAGGCAGCATCTGTGTGGGTCATGCTTTCTTATCCATTCAGCTATCCTACATCTTTTGACTGGAGCATTTAATTCATTTATGTTTAAGGTTATTATTGTTAGGTACTTATTCATTGCTATTTTTCATACCTGTGTTCCTCTCTGTCTCTCTCTTTCCTTTCCCTCAAGCAGTCCCTTTAGCATCTTTTACAGAGCTAGTTAGGTGGAGATGTATCCTTTTAGATTTCTTTTATCTGCGAAGCTCCTTATTTGGCCTTCTACCTTGATTGAGAGCCTTGCTGGGTAAAGTAGCCTTGGTTGCAGGCCTCTGGTTCCCATTACTTGCAATTTTCTTGCCATTCTCTTCTGGCTTGGAGTGTTTACATTGAGAGGACAGCTCCTAACCTTATTGGGGCTCCTTTGTATGTTACTTTCTGTTTCTCCCTTGCTGCCTTTAAGATTCTCTCTTTGTCTTGGAATATTACCATTTTAATTATGGTATGTCTTGAAGTGGGTCTCTTTTGGTTCCTCTTGATTGGGACTCTCTGTGTTTCCTGGATTTGTGTGACTTTTTTTCTCACCATATTAGGAAAGTTTTCCATCATTATTTTTTCAAATAAATTTTCTATCCCTTGCTCCTCCTCTTCTCCTCCTGGTATCTCTATTATACACATATTATTACATTTCATATTATCCTACATTTCTCTTAATCCCTCTTCATTGTTTCTGAGTCTTTTTTCCTTTTTTTTTTTTGCTCTTTCTGGGTGTGTTTTTCTACTTTGTCCTCCAGCTCACTGATCTGATCTTCTGCTTCATCTATCCTGCTTTTGATTTCTTCCACTGTGTGCTTCAGTTCAGAAATTGTATTCTTCATTACCTTTTGGCCCTTGTTGATAGATTCTATTTTCTTTTTCATGCTGATATAGTTTGCGGCGAGTTCACTGTAGTTTCCCTGTAGTTTCTGATGATTCACTGTGAACTCATTGAGCTTCCTTATAACCATTGTTCTGAACTCAATATCTGATAGTTGAGTTGCCTGTATTTCATTTAGCATTCTTTCTGAGTCTTCCTCCTTTCCTTTCATTTGGGGATTGTTTCTTTGTCTTCCCATTTTTTGTGAGACTCTTCTTGTTAGCCTCAGATTCTTAAATTGATCTGTTTTGGTTCCCTGGGTTAAAAATATGGAATGCTTCACAAATTTGCATGTCATCCTTGTGTAAGGGCCATGCTAATCTTCTCTATATCCTTTCAATGTAAGTATATGTGCTGCTGAAGCGAGGACTAAACTCACTATATTTCAAGTCAATAATGTCAATTATTGTTGCTCAATAATGTCATGAGGCTAGTGGTTACAATGTTAGTTAATGCTAGGTCTTAGTCTAGGGTTATACCATTTTTCAGCCTTATCAAGTTACTTGTCTTTAATGATTCTCTGTTTCCTACTCTGAACTGAGAATATAATTTCATAATTTCCATGTTCTATATGATCATTTTGAAGATCCATAATGTGAAGTTTTTCTAACTGTAAAGATTATACCAACCTATAACACATTATTATAAATATCTTCTTTTTGGTTAGTCTTTCTTGATCCTACCCAAAAGCAATATTATCAGTTTCTCCCTGCTTGCTCCTATTCATTCTCTCATCCTTTGGAAAAGATTCATGGCACACAAAACCTATTTACCCATTTCAAGGGCCTTGCTTTAGTATGAAATTGTTGTGCTCAGGCCCTGGCTGGTGTAGCTCAATGGATTGAGCATGGGCCTATGAAGCAAAGAGTTGTGGTTCAATTTCTAGTCAGGGCACATGCCTAGGTTGCAGGCCAATTCCCAGCCAAGGGACACATGCGAGGCACCACACATTGATGTTTCTCTCCCACTCTTTCTCCTTCCTTCCCCTCTCTCTAAAAATAAATAAATAAAATATTTTTTAAATTTTGTTGTGCTCAGGAAGTTTTGTGTTCTTCCCAAGACAGTTGACACCTTCAGTGTCAGGAGCTGTGCCAAACACAGGTGGGCCCTAAGTCACCGTGATTCATTTCCTCAAACGATAAATGTTTTTGAGCACAACTGGTATGTAAGCCACTGTGCTAAAAATTAAAGAGAATGTAATGAGTAAAACAAAGACAGTCACTCCTTTTGTGAACTGCACAGCCTGGAAAGTTAGGTAGACATTCATTAAATACTCCCAAGTTGCTGTTGGGTGTTATTACTTCCAGAATGTAAAGCAAAAAGGTACGTATAGTAAGTTTAGACCTAACATAAAGAGAAGGAGCAGGAAGGCCCATGATTTTATGGTTCTCAAAATTGCAATTAAACACTACTTACTTTACACAAAGCAATAAAGTAAGCTTCCTAATTTTAAATCTTCCCAGAGAGGATATCTCTGGGACCAACTTGTCTTTTCTGCCCCACTGCTTTTGTTCTTCTCTAAAAACCTCTGGCCTGAAAGCATGCTTCTTCTCCACTCTATTTTGCAATGGACCAGAAGATACAGTCCTTGTTTCCATTCAGAAATGATTCTGTACAGACATTCATTTCCTTGCACCTCACCAAAGATCTCACCAGACCCCCTTCCCAGGTGTCCATCTTATGACTGTTGTCATTTGCCTAGGCAAGGGCTCTCAAGAAAAATCATATTGTGACATAGGCTTAATGCCACATTTACTATTACAGTTATAGTCAGTGGGATCTTTGTTTCTCAGATTAAACTTTCTTAGTCAGGAAGCATATCAAGTCTTCTCTTGTTATTGATCATATATTGAATGTGTTTTGAACAAAGAAAACATCTTTGAAATCATCTTAAACTAACAGACATGCAGTCAGCTGGTCTCCAGAGGTCTCCAGAGACCTTTGGAGTTAAGCCATCTGACTACCAGCAATTCTTTGCATCACTTGAGCTCCCTCTGCCAGGATTTCTTTATATTCTATCTCACTTGATCCCTTATGTTGAATTGTTATCCTAGGTTGTTCTTGCTTCTCAAAAAAGTTAGTCATTATTTTATGTAAAAGTAAGTTTTTTAATGATTTTATTTGTTTATTTTTAGAGATAAGGGAAGGAAGGGAGAAAGAGATGGAGAGAAACATCAATGTGTGGTTGCCTCTTGCATACCCCCTACTGGGTACCTGGCCCAGAACTGAAGCATGCTTTCCAGCAGGGAATTGAACCAGGGACCCTTTACTTTGCAGTCTGGCACTCAATCCACTAAGCCACACCAGCAAGGGCGTAAAAATAAATTTTAAAATATAGAATTCAGCTGAGTAAAAGAGACACCAAAATTTTATTTAAGATTTAATTTTATAGCTAATAATTATTCATGAGGTTTGGCAGTGACCTTTTCAGCACCTTTTTTTTAAAAAATATTTTATTTATTTACCTTTAGAGGGAAAGGGAAGGAGAGAGGGAGAGAAACATCAATGTATGGTTGCCTTTCGTGCATCCCCTGCAGGGAACCGGTCTGCAACCCAGGAATGTGCCCTGACTGGGAATCGAACCGCAATTATCTGGTTCACAGAGCCGTGCTCAATCCACTGAGCTACACCAGCCAGGGCTAGCACCTTTTTGAGATAAATTTCTTATAGGATTTTTTACATATTATAAAACTAATTAGCTGTTGTCATTTTTTTTTGACAATCTAAGGGAAATTAAGTCAGTGCCCTGACTAAATAGTCAGGTATTGCATGTTTTTTTTTTTAATGTACAACAGGAATATTAATTGATTGCCTCTCCCCCTCCCCCAACTGAGAACTTGGCCTGTGCCCAGGCATGTGCCCTGACTGGGAGTTGAACTGGCGACTTTTAGGTCTGCAGGCCAGTACTCAGTCCACTGAACCACACCAGCCAGAAAAGGTATTGCATGTATTAAAAATTCTTGTGGCACAGCAGTGTACCACAGCACACTGATTGAAAATCACTGGCATATCCCATCATCCTCTCTTTGGCTGTTTGCTCACTTGGAGTATTGTTACATAACCTTAAATAAAATGTACTTTTCTCTGTATGTTTTTATTTTCTAGTGGACAGTTTCATAAAGGATAATACGAGAGTCTACTGCCAGTAACTAATATCTGCAATCAAGTGGACATCCTCTATTTAATTTCTTCTTTTTGAATAAATGAAGATTCAGGCTTTGTAATTTTAGTGCCCTTAAATGCAGTGCTTTTTCAGTATTGAAATATTGAAAATGATTTCAATATTGGATTTTCAGACTTGGAAAATGGCTAGACCTTTCACTGAATACTTATTTTCCTACATTTGCTGTTCTGCTGGTAGTGGGTAATTTGCCATTTTTAGTAGTGAATTCTAAAAGGTAAATATATATATATATATATATAGTCACATATAAAGATTCCCCATTTCAAATATTAAAAAAAAAAAAACCTAATTATTCAGCAGATTTCACAGAAGACTCAAAATGAACAGGTGAACTATAACGAGATCTTTTGTGCAAATTATGAGAGGCTCTCTTCTCTTTAAATTTCAGAATGCATATACCTACATGATGGGTGCGTGCGTGATTGTCTTTAGGTTTTTCTCCATCTGTGGAAAGCATGTAAGTACATTTATTGTGAAGAACAGCACCAAAGGCAGCATAAATAGAGAAGAAAGGAGCAATGGCTAACTTTAGCTGACTTCTAATCTTCAGTATTGTAGTTAACAAATTGCTAGACACTGTAAGCCCAAATGATTAAATTTTAAATATTAAAATGAATCATTAAACATGATATTTTATTATTCTTTTGTAGTAAATGAATCATTAAAATGATAGTTACCTTGTTATGTTTCCTGACATGTTGTTTTATTTATTTTTTATATTTGCTAAGTAAACTCAATCATCAACTAAATATAGAGATGAGGGCAAAAACCAATTGTCCTTCTTAATATTTCTTTATTTTTAGTTTTTATTTTTAATAAAGTTTTTACTGCAAATAAAAATAATCTTTAATAAATATTTATAATTATCTGATTCCATGTTTATATTATTTATTAATGTGCATACATATGAGTACAGTCCACACATATTTTTCATTTTTTAAATAATTTCCTTTTTGATACTGACATTGTCATATGCATTCCATATACCCACATAATCAACACACTTCATATTTGATAGTATTTAGTATTTCACCATTGTTTAGGTTTGTTCTTATGAACATCTGTTTGTGGAAAAATACTGAGTCTACTTGCTACAGCCCTAAAATTTATAGCCCTTATAAAAAGAAAAAGCAAAAGAAGAGAGAATAGAAGACTAAAAATCTTAAGATGAAATTTTTATTAATTTGGCTGAAAAGACTGAACAGTTAAAAATACAAGTAGAATTTCTGTCAAAGGGTTTGTGAGTAATATTCAGATTTAATAGCTAATAGGAAGCAATTTTCAAATGATATCCTGAGGGTCACTCTTGTGCCAACTTGCATGAATGCTGTTTACTTCCCATGTTCTCCACAGCTTAATGAGTTGAATATTCATATTCTTTCTCTCTCTCTCTCTCCATCTCCATCTCCATACAGGTAACACTGAAAATGCTCCTCCTGACAGTGGTCGTCAGCATGTATAAAAGCTTCTTTATCATTGTAGGAATGTTTTTATTGCTGCTGTGTTATGCTTTTGCTGGAGTTGTTTTATTTGGTACTGTGAAATATGGAGAGAACATTAACAGGTTTGTGTGTATTTATCTTTCCATTCGTTTATCCAGCAAACTTTTTTAGTAATGAAATCAGAATAAATACCTGAATGCTTCTTGTCTATTAGAGATGGAGGAGAAGGGAGAAGCAATCAGTTGTAAATTCAAACAAAATTAAAAAGGTCATTTTCTTAATTGAAAACAGCATACATGTTTACTTTAGAGACAGAAAATGCAGGAATAAAATTTTAAAAATCTATAACTCCACTACCATGCAGGAATAACCACTACTGATATCCTTGTGAATTCTAGCATTTTTCTATTCACACACTGCCAAAAAATGATGTATTATTTTAATAAATAATTTTGAGATGACATTGGGTTTTTTCCTTTCTTATTTTTTAGTTAAGCATGGGAAGTTAGAACCCCCAAATGGTTATTGTATAAAAAACATTTTTCAAAGATTACCTTAAATTTTGTAAAAGTGTCTCATAATGTTAAAAAAAATCCTTAGACCACAAATGATATATAGATATGTGTTGTTGCAGAGATGACTTATTTAAAACATGGCACCTCCATCTTTCATAGCATAATCCTTGTGAAAGAATCACTTTATATTTTCATAGCTTGCTCCCTCAGTCAATCAAGATGAATGGCAAGAAACTGGTGGCACAATGCTAGGATTGGGTTATTAAGACAGCTATACTTGAGGACAAGTATAGACAATGAACAAAGAGAGGGTGTAACCTTTGGAAATGGTTATTTGGCAACCAAATTTATTCCAAAATCCACCTGTTTGGATGGTGACAAACCTTATTATTTTATGACAACTATATTATTCACATTCTGTTTTTTTTCTTAAATTAGGCATGCAAACTTCTCTTCGGCTGGCAAAGCTATTACCGTGCTCTTCCGAATTGTCACAGGCGAAGACTGGAACAAGATTATGCATGATTGTATGGTAAATATCTCTTTAGCATTAACAACGCCTCAGCTTAGAATCAAGTGAAACTCTTTGGCCATGCAACATTGGCTGTATCTTTATTAGTACCAAGACTTTGTGTACAAAACACATATCCTGGTCTTTTAGTCCATAAAATTGCATTTTTTTGCATCACAGTGTATAGACATGCAAAAAGAGTACCCAGTGAACTCAGCTTGAACTATTGTAGTTCCATTCAATAAATATGTACTATATGGGCCTTGTTCTTTCCTTTCACCTTCAGTATTTTGGTAGTCAAGTACAAACTGGAATTCTGCTTCTTTAATTCAATTCTGCTTCACTGGTTTGTATTGAGCATACTGGGTGCCAGGGCTTCAGTGATTCCAAACCATCCTCAAGGAGCTTAGGTGAAGGACTCTGAGATGCACTTTCTTTTTCTAGGCTACTTCTTCATCATTCTTCAGATATCACTTTAAACATCACTTCATTAAACAATCCTTTTTTATGCTAAGACTACCAGTTATATGTTTTTATAGCACCTTATATTTCTCTTTTGTAGTTTGTATCACAACTGTCATGAATTATTAGGTTGATTAGTTTATTTCATCTTCCTCACCCTCTAGACCAATGTTGTTCAAAAGAAATTTCTACAATGATGGCCATCTGCACTGTCCAGTCCTACCCTCATGTGGTTATTGAGCATTTGATATGTGACCAGTTAAAATAAGGAACTGAATTTTTAATTGTATTTAATGTTAATGAACATAAATTTAAATTTATAGTTAGTGGCTACTGCATTGGACTGTGCAGCTCTAGACTGTCAGCAAATGAAGGAGGGACAGGGTCTTTATCTTGCTTACCAGTCTGTCCCCAACACCAGGAAGGAACCTAGTACATGGTAGGAACTTTATACATGAATTAATTTGGATAAATTTTATATAATACTAGACATAATTAAATAAACTCAAAATAAAGAATAATCAGAATGTCATGGATGTGTAGAAGAACAAACTAGTCTGTCTGGCTGAAAGAAACCAGGAGGTTTCCTTAGAGGTGTTGGCCTCTAAGTATTGAGTCAGGAATGTCATAACATGTCCTAATGGCGCTCTGGGAATAAGGATCACTGGCTTCTCCTTGCACAGTTTGAATGTAAATTTCTGTGTATAACACATCCTCCTAAAATTTTATCCAATTACTTAAGTTAGAGAAAAAAATTTAAATGTCCTTTTGTTTTACAGTTTGCATCACAGTGACAAATTATCATTTGGGGCTAGTGGAAGTGGAGGGAGCACCTCTTAGAGGAAACCAGTTCATTCTCATTATGCTACTAAAGTGGCAGTGAACTTGTGATTCTACAAGACTAAAATCACAGTATAAATAAAATATTATTTTTGATTTTTGCCACAGATGGTGTATCCAATGTATGTAGTTTTTGAGAGATTACTTTGAAGTTAATTATATTTTACATGGATTAGGAATATGTTCATTAACTCAGTTAGTTAATGTGTATTCTTCTCTGCTGTCTCTCCTTACTTGCTCCCTCCCACTGCCCCACAGGTCCAGCCACCCTTTTGTACTCCAGATGAATTTACATACTGGGCAACTGACTGTGGAAATTATGCTGGGGCACTTATGTATTTCTGTTCATTTTATGTCATCATTGCCTACATCATGCTAAATCTACTTGTAGGTAAGTGATATTCACTGCATATTTTTAATCTCTTTAAACTCAGGTACTTATGTATAATTTTCAAGTAATTATCCTCAGTTGCTTGGGGAAGGTGTTTCATAGCATTAATTATAAATTGTTACCTCTCCATCCAAAAGCTAGAAAGACTTTTGAAAGGCACAGTTTTAAATGACAGTTGATTGCAATTTCAATAGTTGTCCTATATACTATGATTATTAACCTGAAAAGAGTTTTCAAGGATTGAATTGAACAAATATGGAGGGAATACCCGTAAAGTCCCCAAATGTTACATTTATGTTTTTAAAAGATACATTTTTCACCCAGCTGTGGGGCCACCCAGAACTCAAACTAACCTTCAAAAACTGCTCTGGGACTCTCTACTACAAGAGAAAGCCACCTGGCATGAATATCTATATACACAGAATGTATGTTTATGCTCACGACCCTCATGTTTTGGAAAGCCAGGAGCTAGAGAAATAGCTTAGTTCAAATGTAAACCTTGCCAACTTGGAAACCATACTGAAAGCGCTTAAAATTTTTGTCTTAACATGTAGCTGATAAAATTCATTATTTACAATATAGGTGTTACATTTTCTAATAAATTACAGATTGGAATAATTGTCTAACTTCACCATTTTTCTCTTTCTTTTAGCTATAATAGTAGAGAATTTTTCCTTGTTTTATTCCACTGAGGAGGACCAGCTTTTAAGTTACAATGATCTTCGCCACTTTCAAATCATATGGAATATGGTAGATGATAAACGAGAGGTAGGAGAGTAGATTGTCATTTCATGCTCCACCCAAAAAGGACTTATTGGCACACCTCAAAGATAGTATTATTGTTGGCAGTTGACATATATTGAATTTTGAATGACCATTGATGAATTGCAGAAAGTTGTCATTGACCATCCAGCAGAGTATGCTAAGAGGGGAGAGGGACAGAATAGTTCCCTCTCATGTTCTTTCCAACCAAGAAGGTCCTCTTCTTCAGGCTTTCAGAAGGTTAAGAAAGGAAACCAAGGGAGCTCTAAAGAAACAAGTTCAAATTACCAAATTGACAATTATAATACAGTTTCATGATCACCTCAACCTCAGAGCAATCCTGATTACAAGTGCAAAGGAGTTATTTGAGCAATTTCTTAAAGTTGATATTTTTATTTTTGAACTTATTATTTGACTTTTTTAATAATGAAGCTTACCCAAAGATTTACTAGAATTAGCCAAAGCAGCAGCAGCTTCTTCTTCATCCTCCTTCTCTTGCCCATTGTTCAGCCTAGCAGACACTCAGGCATAATTCTAGGCATTTACATCAATGAACAAGATGGAAAAGTCTTCTGTTCTAATATAGGAGACAGAATTAAAATTAAATAATAATTACTATTATTTCAAACACCTGTAAACACTTTGAAGAAGGTAATATGGTAGACAGTCATTAGAGTCAGGGGAAGACAACTTTAGCAGGGCTGGTCCTGTCTTGAGAAGTGCTACTTGACCCAATATCTAAAAAATGAGGAAAGTTCAATCATGGGAAAATTTGGGCAACAATCTAAAAATAGTTTCAGGAAGAGTTGACTGGGAGCACAAAGACCAAGGGACCAGAACAGGCTGAAGTAAATGGGGTGTCCTGGCCTAGAGCTGGGGCCTGCACAACCATATATGGCTTTCTTCACTCCCTTTGTTTGCTATTTCCTTGGTAACCCCTACTTCATCCAGGCACCATCTGTAAGGGATTTTCTTTCAAGACAGTGACCTGCATGTGCAGCTGTCTCACCCAGCTCTTATCTAAATTGGACCCACTTGATCTCCATGACTTCTACCTGTATGATCCTTCCTTCTTCTGACATACACATGGAAAGTGGGACCTCCACTCTTGTGTTAACTGACAGGAATTCATGGCTCACCAGTGTTCCTGCTACATGCCCAATACCTAATTTAAAGACACAGTCAGGCTGACACAACATGTTTTGTTGCTTGGAAGGGAGTGACACATGGAAGATTTTCAGAATCTGACCAAGAAGAGGGCAGACCTAAGGACCCAATTATCTTGTATGTAATTGGCCTAATAATGGAAAAGAACTGGAAAGGAATTATCATTCCATAGAACAACTTATAATAAATGTTTAGAACAAAAGCATCCAACCTTTTGGCATCTCTTGGCCACACTGGAAGAAGAAGAGTTGTCTTGGGCCACGTATTCAATACAAAAACACTAATGAAAACTGGTGAGCAAAAAAAAGGTCTGTGTATAATTTTTGTGATAACTGCCACCACAGATGAGCAAAAAAGTTTTCACACAATAACCCTAATTATGCAGTGGCCCTTTCAATAATCTTTTAAAATCATTGAGCATGTCCTAATTTTGTGATCACTAATATAGAAAATGTATATATCCAAGTAATAAAATTTAGTATAAAACTTAGTAATATTTTAAGTTGATTTAAAATTTTGTGTTGGGCTGCATTTATAGCCATCCTGGGCTATATGTGGCCCAGAGGCCATGGGTTGGACACTCTCCATTTAGAAGTATCTTATATCCAGACTAAGTGAGAAGAAGATCATGTACAATATGTATGTTTCATTTTTGTGCTAATGCACTACTGATCCACTCAGTATATATGTTGAAGAAACACATGAGCAGAGGCTGAGTCAGTGGAACAGGTTATGGAAAGAAAAGCATGGCCTAGCAAGTGTCAAGGCCAGGACAGGCAGAGGGAGAGCTTTCTCCCCTCCTGGGCTCCTGCATGGTTCTGAAATCCTGCAGAACTAGAGACACACCAGCAGAAACTCTATGTGCTCAGCTTTTTAAAAAAACTTTTTATTTTATTTTATTTTATTTTTTTATTTTATTTTATTTTTAAATGTTTTTAATTACAGTGAACATGCAATATTATATTAGTTTCAGTCTACAACACAGTGATTGGATGTTTATGTGCCTTATGAAGTGCTCAGCTTTTATCTCCTGTTCTTCTCAGTGCACATGCCCTGACCCAGCCTCCAGAAAGACAAAACACTTCCTTGCCATCTGGTGCCTAGTTTACCATCTTTTGAGAAATTGCTCCATGTTTTTTGGTGTGAAAACAGAACCCCAGTTGAAACATTACAGCCTAATGATAACTGTGCTCTGCTGCCAGGGCGTGATTCCAACTTTTCGTGTGAAATTCCTGCTGCGACTACTGCGGGGACGGCTGGAGGTGGACCTGGACAAGGACAAACTGCTTTTTAAGCACATGTGCTACGAAATGGAGAGGCTGCATAATGGCGGGGATGTCACTTTCCACGATGTCCTAAGGTACGGGGTCAGGGGTTCACAGGTCCATGTCATAGAGCTGAACTGAGTTCATAACCTAAATGCCACATCCACTGCAGTTATAACACAAGGTTATACTTCTCAGGCTCATAGTGGCATTTCTCATTGAAATTGAATGATGGTGTTCAAGTAAGTGCCTCACATGGGAGGTAAAGGAAGTATGGGCCTGACCTTCCCAGAAGTGTCCCTTACTAAATGAGGAGATCCTAAAGGGGAGAAGTTGAGGGATCTCAAGGAGCTTGATTCCACCCTTCATTTTTCAAGAAAGGAACTGGTCCAAGAAGGACTTGCTCACAGTTATTCACCCTCTGAAACCAAGCTGGAGCTAAAATTCAGATCTTTTCACTTGTGGGTCTGACAAGAATTTACCTGGGCTGCTCTGCAATGGGTGCCCTGGTACCACATTTTCTAGATATCTGATGAGTACCCAGAAAGGACAAAAGGCTGACTGAGGTCTGAGAGGTCTGTATTATATTGCTGTGACTGCTGTAACAGAATACCATACACTGATGGTTTAAACAAAAAATCTATTATCTCACAGTTGTAGAGGCTGGAAGTTTGACATTAAGGTGTCAGCAGGGTTGGTTTCTTCTGAGGCCAAGAATAACAATTTGTTCCATTCCTCTTGCTTAGCTTTCTGGGCTTTGCTGGTGATTTTTGGCATTCCTTGGCTTGTAAAAGCAAGCCAAGTCTCTACCCCAGTCTCTACCTTCATTTTCCCATGGTGTTCTTCCTCTGCCTGGGTGTGTTTGTATCCAAAGTTTCACTTCTATATGGACAGCAGTTATATTGGATTAGGGACCCAATCCCATTCCAAGTATGATCTTGTCTGAACTAATTACATCTGTAATGGTCTATTTCCAAATAATATCACATTCTGAGGTACTGAGAATACCAAAATATTTTTTGGGGGGGAGGAACAATCAACCCAGCAAAGCTTCTTAAACAGGAGCCACTGGATAATATTTAGAGGGTAAGGAATATGAAAAAGAAAAGAATTACATCTTTATCTTCAGTAATAATTCACTGAACTGTGGTAATTTTTTCAATGATAAATGCAGGCAACAAACCATAGTAATATTAACAATACCTGTGACTTTGTCATCAGTAGAAATCATAGATATTTTCAAGTCACATTACTACTGTAGCTGATATCTTAAAATATCCTCAATGCTCACCAGTACTTGTAAGTTATAGTAGTCATTTTGACCTCAGCTAAATGTTATTATTTACTACAATAATAAACAAGCACTTATGTTACTATATCACTCCTTTTCAAAGAAAATAATTAGAGAACTTTATTTTGATACAATTGGTTTCCTTTAAGTATAAGTTGTGATACCATAAAAGTCCTTGTGGAGAACATAAGCAGAAAAATCTCAGATATCCATGCAGTAATATTTTCACCAATATGTCCCCTAGAGCAAGAGACATAAAGGAAAGAATAAACAAATGGGATCTCATCAAAATAAAAAGTTTCTGCATGGCTAAAGAAAACAGAATTAAAATCAAAAGAGAACCAACTATGTGAGAAAATACATTTGCAAATGATACCTCAGACAAGGGTTTGATCTCCAAAATATATAAAGAACACACACAATTCCACTCCAGGAACACAATTCAACTAAAAAATGGGCAATGGACTTGAACACTTCCCCAGAGAGGACAAAGAGGGACCCAGAGACATAAGGATGCTTAGCATCACTAGCCATCAGAGAGATGTAAATTAAAACCACAATGAGATACTACCTCACACTGATCAGAATGGACAGCATAAACAAATCAACAAACAACAAGTGTTGGAGAGGTTGTGGAGAAAAGGGAACACTAGTGCACTCTTGGTGGAATGCAGACTGGTGCAGCCACATGGAAAACAATATGGAATTTTCTCAAAAACTAAACATGGAACTGCCTTTTGACTCAGAAATACCACTGTTGGGATATACCTTAAGAATCCCGAAACACCAGTTGAAAAGAATCTATGTACCCCAATGTTCATAGCAGCATAATTCACAATAACCAAGTGCTGGAAGCAACCTAAGTGCCCATCAGTAAATGAGTGGATCAAAAAACTATGGTACATTTACACAATGAAATACTATGCAGCATAAAGAAAGAAAGAGCTCCTACCCTTCATGACAGCATGGATGGAACTAGATAGCATTATGCTAAGTGAAACAAGCCAAGCAGTGAGAGAGAAATACCATATGATCTCACTTATAAGTGAAACTTAATCAACAAAACAAATGAGCAAGCAAAATGCAACCATGGACGTTGAAGTAAAGAACAAATTGACAGTAATCTGAGAGGAGGATGGAGAGGGATAATAGTGGATAATGGGGGAGCATGAAGGAACATGTATGAAGGACACATGGACAAAGTCAAAGGGGGTGGGTTTGAGGGAGGGAGGCAGGGACGCGTGGGGTGTGGTGGGGTGAAAATGAAGATAATTGTACTTGAACAACAATAAAAAATAATTGGTTTCTTTTGAAATAATGTGTATTTTATTTTATACATCTAAATCATTATTCTGAGAAGTGTCTCATGGGATCCACTGCCAAAGGAATTCATGCCATAGAAAAAGTTAAGAACCCTTTACTAGAGTGGTCTCCAACCTTTTCGGCACCAGGGGCCACTTTCCTGAAAGATAATTTTTTCACACACTGTGGGTGGGAGGATGGCTTTATATCCTGCCTCTAGATGCAGCTTCATTGTCACCTGCCACACACTGGTAGCGTTTTGATAGGAGTCTGCAAGTAATTGATTTATTATGGTCTCTGGGCAGTCAAACCTCTCTGCTAACGACAATATGTATTTGCAGCTGTTCCCTAGTGCCTCAGCTCCACCTCAGCTCCACCTTAGATAATCAAGCACTAGATTCTCATGAGTGCACAACCTAGATCCCCCACATGAGCAGTTCATGGCAGAGTTTGCGCTCCTATGAGAATCTAATGCCACAGCCAATCTGACACGAGGTGGATCTCAGGTGCTAAAGAGAGCGATGGGGCATAGCTATAAATACAGATGAGGCTTTGCTCACTCATCACTCACCTCCTTCTGTGCGGCCTGGTTCCTAACAGGCCACAAAACGTATGTACTGGCCATGGCACCGGGGGTTGGGGACCCCTGCTCTACTAGCACTAGCTATGTTCGTCATGTTGTAAATAACTGAAAACTTAAATAATGGATATTTTGTCACAAATGTCAGTAGCATTCAGGTATACAGAAATATACTTATGATTAGAATTTTTTAAATTACTACAACAGGAAAAATCTCAGGGAGTTCTCTCAAGGTCTCAATGTTACCTCCCTCAGTTCACTTCATCCAAGAGCAAACAAAAAGGCAGAAAACACTGAGTGAAAAAAACACATGAATAGCAAAGGATGACAACTCTCAGAATACCACTTAGGGAAGATGGACACGAGATAGGTAGGAGTGGAGTCCACTTCCCCCTGTGCACAGAGGAAACACCTAGCCTACCTTCTGAGGAACAGAGTGACGGTATCCCAGCATACATGAAGATTGGAGGCCAAAAGTTGTAGAGGACATTGAAAAATCAGACAGTAAGGAGATTGCTTCAGGACAATAAGGTCCCTGGGACCAGCATGGGGACCAGGGTGGCTACAGCCCCAGCCTGGGAGCCCACAGGGTCTACCACAGGATTCTTGGGAGATAGCCAGGTCAATGGCTCTCTCCCCTGCCAAACAAGGTTTGAGCAGCATCAGGAGGGACCTGGATGCTTAAAGTCTCAGGGGGTGAATAAAAACAAAGCAGCAAACACACAGCTGAAACTGTGGACTCCAGCAGGGAGGAGTTGGTCTATGGTGGACCCTGACCCGAATAGTCCCTGTCTAATTGGAGAGTTGAGCTGTGTGAGAGGCCAAGTGCTTGTTTGGAGTGGCAGGCTAAAATAGGAGGAATTTTTCAAAAAGAAAAAAGAAGCATTCAGTGGCTGTTTGCAGAATTCTGCACAGCAACTGCCCCAGCCTCCTGAGTCCCTAGCCCCTCCTGGCCTTGCACTCACACCCGCAGCCCTGGAGACTGCATGTGCCTGACTCCGAGGTCTGACCCCTGACCCCAAGGCCTGGTGGCCACCCATACCCCCAAAACACCAGAGGCCCAGTGCTCAGGCCCGCAGCACTGGGACAGAACCTGACCCCGCCAAAGAGAGGCATCTCCCACCTGGACCCTGTGCCCAGGACCCTGCAGGGCTGACTGGCTCTCAAAGAGGAATTGGAGATGCCCCCAGAAGAGAGCTGCAGGGCTCAGGGAGTCAGTAATCCCCAGAAATACTTAACTCAATGGGTCACTGAACTACCCTGAAGGGACTCTGAGAGTTCCTAGCATCTAGGGCAGCAAAGAGCAAGAAGGTGGTGTGCCCTTAACTGGTGCACATCACGGACAGTGCAACTAGTAGACTGAAGGCGTAGGCTGGTCACAGAAGGGCACTGGAGACCCAGCAGCATACTGAAGAACTGGGCTGGAGGCTTAGCAACTGTGAAGAGTGCAACTCAGGAAGGGAGAAAAGTGAAACCAATCCCTCCTGAGCCTGCTGCAGCCAGGAAGACCAGAAGAACTGGCTTGGCCACTTTAAAGCAGGAGAAGGCTCCTTTTTTTTAAATTTTTTTAAATTCTGTCTTCCTTTTTTCCTTCTTTATTTTTTTATTTTTTCTTTCTTTCTTCCCTTCTTTCTTCCTTCCTTTTTTTTAAATTCCCACAGGTTAGACAATAAAACCTGGAACCATAAAAAGACCAAAGTTAGATCAAAAGAGGGGTCATCCTAACAACTGAGACAGTGAGACAAATTTCACTTGGCTACTCCAGAACTTGCAAATTACTGTATATTTTTTATTATTATTATTTTTTACTGTTCTTACATCTTATATTTTATTAGCATTTTTATATTTCTCTTCTTTCTGTTTAGTCTTCTTCACTTGGTTTGTTAAATGGCATTGTTTGACTAGTTTCCTTTGTTCTCTCGTTCATAGTGTATTTTTAATTTTCCATCTTTCATTTCACTTGTGTTCCAATAGCACACTACTCTAGGTCCTATACTTCATATTCTTGTTATTTGATCACATAGATTCTGTCATATGCTTGTTGCTCCATTACAATGTAAATAATTGCTGCTCCATATAATTGTAAATACCATACAGCACCCCTTGCATATCTCAGCTCACTTCACTGTTTCCTGAACTTTATTACTGTGGTGGTTAACTATATTCTTTCACACACTACATCTATTTTCTGTCCTTTACTCTCACTTTACTTCATAATCTGCCCTCCCACAAGCTCACTGCTTTCTAGATCCCACTAACAATACTTTCCCACCCCTAACAAGAGTCTTATCTTTTTCCACCCTTTCTAAAAAGTGGCTAGTTGGGTGAAATATCATGGTTACCACTATGCATATCCAAAGGATCTTCTGTCTCTTCTCTGCATGTTGGTACTTTAAATACCATAGAATACACTGCTGCTGTCTAAAACCATTTTGCCTTCCTCCTCCAATTGATCACAAATAAATAGTAGGTGGGAGCTGTGAACACCAACCTACCTGCTGGAAGAAAAAACCCACCAACAAAAAAACCACCAACAGAAACAATGCAAGAAAGTGAAGGAGGGAGTGGAAGCCTCAGTAACATCCACTCATGACTGATCTGGAAATACAACTAAATGGTGGAGAAATTACCCAGAACAAACAACTGAATAGGAATAAGGGAAAAGCCTCAAAACCTCATACACACAGAAGAATCAGCTTCAGCACAACCTGTCTATACCTGCACAACAGAATAGAAAATGAGGTGGATGGAGTGACCTTCAGTTAACCAGCAGGAGGGAAGGACACAACAACAATCAAAACCCAAAGACATACAGAGAGCCAACATACGCCACACCCCCAGGAGATCAAGCAGACTGCACCACTGAATATCATAGGTCATAAGTTCGCAGAACTTCACACCAGAAACCAAGGGAGTCAGAACAGATCAATTGAAGAAGCAGAGGCTAACAAGAAGAGTCTCACAAACAATGGGAAGACAAAGAAACAACCCAAAAATGAAAGGAAAGGAGGAAGTCTCACAAAGAATGCTAAATGAGATAAAATCAAGTCAATTATCACATACAGATTTCAAAGCAGTGGTTATTAGGAAGCTCAATGAGCTCACAAAGAATTACCAGAAACTACAGGGAAACTACAGTGAACTCACTGTAAAATATGCTAATGTGAAAAAGGAAATATAAACTATCGAAAAAGGCCAAGAGGAAATTAAGAACACAATTTCTGAACTGAAGAACACAGTAGAAGGAACCGAAGGCAGGCTACATGAAGCAAAGGACTGGATCAGCAAGTTGGAGAACAGGATAGAAAAAAACACCCAGAATAAGTGAGACAAGAAAAAAAATGCTCGGAAAGAATAAAGAGGAATTAAGGAAAATGTAGGACAATATGAAACGTAGTAATATTTATATAATACAGATACCAGAGGAGAAGAAGAGTGCCAGAGATAGAAAACCTGTTTGAAAAAGTAATGATGGAAAACTTCCCTAATTTGATAAGAGAAAAATTCACACAAATCCAGGAAACACAGAGAGTCCCAATCAAGATGCCCAACTTGAGACACATCATAATTACCCCTGACTGGTGTAGCTCAGTGGATTGAGCACGGGCCTGCGAAACAAAGGATAATGGTTCAATTCCCAGTCAGGGCACATGCCTGGGTTGCAGGCCAGTTCCCAGTGGGGGACGCAGGAGAGGCAACCATACATTGATATTTTTCTCCCTCTCTCCTTCCCTCCCCCTCTAAAGATAAATAAATAAAATCTTTTAAAAAAGATACATCATAATTAAAATGGCAAAATTCCAAGATGAAAAGACAATCTTAAAGGCAGCAAGGGAAAAATAGGAAGTAACATACAAGGGAGCCCCCATAAAACTAGAAGCTAATTTCTCAATGAAAATGCTCCAAGCCAAAAGGAAATGGTAAGAAATATTCCATGTAATGAAAACCAGAGGCCTGCAACCAAGACTACTTTATCCACTAAGGCTTTCAATTAAAATAGAAGGCCAAAAAAGGAGCTTCCCAAACAAAGAAGGCTAAAATAATACACCTCCACCAAACCAGTATTGCAAGATATGCCAAAGGGACTGCTTTAAGAACAGGAAGAAAAACAATGAGAAAGAGAAGAACACAGGTATGCAAAATGGCAGTGACTAAGTACCTATTAATAATAACTTTAAACATAAATGGGAAAAGGCCCCAATTAAGAGATATAGAATAGCTTAATGGATAAGAAACCATGACCCACACATATGCTGCCTACAAGAAAGCCACCTCAGGAAAAAAGATCTATACAGATTGAAAGTGAAGGGCTGGAAACAATCATTCCAAGCAAAAGGACAGGAAAAAAGAACCAGGGTAGCAAAATTCACATCAGACAAAATAGAGTTCAAAATAAGAGCCATAAAAAGAGACCCAGAAGGTCACTTCATAATATGCAGGGAAAGAAGACATAAATATTGTAAATATATATGTGCCCAACATAGGAGCACCCAAATACGTAAAGAAAACCCTAGGGGACTTTAAGAAAAATATTGACAGCAACCAATTATAGTTGGGGATTTCAACACTCCACTGAAAAAAAAGGACAGATCTTCCAAACAAAATATCAAGAAAGATATTGTGTCATTGAACAATGCCCTAGATGAAATGGACTTAATTGATATATATAGAGCCCTTCATCCCAAAAAAGCTAAATACATATTGTTTTCAAATGCACATGGAATATTTTCTTTTTTTTTCCTTTTTTTATCATTTTTTATTTAGTTATTTTTCAAGTACAGTTTTTTTTGTCTATTTCTCCCATCCCAGCACCCCCTGCCCCGTCTCCCCACCTCCCTCCCATTCCCCCCCCCCCCCAGTCCTCATCCCTGTGTCTTTCATACTTGTTCCTCAAAATCCCTCCCCATTTTTCCCCTTAAATTCCCGTCCCTCTCCCCTCTGGTCGCTGCCCACTTGGAACATTTTCAAAGATAGACCACATGATAGGACACAAAATAAGCCTCAACAAATTCAAGAAAATTGAAAATCATATCAAGCATTTTCTCTGACCACAAGGGACTGAAACTAGAAACCAACCTCAAGGAAAAAACCCAAAATACTCAAACTCATGGAGATTGAATAGCATGCAATTAAACAATGAATGAATCAAGAGTGAAATTAAGGAATCAAAGTAAGGAATCAAAAAGTTTCTGGAAACAAACAAACAAAAAAATGAACTTACAACAATCCAAAACTTATGGGACACAGCAAAGCCAGTCCTGACAGGAAAGTTCATAGCACTACAGGCCTACTGAAAAAAGATAAAAACATTTCAAATAAACAACCTAACCCTACACCTACAAGAACTCGAGGAAAAACAACAAAGACCACAAAGCAAGTAGAAGAGAGGAAATAACCAAGATCAGAGCAGAATTAAATGACATAGAGACTAAAAGCACAATTCTAAGGATCAATGAATTCAGGAGTTGGTTCTTTGTGAAAAGATAAATAAAATCCACAAGCCATTAGGCAGGCTCATTGTGAAAGAAAAAAAAAAGAGAGAGAGAGGACCCAAAATAAACACAATCAGAAATGAAAGAGGAGAGATTACAACTGATACCACAGAAATACAAAGGATTGTAAGAAATTACTATGAAGAACTGTATGCCAAGAAATATGAAAACCTGGGTAAAGTGGACAAATTTCTAGAAAAATATAATCTTTCAATCTGAATGAAGAAGTCCTGAATGTACTGATAACAGCTGATGAAATCAAAGCACTAATCAATAAACTGCCAACACACAAAAACCTTGGACTGGAGGGTTTCACAGGGGAATTATATAAAGCATTTAAGGAGTAGTTAACCCCCCTCCTTCACAAATAATTCAAAAAAATTCAAGAAGATAGAAGACTCCCAAACTTTTTTTATGAAGCCTGCATCATCCTAATACTGAAACCAGATAAAGATACAACAAAGAAGGAAAACTTCAGGCCAATATTGCTGATAAACATAGATGCTAAAATCCTGAACAAAATATTCACAAACTGCATCCAGCAATACATTAAAAAGATCATACATTCTGACTAAGTGGGATTTATCCCAGGGATGCAAGGATGGTACAATATTCACAAATCAATAAAGGTAATACATCACATAAACAAAAGCAAAGACAAAAATCACATGATCATATCAATAGATGAGGGAAAAGCATTTGATAAGGTACAGTACTGATTTATGATAAGAACACTTAGCAAAGTGGGAATAGAGGGGGCATTCATCAACATAATAAAGGCCATGTGTGAGAGACTTAAGGCCAACATCATACTCAATTGGCAAAAACTTACAGCTTTCCCACTAAGATAAAAAACAAGACAAGGATGCCTGCTTTCACCACTCCTATTCAACATAGTATTGGAAGTCCTAGCCACAGCAATCAGACAAGAAAAAGAAATACAAGGCATCTACATTATAAAGGAGAATGCAAAATTATTGTTGTTTGCAGATGACATAATAGTGTATATAAAAATTCCCATAGACTCCACCAAATAACTACTCCACCTAATTAGTGAATTTGGCAAAACAGAGAGATACAAAGTCAATATTCAGAAATCAAAGTCATTTTTGTACACCAACAATGAAATATTAGAAACAGAAATCAGGAAAAAAAACATTTAATGCAGCAACAAGAAAAATAAACTACCTAGAAATAAACTTAACCAAGGAGGTAAAAGACGTATACTCAGGAAACAATACAACACTGAAGAAAGAAATCAAGGAAGACACCAACAAATGAAAGCATATACCATGTTCATGGATTAGAAGCATTAGTATCATCAAAATGTCCATACTACCTGATGCAATTTATAAATTCAATGCAATCCCTATTAAAGTACTAATGACATATTTCACAGATATACAACAAACACTTCAAAAATTTGTATGGAACCATAAATGACCCTGAATACCTGAAGCAATTTTTAGAAAGAAGAACAGAGTAGGAGGAATCACAATACCTGAGAACCAAACTATATTAAAAGGCCACTGTAATCAAAACAGCCTGCTACTGGCATAAAAACAGGCACATAGGCCAATGGAACAGAACAGAGAGCCCAGAAATAAACCCAAGTCTCTATGGGCAATTAATACTCAACAAAGGGAGCAATAACATAAAATGGAGAAAAGATAGCCTCTTGAATAAAAGGTGTTGGGAGAGCTGGACAGCTACATGCAAAAAAATGAAACTTGAGCACCAACTTACACCATACACAAAAATAAATTCAATGTGGATAAAAGACTTAAATATAAGTTGTAACACCATAAAAGTCTTGGAGGAAAACATCAGCAGGAAAATCTCAGACATTCCATACAGCAATATTTTCACTGACATGTCCCCTAAAGCAAGGGACACAAAGGAAATAATATAAAAAAATGGGACTGCATCAAATTAAAAGCTTCTGCATGGCTTAAAAAAAAACAGCGCTAAAATGAAAAGAGAACCAACTACATGGGAAAACATATTTGACAATGATACCTTGGACAAGGGTTTGATCTCAAAAACAAAGAACTCACTGGTCTCCACTCCAGGAAAATAAAAAAACACAATTAAAAATGGGCAAAGGACCTGAACACACACTTCTCCAAGGAGGACATACAGAGGATCCAGAGACACATGAAAAGATGCTCAGCATCACCAGCCATTAGATGCAAATTAAAACCACAATGATATACCACTTCACACTGGTCTGAATGGCGATCATAAATAAAAAAACAAGTGGTGGAGAGGATATGGAGAAAAGAGAACATTAGTGCACTGTTGCTGGGAATGCAGACTGGTGCAGCCACTTCAGATAACAGTATGGAATTTCCTCAGAAAACTAAAAATGGAACTGCCTTTTGACCCAGCAATTCCAGTGCTGAGATTATATCCTAAGAGCCCTGAAACACCAATCCAAAAGCACCTTGCACCCCAATGTTCATAGCATCACAATTTGTAATAGCCAAGTGTTGGAAGCAACCTAGGGGCCCATCAGGAAATGAATGGATCAAAAAAATATGGTACATTTACACAATGTGATTCTATGCAGCAATGAGAAAGAAGGAGTTCCTACCCTTTGCAACAGCATGGATAGAACTGGAAAGCATTATGCTAAGTGAAATAAGCCAGGCAGTGTGGGACAAATACCATATGATCTCACATTTAACTGGAACATAATCAACAAAAGAGAAAAGCAAACAAAATATACCCAGAGACATTGAAGTTGAGAACAATCTAACAATAGCCAGAGGGGAGCAGGAAGGGTACAATGGGGGAAGTGTTTTCAGGAATTACTATAAAGGACACATGGACAAAACAAGGTGGAGGATGGAAGCAAGGGATGGAGGTGCGTTTGGCTGGCATAGTGGGTGGGGGGGAGTGGTGAGGGGGAAATGAAGACAACTGTAATTGAACAATAATAATATAATTTTTAAAAATAAGCTAATATCACTTAGTCTTTTCTTCTAGTGACAAATATTTTTAGGCTGAAAATTAGGCATATAGCATACCACTGTCATTAATAATTATTATTCAGCCTCTTTGGAACTCAGTATACATCTGATAAAATAAGCCAGTCAAAGTCAATGGTGGCATCATTTGCCCCTTCCTATCCCCCTGGTCCAGTGTATAATGAAAACAGTTCAGCAATAATAAGGTTTTTAATGAGGCAGGGAAGAAAGAGGAAATGACCTTTTTTCTTCCATGATAAAAAAAAAAACTTTAGCATAAAGAGGCCATTGTACCAGTGCTGGAAGGGGAGGGGCCTCTCAAGTGCCTCCACGCTGTCACTGGGGCTAAGAGCTAGAACTAAGGTCCCACCCTGTCCAGACAAAGGTGGAGCAATAACTGGGATCCTGCATCTGTATCAGGGAGCACCAAGCTGCCAGAGGGGGCTGCATATTCCTTTGGTTATGGATTCTTCAGCCTAAACTCATGAGTTGCCTTATTTCCCAGGAGCCCCCATAAAACATATTAGCTATGTTGGTTTCATTTACCACTGTCTAGGCCTACTGTGCCAAGGGCTGAATGGGAGTGAATGTTTCATCCTGGCTTTGCATCCATCAGTATTAATGAGGAATATTCAAGGGGACAGATGAGATAAATTGAGAGGGAAATGGGTAGAGGCAGATGCATGACCAATAGCCAAGCATATTAACCATCACCAGTTGGAGCTCCATGAGAAGAAAGTACAGAGAGAGCAGTTTTCCTTCTACAGGAAAAGTTTCAGAGTCTTAATCAGCTGATTGTCAGGGCATAGCCTAAATCTTTTGATTTACAGACACTCTTATAGCCTTTACTTTTATAAGCACCCCATAAATATCAATATGCTTAATCATCTAATAAAGTAGGTACTATGACTGTCCCATTTTACAGATGAAAGAAGAGAGACAGTGAGGTGACATAACTACCCCAAGCTATCTAGTTTGTCAAGGTGGCATCAGAATACTACTTTGGTTGTATTGAATTATGTTATCTCTGGATTTTGAGATTTCTAAGAGTCTAAATCCCAGGTAAATCAGAACAGCAATGGTTGTTGCATTTCCCCCACCAGCATGCTCTCCTACCGGTCAGTTGACATCCGAAAGAGTTTGCAGTTGGAGGAGCTGCTTGCCAGGGAGCAGCTGGAGTACACCATTGAGGAGGAAGTGGCCAAGCAGACAATCCGAATGTGGTTGAAAAAGTGCTTAAAGCGCATCAGAGCCGTGAGTGGACCAGAAGCATCTGGGATTTTACTTTCTTTTTCAAGGGCTTCATGCACAAAGAGATTAGATCCTACTGTGATTAGTCTTATATCTCTTCTTCTTTCCTTAAACTTCTTTCTTCTTTCCTTAAACTTTCCTATGTCAACTTCATCCACTTATGATGGTCAGATGATGAGTCAGACCTTAACTCTACTCCAAATTTAGCTGTACCCTCTTCAGCAAAATCCATAAATTTACATAAATCACATTTTTATAATACAATGTGAATTTTTAAGAAGCAGTTTATTGAAAGGAAAATATTTATGCTGTGAATTTATTAAACTCAGCTGTTTAAACTGCCAGAAATCTCTACATATTGACTGGCAATTGAATTTACAAAACTACCTTTAAATTGTTGCTAAAGTTCCAGTTTATTGTTGATAATTTTGTGTGGTCTTTACTTAAAGACCACCTTTTGTGAGAGTTAAACAATCTGTTTTCTATTTCCTGAACTATAAGCTTATAAGATTCTCCAAATCATAAATCAATGAACTGTGTATTCAAACACAATTTACTGTATTTGTATATGCTGTTTACAGTAGGCATTTCTATTGGGTAATTAATTTTATGAATGCTTTTGATTTATGCTTTACACATGGGTAAAAAAATCAGGTTAATCACTAAACATTTATACATAACAGACTTTTAAAATCCTGTTTCTCAGAATACCAACTGCAGAAACATATCTTTCTATCAGACAAGAAAAGGGCCCTAGAGAAACAAAACACCACAATCCCCTATAGCCAGGCAGCTGTCACAACTGTCACAGCTAGTCCACCAAAGCTCTGCTAGTTCCAGGGATAGAATCTGCCTTCCAGAGGCCCTAAGGGAACTCAGAGAGTGCTGGTCTACCACTAGACTGCCATGGCCCCAGTATGTGCCAAGACAGATTGGCCTGCTGAACTGGCCTGTTCCAGTCGAGAACCAAGATAAGAATGAGAGTTTCACTTATCCACCCAAGGCTCTCTGCCCCTTACAACTTAGAAGAAAGGCGTGATCCACACTGGCTTGATGAGCACAGAATAAGAAGGAGGGAAAAACAGACTGCCAACAACATTAGTCATTTAAAAATTCTATTTTAAATAAAATACAAGCTACTATCCATGAACATTATCCCAATTGTTATGCATATGAAAATGGAAGGAGTAAGCAATTTCTAAATTTCCAAGCCTTTCTTTATAGCAGTGTGATAGTTATCAGGGAAATTAGTTAAAGGTCCTTAATTTGAAAGTTCCTAAGAGGTCACCAAGCCTACAGGGTCTTTGGAGAAGAGAGAAGAAAATATGACTTGACTGGTAGGGGCAGGGGGATTTTGGCCTGATTTTTTTATTCCTGAAAGAACAATTATATTTCTGCAGAAACAGCAGCAGTCATGCAGCATCATTCACAGCCTGAGAGAGAGCCAACAACAGGAGCTGAGCCGGTTTCTGAATCCCCCCAGTATTGAGACCACCCAGCCCAGTGAAGAAATGAACGCCAACAGTCAGGATAATAATACGCAACCTGAGGTATGGGTATGAGATGTCCTTCATTCAAGGATATTCCACACATTTTTTTAAAAGTAGGATAAATTGGTGTTGTTCACATAGCCATTTCAAACAAGGTAACAAAATATCTAATAAGAAGTTTACACATTAAAAACAATTAGAACATAATGATCCAGATTGTATATGTATCTTTTCTGTCCCTGAGTTATTTCAAAAGATTTTGATTTGTATGGCTATTCAAATTATATTAATGTCTTGGATTTAATAATTCTATTGATTTTTGTCTAAACAGTTAACATCACCATTGTAAGGACTTAATTTGAGTGGCTATATTATATGATTTAGGAGACATGGTTTGCCTCAAACTCTACCCTAAATGTTTTCTCTTACCAAGTCATAGACACTTTCAATAAAATCAGTGAAAATGTTTGAAATTGGCCTTCAACCTCCTTAAATAGACACACTGAGGATTTGTTCTTCCTCAGTTGAGCATGAGAAGAGCATGTGGAATTTGGGGATGATTAACTTGAGGATTTTCTGTTTAGTAGGGCGCAGCATATTTTTATTTCTAAATTCAATCTACATGTCCATAAAAAAACCACAGAGAGTCACCCATGTCCTGGAGAGCCTTGTGGTATGAGAAGCAGCTGGCAGTATATCCTGCGCTTTGTGAGGATGCATTTATGGATTGTGTGGCGATGAGCCCCCTGGCAGGATTAGGTTTCCTATTGTGTAGTGACACAGTCAGGGGCCAGCAATAAATAGTGAAGCCTCAGGCTTCATGGCCCAATGGAATGCTCCAAGGAACCCTTTTTATAGCCTAGATTTGAGCGGATTTCATGTTGTTGGCTCCCCAGCCTGGAGGAATCATCTGTCACTGATTACAGGGACTCGTTCAGGAGACAGTCAACAAAGAGGGACTGGGAGGTTTCTAAAATGGCCTGCCACCTATGTGCCCTGAGGATGGCTGTCAGTGCCTCAATGTGTGGGGCTGAGATAAGATCAGATAGTCAGATTGGGCTAATGAACCAGGGAAAGTGATGATTGCAGAGTTCTCTAGTTCTAGGTTAAAAAAAATATCCAAAACACCAAGAGGGAATATTGAAGCAGTGTGAAAACCAATATGCTGATAAGGAAGGATGAAGTGACGATAAACCAGAGAGTGAGGAAAGTGTGTGGAGAGTCTCAGCATTTTCCTTTGACTTTACTTTTAATTGGTATAAGTTTCAGTCTCCTCCAGGGCCCATCACAGCTCAGTCTGCAGAGACATTTCTTCCTGAAGGTCCAGGCATTGACCTTCCAGGTTGGCAAGAGTGTGCTTTCCCCAAACCAGTCAGTCCCTGCTGCCCCACTTTCCTTCCTGAATGCCACCATCCTTGGTCTAGGTTAATGGCTATCATTTGTGAAAGGAATGTGGCTGTGAGACACCCTTCTTAGAAGGGTGTCAAAGAAATGACACCACCTGGAGAGTCACACCTCCTTTCTTTACCATGTGCAGTGGTGACTCTCATTTTCCATGACTCCTTTTTATCCATTTTCACTTTTCCTTTCCCCATTGTTGACATGATGTATCCATATTTTCCCACTTGTTTCCTGTCATGTTTCTTTATTCTTTTCAATTACAGTTTACATTCAATATTATTCTGTATTAGTTCCAGGTGTACAGCATAGTGGTTAGACAGTCATGTACTTTGCAGAGTTGTTCCCCAATATTTCAAGTACCCACCTGGCACCATGCACAGTTAGTTCAATATTACTAACTATATTTCCTATACTGCCCTTTACATCCCAGTGACTATTTTATAACCACCAATTTGTACTTCTTAATCTCTTTACCTTTTTCACCCATTCCCTCAAGCTCCCTTCTGACATCAGTCTGTTCTCTGTATCTACGAATCTGTTTTTGTTTTGCATGTTTGTTTATTTTGTTCTTTCAGTACCACACACAAGTAACATTATATCATATTTGTCTCTGTCTGACTTAGTTCATATAGCATAATATCCTTTGCTCCATTCATGCTTTTGCAAAAGATAAGATTTCATTCATTTTTGTGGCCAAGTAGAATTTTGTTGTGTAAATGTGACACAACTCTTTTTACCCATTTGTCTATTGACAAGCATGTTTTCTTCCTTTCTTAAAATAAAACAAGGGTTCAGGCCAGTGCAGAAAGAAGCAGGAGAGCACAGTGTTAAGAAAATAAGCAAACATCTAGAACAGGAACAGAACCACAGAAATAGAGATCACATAGAGGGATAGCAACAGGGGAGTGGAAGGAGGAGAGGGGGGAAAGGTATAGAAAATAAGTAGCATAAATGATAGGTAGAAAACAGATGGGGGGGCAGGAATAGTATGGGAAATATAAAAGCTAAAGAATTGATGACACATGGACATGAAATAAAGGGGGGGAATGTGTGTGGGAGAGGGTGGGCAAGGTGGAGGGGAATAAAGGGGGGAAATGGGACAACTGTAATAGCATAATCAATAAAATATATTTTAGAAAAAAAGAAAGAAAATAACTGCCTTTTTCTTCCCCATGCAGACAAGCAGCCAGCAGCAGCTTCTGAGCCCCACTCTGTCAGACAGAGGAGGGAGTCGGCAAGACGCAGCAGATGCTGGGAAACCCCAAAGGAAGTTTGGGCAATGGCGTCTGCCCTCTGGTATGTACATCACTCCCTTTCCCCATTGACTGAGGCATTTTAAAGGTATTGACAGTATGTGAGTTTGGGATCTTGGGTTTCAAAATACAGGTGTGGATCTACAGTTATTTATAGACATAAAAATATATCTCCTTATCAAAAATATTTTCATCAAAATAACTTCTCTCAATAGAACTATATTGGCTCTCATTTTTAGTTACCATGGTTAGAAGGCAGTGCTTAACAAAGAGATATATCATAGCCAAGATCTAAAAGGAAAATATTTCCAAGGGCTTCCTGTGTGCATTCAAGGTATTTGCAAACTGGAAAAATTTATTTAATCTAAGAAGTGTGCAGATATGATCATTCAGAAAATGCCACAGCTCTCAAAGAAGGAATAAAACTTAAATGCTATGATATGATATATGATACATTAGTGCTATGTTACTTTACGGTATACCAGTCAGTATTATAAGTGCATTGAGTGTGTTCCTCAGTTAATCTTCACAATTATATTCTTTTCCACATTCAGTAAGAGAATCCTTTTTCTAAGGGAACATGGGGCTTTGGAAAGCCAGGACAATCCCACTAAGGGCACTCAGGAGTAGAGGGGGAACAATGATCTGCACAGCCCATTACCCTTCATGCTTGGTTTTCTCTGTGAATATCTGAGTCCACAATAAAATAGGGGCTTCCTAATGCTCTTCGATTGCTCCACTTCTTCAGCTTAATCCAAATGAGAAGGTGGATGATACTGCAAATTCTTCTGTTCCACAAAGCAGAAAACAGTATCTTAGATTTTGAGGGTAAAAGCTGTTTGGTGGACCTTAAAGGAAAATATCTTATTTCATATCCAAGAGTTTATTATTTAGGGATCAGAGAAACCTAGCTTTCACCTGGTAAAGCAAAGCTGGAGTGATGGGAAACGAAATTGAGTACCTGGTGGGGCCATGGTATGAAAGGCTATAAATTACAGGCTGAGTGCTTTCAGCTTCATCTTATAGGCTCTTAGGAATCAGTAAAAGTTTCTGAGCAAGACATGGTATTTGGAATTCGTGCTTTAGGAAGAATGACTTGGCAACAGAATAGAGAGTGAATTTTCTACTGCTGAGCATGGAAACAAGATTAGGAGCCAAAGGATGTTATAATAGTCTGGGCATGAGGCAATGACATGGCCAAAACTGGTGACAGTAATCCAGATACTGGACAAGTAGGAAAGATGACCCAGGGAAAATGCACAGTCCTTGGTCTTCATATAAATGGATAACAAAAAGTATGGTGTCAAAGTATATGCAATGACCCACCCCTCAGTGGCCCCAATGTCAGAAATGGTGATAACTAAAGAAACATGCTATTGGGGACATGCTTAGTTTGTAGAGGCAAAAAGGCAAGAAAAATAGCATTTTAAAAGACCATCAACAATGCACTAAGGTGCTATGTACTACAGTGCTATGCTATGTGTTTTCTTCTTTTTTATCCTTTTTTCTCTTTCCCTTTTTATTTTACTTTTTATTTAAAAGGTATATATTTAAAGTATACAATGTGATGGTTTGATTATCATGCATTATGAAAAGATTACTGTATTAATATATAAGCATCAGCTCACATAGTTACCATTTTTTTCTGGGTGGCGAGAACACTTAAGATCTACTCTACCAGTAAATTTCAAGTTTATAGTACGGCAGTATTAACTATGCTGAACTTAATTCATTTTACATAACTGAAACTTTGTACACTTTGACCATCTTCTCATTTTCCATATTTCCCAACCCTGGTAACCATTATTCCACTCTCTGCTTCTGTGAATTTTGATATTTTTTATATTCTATAAATAAGTGAGATCATATAGTATTTTTTTCTGTATCTGGCTTATTTTACTTAGCATAATGTCCTTCATATTTATATATGTTTTGTGAATTACAGGACTCCTTTCTTAAACTAGAATATTTTGTTATATATATACATACCACAATTTCTTTAACCATTTGTCCTTTGAAGGGCATTTAGGTTGTTTCCATATCTTGACTATTGTAACACCACAATAAACATGGGGGTACAGATATCTCTTCAAGATACTTTATTTCCTTCAAATGTATATACACAAAAGCAGGAATCTTGGATTATACGGATTCTGCTATGCATTTTCCTTAGGACATCTCATTTAATCTACTTTAATTCTCACAATTGTCCAATGAGGAAATTTGCATTCTCTTCATTTTACAATTGAGGACATGAATTTTGAGACATAAACTTGCCATAGACTGTATCAACAGGTCACAGAAAGGGGATCCAAAACCATGATGCTATCATCACACAAAAACTCATCCCAAAGCTGAGTCTTCATACACACTTCTTTAGTGGGATTCATGGATTGGAAAGGCATATTCCCTGAGCAAATTCTAAATATGTCCCAAAATCATTCCTTCTTCACTGATGGTATACTTCAGTTCATTTTTACAAAAAAAAAATATTTACCCACATAATTATTTCCCTACTTTCTGCATTCCTTCTTCTCCCCTCACTGTCAATTATACTGTCCTTTCCTTTTTTTTCTTTATATATGTAATACTAATGAGCACTGACTCTCGCATATTTCTGTGACACTTATATTTGCCCAAATTGGAGCTTCCATTGATTACTTTTTTAGTTTTTGTAGTTATCTCAAAGTGCAAGGAGGCAAGCTGCATCTTTTTTCAAATAGTATTACTAGTTGTCCATGAACATAATTTTAAAGTCTATTGTGAATATAAAGAATCGAATGCTGAAAGGGTTTCATATTCAACATCTGGGGTAGAACTTGTTCACCAAAAGCATTATATGAGAATGTCATGGTTTTTCAGGAATGACTTGCTCGAGAGTAATATAATATGTTGATAAGACTTTTGTTATTTCCTCAGCACCAAAACCAATAAGCCACTCAGTGTCTTCAGTCAACTTACGATTTGGAGGGCGGACAACAATGAAATCTGTAGTGTGCAAAATGAACCCCATGACTGATGCAGCTTCCTGTGGTTCTGAAGTTAAGAAGTGGTGGACCCGGCAGTTGACTGTGGAGAGTGATGAAAGTGGAGATGACCTTCTGGATATTTAGGTGGAAACCAATGCAGATTTCAGTCTAATGGTGAAAACTATTTTTAAATATTTTCTTCTATTGTCCAGTCAGCAATCCATAATTAATACATAGCTGAATTCCAATTTGTCCTCCATATAAAGGCATAAAAACTGGTTATTACCACATGTTCAAGAAAATGTGCATAATGGCAATATTAGTAATATTAGAAACTATACTAATATCAGATGTAGATTGTTCAGAAATTTCATGTATTCTATCTATGTAAACTAAAGCATATATTCAATATGCTCTTATATATTATTACCACCCCTGAGAGAGTGCTAAGCCCAAAGTGGCTAATATTTATGGTACGGGAGCTACAGATTTAGTTTACATTTTTCCCAATTCTACTAGAAAATTTATCTTGGAAGAATATGTTATTTACAATTGATCTGAAAAGGTCAGCACTGAGCTCATGCTAAAATGATAGTAGTTTTACAAACTACAGATTCTGAATTTTAAAAAGTATATCCTTTTTCTCATGTAATTTTTTAATATATATAAGATATTTAGAGATTAGAAGTCAATTTCTGTCTTCAGTCACTCTAATGAAATTGATGCTTGCTTCCAAGAGAATTGTATGCAGGTACTAGGGAAAGAAATTGACCCAAGGAACTAACTGATTTGAATCCAAATCTTATGGAAATAGATATGTAAAGTTGTTGAAATTTCTTTTTTTTTAAGATTTTATTTATTTACTTCTAAAGAGAATGGAAGGGAGGGAGAAAGGAAGGGTAGAAACATCAATGTGTGAGAAATACATAAATCAGTTGCCTGTAGCATGGCCCCCAATTGGGGACCTGGCCTGCAACCTGGGCATGTGCCCTGACCTGGAATTGAACTGATGACCTTTCAGTTTGCAGGTCGATGCTCAATACACTGAGCCATACCAGCCAGGGCAAGGTGTTGAAGTTTTTAAAAAGTATTTTAATAATTGAATCTAGAAAAAAAGAATAAAACAATTCAGTTTATTTTTAAAAATTGGCATGCGTGATGCTATCATTTGCTTTACTTTTTACCTAAGGATGTCTATTTTGCCATAAATTAACAAATATATTATGAGTTGATCCCAACACATCATCATTGTCTTTAATTCCAAATGACTCCCCTGCTACCTGAATGTGCTATGGAAATAATGCTATTCTACAAAATCTTCCTCTGAACTCAAGAGTTTAAGTATCCCAAAACCCAAATGCATTTGTGTTCTATGGGAAGATTAAAATGCAAAGTGATTAAAAGCACTGTTGGTCCACTAATGCTGAGTCAATCTAATAGAAGTGTGTTTGGGCCTTTACCTATATTATTCTTGATTGAAGATTTGTGTTTAGATTATTTCTTTTAATGGAGTGATTATCTCAGTATCCTATAGGAGTTCACCCAACCCCAGTTGCTTTATTTTTCTCTGTATAACATTCTTAAAATAGTCAAATGTCACATTCTTTCTGTATAACAATTGTAACATTGTGGTGATAGTCTATTGTTTATATGATTGTGCTGATAAGATAATGGGCAATTAAAGTCAGTGCAACTGAAAGGAAAATATTTGTTTTTATGTTCATTCAGAGTTTACTTTTTATACATAATAAAATGTAGTAAGTTCTGACTTTGTAAAGTAATTTACTCTGAGTTGATCATTGCTAACCCCTTTTCTTGTGCATGAGGGGAGAGAACTTGTGTAGGGCCACTAGATTGCTGGCACATTGCGAACTCTGTATTTGGATATTCTGCCTATAATTAGTTGGCAAAAGCTCTATCCCTGGTATTTGCTTCAACTCAGCACCTAACCCAGAATGTTCCTTTCACGTTTGTGCCCATAAGACTGAATACCCTGTACCTTCCAAACCGGTAATAAAGCAGAAAAGGATCTTATATGACCAGGGCATGGGTCTTTACTGTGCATGAAAACCATATTTTTTTCTTTTTTGGCTCATTACACTTGAATAACATGATTTCATTCTCACAAAACTGCTGAGCTCTTCCTGAAATGTTTGTAATTGATATTCAGCAGAACATTGCTGTTGTTCATTCTGCAGTGAAATGAGGGGCATAATGACAATGCATTTAAAAACATATCACCTTATGTTTTCAGTTAACTGAAACAGCCAGACAAGTCCTGTGGAACTAATTTCTGCTATTTTCTTGAAGCCAGTAGAGCAGAGAGCAAGCCAAGAAAAAACTGTTATACTCTTTTTAATTTTTTATAAACATATAAACAGTCCATTTATGCAGATGGGAAAACTCTGGCCACAATGTTCCCTGGTCCTTACGGAGGCCAGACACTAATAGTAATCCTGTCACCATGCTACACACTGCCTTTAATTAAAGGACACTTTTGTTTCCAAGGGCACCAGAAAGCATAAAAGATGGAATACTTGACACAGAACTTTCAAGGGGAACAGACCACACATGAATTGCACATATGGCAACTCAAGGAGACTCAAAGGGAACAAGAATAGAGAAAATGGCCAGATCGATGCTATTCACACTATTCTCAGTGGTGGTTCAAGAGCAACACTCATTGGCAGTGACTGGTCATTTATGCCCTACCCAAGATGAATAAGACAGGCATGTAGAAGAAAAACCAGAGTCTTAAAGCATGAGTCAAAAGCTGTTCCTATAGCCAGATAAATTATGTATTTGCTTATTTCTCTGTAGAAAGTGACATATACTGTAGATAGGTGGTTTTCAATATTAGCAGTGACACTCTGTTTTCAAGCAGTCTTTTAATGGATTCCAAAATATTAACCAGGCAAAAGGAGGCAGACTGAGTTGAAATTAGAATAAAGATGAGAACCCCACTCACATGGCCTCTTCTCACTCCCTGATATGGATTGAGTTGTGTCCTTCTGGAAGATATGTTGAAATCCCAACCCCTGATACCTGAAATGTAACCTTATTTTGGAATAGGGTCATTGCAGATGTAATAAGTTAAGCTATGGTGGAATCACACTAGAGTAAGATAGGCCCTCAATCCAGTATGACTAGTGTCCTTAATAAGATGATGAGAGAGACACACAGGGAGGAAAAAGCCACATGAAAACACAGACACAGAGGGAAGACAGCCACCTGAAGACAGAGACAGAGATTGGAGTTTTATGGCCACAAGCCAAGAAACACCTGAGACTACAAGAGACTGCCCTCACAGTTTGGGAGGAAGCATGGCCCTGCCAGCACCTTGGTCTAGAACTGGAACTGTGAGATAATAAATTTCTGTTAAGTCACTCTAGTTTGTAGTAATTTTTTACAGCTGCCTTAAAAAATTAAGACATCTCCCAAATCCACTCCAACCCCCAAATATGGCCTGAACCATCCTAGTGCTCCAGGGAATCCAGTTTGAAAAACACTAGTATAGATCAAAAATAATGAGTTTTGGAGTCAAATGGATTTTTCAAGTCCTGAATTTACTGGTTACTCCTTACTCAATCTTGGATGAGTTCCATATTCTCTCTGAATCAAAATCTGGCTTCCTGTTTCTAAAAAGACAGAAGTAAATTTGCTCACTTCATTTACCTGACAGGTTCACAAAATCTGCTAGGTGGGTTTAGTCTGAGCTGATGTACAACGTACCCCAAATCGTAACTAGCCATTTAACCTTCCAACCAAAATACCCAGTTGACCAATGGTCAAGTGGCTTATCTTTCTGTCTACCAGAGCAGGTTTTCAGCTTGAAGCAGGCCTGTGTTTTGGAAAAAAAATGATCTGACATTATATCAAGTTGTGGCATTCCAATCTCTGAGTGAGACTATGTTTGCTACCTAAACCATTGAATATTTCTAATCTTTAAGAGTGAGCAGAAGAGTTGTGGCTTGCTGGAATTCATTTCTAAGACCAAGGGAATGTTACTGAAACAATTTTAAACAGTTGGTAGAGAGCAAGAAGTAGAGCTTGTTTTAAATATGTCATGAGTTGCTTGGGCTTACTTAGTATTCCAATTATACATGTTAAATTGAAGATGTTTGTTAGAATTCCAAGAGGAGAATATAGATACAATACAGTGGTTGAATAGACTGGCTGAAAGTCCACAGAGAGGGATTCACGTTTGGGACCATCAGCATAGAAATGGTGTTTAAAGCTATGAACTGGATGAGATAATGTAAAGTGTGAATATAGAAAAGAAGGGAGCTCTGAGGGTCTGTATTAGTTTCCTTGGGTGCCATGACAAAGTACGACAGACTGAGTGGCTAAACTCTAAAATATATTGCCCCATAGTTCTGGAGGCTAGATGTCCAGAATCAAGGTGTTGGCAGGACTGGTTTCCTCTAATTTGCAGGGGTGTCCAATCTTTTGGTGTCTCTGGGCCACATTGGAAGAAGAGTTGTCTTGAGCCACACAATAAATACACAAACACTAATGAAAACTGATGAGCAAAAAAAGATTTTAAGTAAATTTATAATTTTGTGTTGGGCCACATTCATAGCTATCCTGGGCCACATGCAGCCCATGGGCCATAGGTTGAATTCCCCCACCAGTTCAAGGCCTCTCTACTGGCTAACAGATAGCCATCTTCTTCCTGTATCTTCACACATCTTTCCTCTGTGTTTGTGCTTTTGTCTCTTCTTATAAATTCACCAGTCATATTAGATTAGGACCCACCCATATGACTTTATTTTAACTTAGTCACTTCTTTAAAGGCCCTAACTCAGTCATGTTCTGGGGTACTGGGTTTTAGGACTTTAACATACGAACTTCAGGGGACAGAGTTGAGCCCATAATAGTCTGTCTCCCTAGTAGTGGTACATATTAGAATAGCAGTTCAGAAGACAAAAAGAGGCCTTGAGCATGCTTATACCTTAACCAGGACACTCAACTCTGAGTTTTCTCGCTTCTTAAAAGTCTACAAACAGACAAGATCAACGTTTTCAGACTTAGTAGAAAGGTCCAGTTTTCCAAGTCAGTATGTGGAAAGAGACAGCCATCAAAACACTGATACATTTGATCCCTATGTGCAGCCTGGAAACTCACAGCTAGAAACCTTCTCCCCCATCAGCTCAGCTCAGGTTCTTACTTTCATGTGGTATCACTCCCACACTACTACCTCTAAAAATTACATATTGATCTTATACCTATTAGAATGACTGTTATCAAAATAATAATAATAATAAGAGACTTCCACCAAGATGGAGACATAGGTGGAAGCACTGCACCTTCTCACACAACTAAGTTTAAAAACAACACAGTTTTAGCAACAAAAATGCAGCCAAACCATAGAAAATTGGAATACACAGAAGTCTGACAACGACGAACCCTTCAGCCAAACTGATAAACCAATGAAGGAGCGAGCAGTGAGACTGACCCAGCAGACCCCAGGGGCAGGAAGCAGCAGAGGGAAACGCCATTGTCCCTCTCTGACCCCGCCCCCACATACAGCATCACAAACCAGCGACCTGGGTGGCCCCGCCCTGGTGAATAACTAAGGTTCCACTCCTCATACATAACAGGCACAAACAGATCAAAACATGGCTCAAGAACAACTCAGAGCCCCAGAGCTGATAAATCTAAGCAATGAAGAAATAGCCAAACTTTCAGATGCACAGTTCAAAGCACTGGTGATGAGGATGCTCACAGAACTGGTTGATTTTAGTCACAAAGTAGAGGAACATATGAAGGCTAAACTAATTGAAATGAAGGGAAATACACAGGAAACCAATAGCAATAGAAAGGAAACTGGGACTCAAATCAAAGGAGTGGACCAGAAGGAGGATAAAAATTGACCAAACAGAAAAGGATGAAGAAACAAGAATTCAAAAAAAATGAGGAGAGGCTTAGGAACCTTCAGGACATCTTTAAACATTCCAACATCCAAATTATAGGGGTACCAGAAGGGGAAGAGGAACAGCCATGAGGGGAAAACTTACTTGAACAAATAATAAAGGAGAACTTCCCCAATCTAGCAAAGGAAATAGTCTTCCAGGAAATCCAGGAAGCTCAGAGAGTCCCAAAGAAGTTGGACTCAAGAAGAAACACACCAAGGCACATCATCATTATATTAGCCAAGATTAAAATGAAGGAGAGAATCCTAGAAGCAGCAAGAGATAAGGGGACAGTCACCTACAAAGGAGTTCCCATCAGACTGTCAACAGATTTCTCAAAAGAGACCTTACAGGCAAGAAGGGGCTGGAAAGAAGTATTCCAATTCATGAAATCCAAAGACCTACATCCAAGATTGCTCTATCCAGCAAAGCTTTCATTTAGAATGGAAGGACAGATAAAGTGCTTCTCAGATAAGATCAAATTCAAGGAGTTCATCATCACCAAGCCCTTATTATATGAAATGTTAAAGGGACTTACCTAAGAAAAAGAAGATAAAAAAGATGAACAGTGAAAGGACAGCAAACTCACAGTTATTAACAACCACACCTAAAACAAAAGCAAACTGAAAGGACAGCTAGATCAGGAGCAGAAACATAGAAATGAAGATCACATGGAGGGTTAGCAACAGGTGAGTGGGAGAAGGAGAAGGGGGGAGAAGGTACAGAAAATAAGTAGCATAGATGGTAGGTAGAAAATAGATAGGGGGAGGGTAATAATAGTATGGGAAATATAGAATCTAAAGAACTTGAGACAAGTGGTCATAAACTAAAGGGGGAATGGTGGGGGGAGGGGGTGTGCAGAGTGGAGGGGAATGAAGGGGGAAATAGAACAACTGTAATGGCATAATCAATAAAATATATTAAAAAAACATTAACTCTCTAAAAAATAATAATAATAAATAAAATAACCCTAAAAATAAGCAAAAGCAAAAAAACAACAAAAGAGCACATGTTAGCTAGGATGTGAAGGAATTGAAACCCTAGTGCATTGTTTGTTGGTAGGAATGTAAAAGGCTGCAGCCACAATAAAAAACAATATGGAGTTTCCTCAAAAAATTCAAAATAGAATTACTGTATGATCCAGCAATACTACTTCTGGGTATTTATTCTCTCAAAATTGAAAGCAGTGTCACAAAGAGATATTTTTGTACAGTCCTATTTATGGCAGTATCATTCACAATAGCCTAAAGGTGAAAAAAACCCAAATGTCCATTGATAAATGAATGGTTAAACAACATGTACATGAGTGCAACAGAATAGTATTCAATCTTAAAAAGGAACTTCTGATACATGCTACAACATGGATGAACCCTAAGGACATTATACTAAGTGAAATAAGCTAGTTACAAAAGGAAAAATTCTGTATGATTCCACTTGTACAAAATATCAGGAGTAGTAAAACTCATGGAAACAGAAAGTAGAATGGTAGCTTCCAAGGACTGGAGGAAAGGCCAGTTATTGTTTAATAGCTATAGAGTTTCAGTTTTGTAAAATGTGAAAGTTTTTGAAATTTATTGCACAAAATGTGAATATACTATTGAACTGTACATTTAAACATAGTTAAAATAAATTTTATACTGTATATATTTTACTAAAATTTTAACAAATTTAAAAATACATCCTATCACCTTATCCCAAGAGCTACTCACCAAACTGAAACAATTCCAATACCACCCTTAAATTATGCTTCCATATATGCTCGCATTCTATACTGGATCAGTTCACCCATTTATTTTGTTTTGTTGTTGCTTTTTTTACTGAGGTATAGTTGACATATCACATTATATTAGTTTCAGGTGCAGAACACCATGGTTCAATATTTGTATTTATTTTGAGATGATCACCACAATATGTGAAGGTAACATCTGCTGCCACACATAGTTATAATTTTCCTTACTTATGATGAGAACTTTTAAAATTTACTCATTTAATAACATTTATGCAACACATAGAGGGCAAATATTAACTAAATCTACCATGCAGTATGTTACATTCCCATGACTTTTTCCTTTTATAACTGGAAGTTTGAGTCTTTTGATCCATTTTATGCATTTTGCTCACCCCCACCTCTGGCAACTACCAATTTTTTCTCTGTATCTATGAGTTTGGTTTTCATTTGTTTGTTTGTTTGTTTGTTCATTTTTAGGTTTCACATGCAAGTGATATCATATGGTATTTGTCTTTTTCTCACTTATTTCACTTAACATGCTGGTAATGCCCTCAGGATCCATTCATGTTGTAACAAATAGCAGTTACCTGGTTTAAAGATAATAATTTATTATTTTATTCCAATGCTGCATATCACCCACCCAACTTAAAAATTCTTTTGTAACATGCCTAGTGAATATCAAAATCCTATTTGAATGTTTAGAGGGCTGGCATCATTGTCCATTGAGTTAAGCCATGGACAGTTTTTGTTAGAGACAGATTTAAAGTTGTTTTTCATTCTCCCTTCATAGACAGTCATGCAACATCAATGTCAATTTTTAAGGCTAGCTTATAGAATCAACCAGCTTTCAAAAGGAATTATGTAGCTTTATTGTCTTCTGCTCACAAACTGATGTGTGTCATTCCATTTTCTATAGATATAGTTGGTGCTTCCAAAACAACACTCAGTGTAAACACTGACATTTGAACTAGTGTTTGATTTTTTTTTGGTGTTGAGTTTTATAGGTTCCTTATAAATTTTAGATTTATAACCTCTATATCACCTCTATATCAGAGGTGATATAGAGGTTATAAATCTCTTACCAGACTTATTGGTGAATATGTTCTCTTATCAGACTTATTGGTGAATATGTTCTCCCATTCTATGGGTTGCCTTTTCATTTTGTTGATGGTTTTGTGCCAAACTTTCTAGTTTGATGTAATCCCATTTATTTTCTTTTGTTTCCCTTGCCTGAGGAGGTATATCACATAAAATATTGTTATGAGCAATGTCCAAGATTTCACTGCTTATGTTTTCTTCTAGGATTTTTATGATTTCAGATCTAACACTTAAGTCTTTAATATATTTTTAATTTATTTTTGTGTGTGGTATAAGAAGGTGGTCTAGTTTTATTTTTCTGCATGCATCCATCTAATTTTCCGAACATCATTTATTGAACATGCTATCTTTAGCCCATTGTATGTGTTTGCTTTCTCTATTGAATATTAATTGAGTATAAAGATGTGGGCTTATTTCTGCACTCTCCATTCTTTTCCATTGATCTATGTGTCTGTTTTTATGCCAGTACCATGATGTATTGATTACTATGGTCTTAAAGTATAGTTTGATATTAAGTAGCATGATTCCTCTAACTTTTTTCTTCCTTCTTAGGATTATAGTTTCTATGCAGGGCATTTCAGAGTTCTATACAGATTTTTAAAATATTTTTTTTAGTTATGTGAAATATGTCACAGAATCTTGGTATACATTGCTTTGGGTATCATGGACAATTTAATGATGTTGATTCTTTCTATCCATGAACATGGTATGTGCTTCCACTTATTTGTATCTTCTTCAGTTTCTTCAGTGTCTTATAATTTTCTGAGCACAGATCTCCTAAATCCTTGGTTAGGTTTATTGCTAGGCATTTTATTATTTTTAAAGCAATTGTGAATGGGATTGTTTTATCAATATCCCTTTCTATTTGTTTAAAACAAACAATCCAATTAATAAATGTACAAAGGACCTGAATAGACATTTCTCCAAAGAAGACATACAGATGGCCAATAGACATATGAAAAGATGCTCATAGGAGAAATACAAATTAAGACCACATTCTCACATCAGTCAGAATGGCTATCATCAATAAAGCAACAGGTGCTGGTGAGGATGTGGAGAAAGGGGAACCCTTTTGCAAACTGGTTGGAATGCAGACTGGTGCAGCCACTGTGGAAAGCAGTATGGAGATACCTCAAAAATTGAAAATGGATCTGCCTTTTGACCCAGTGATCCCACTTTTGTGAACATATCTGAAGAAATCCAAAACGTGAATTTGAAAGAACATAAGCACTCCTCTGTTCATTGTAGTATTATTTACAATTACCATGATTTAGAAGCAGCCCAAGCATCCATCAGTAAATGAGTAGATAAAATAACTATGGGGTATTTACATGATGGAATACTACTCAGCCATAAAAAAAGAAAAAAATTACCCTTTGCAACAGCATGGTTGGACCTGGAGAACATTATGCCAAGTGAAATAAGCCAGTCCAAGAAAGACAAATGCCATATGATTTCATTCATATGTGGAATCTAGTTAACAAACTAAACTAACAAGGAAAATAGAGACAGATTCATAGAGAGCAGGATGACAGCTATGGAAGGAGGGGAGGTTAGGAGATGAAGGGATTGAGCAAAAAAGGAAAAAGGACACATGGACATTGACAGCAGTGTGGTGATTGTGGGGATAGGGGGATGTAAGAGGGACAATGGTAATGGAAAAAATACAGTGCAAAAATAAGTTAAAACAAAAAAACAGTGTTTGAACAATCAACTAGGTACCACATCCTGGCCAAATCAACATACATGAATTTAACTGTTCCAAATATCATTTTATTACTTGTAGTTGGTTAGTACAACCTGAGGTATGGTCTCTCATCTGCCTACAGAATCCAACTAGTTCTTTTTCTCCAAAACAACAAGCAAGGAATTGATTTTATTCTCTCGGCTTCTGGCATGGCAAGAAAGGAGAGAAAGAAGACTAAGAGAGAAAAAACTGACTTAGTTTTCAATGTTTGATGCCAAGGTATTTATCCTAATTCAAAATCTGTGTCCACAGACTTCAGAGATACATCACTCCCACAGGTACAGTCTTGACTTCTCTGTCTTAATTGGTCCCAGAAGCATTAGAACAGTTATCTTAGGATATATCAGACTCCAGGCATTGCCTTCTCTTTCTTTTTTTTTTTAGTTGTTGTTCAAGTACAGTGGTCTCCAATTTCCTGCCACCACTTTCCCCCACCCTACCCACCCCCACCTCCCACCCCCAACCCTACCCCCTTTGGCTTTGTCCATGTGTCCTTTATACTTGTTCCTTGACAATCCTTCCCCTTCTTTCACCCATTATCCCCCTCCCCACTCCCCTCTGGATACTGTCAGTGTGTTCTTTATTTTGATGTCTCTGGTTATATTTTGCTTGTTTGTTTCTTTTGTTGATTAGGTTCCACTTATAGTCTGCATTTCACATTAGAAATATCACATAGGTCATAGGGCCCTACTTGATGAATGATTGGAAGCTCAGCAACACAACAGTCAACTAGGAAACATCAGGCTGGCCACAGGTTGGCAACATATTCCACATATCACAGGAAAAACTGTCTCATTGAACTCGATTCTTTCCTGTACTGCCAGGAGACATTCAGCAGTGGCTCTCCCAGGTACAGAAGAGAGAAAAACCTCATTCTCTTCCTCTCAAAGTCATGATACAGCAGAGAGTCTGTGCTCCCTTGACACCTTTGGTGGGACTCACAGATTAACTGAAACATCCCTCATGGATTCATTGCCAGGGGTGTGTTGGCCTCTTCTTGCAAATCATCTTTTCCTGACCTTTGTATAGGGCGTTAAACTGCCCCACTGCAGACACCTGCCTTTGCTTCCATCCTGGCCCTCCTTCCTGTGGCATCACTGGCTACAGAGAATGCCTCACTTCTGTGTTTTACCAGCTGAGCTTCAGAGCCAATGCCATGTATTATCTCAAATTGGGTATTTCTTTTGACCCATTGACCTCTTTTTCAGGATAATGAAAATGGGTCTTGCTTAGAGTCAGGTCAATAGATGACTGGGAATTCTGTGAAGCCCTAATGAGCACAGTCTGAAGGTTCTGGTTATATTGTCACCTCTGACAACTTGCTTGTACCAAAATGTCATACTACCAGCCTAGCTCTCTCATCCAGGGGTCCTGTGGCCTGAGTAGGGTCTCCACACTCCTGCAATTGACTCTCATACCTTGATCTAACTGTTAATTAGATGCCTCATTTCTTGGCCTGTGTATAATCTTGAGCCATCTGCTTATTGATCACCTCTTTCAGAATATATTGGGTTTTAAGGGACCTAGCCAGAAAAGCAAGTAATGTTGCAGGTAGCTCAGTGAGAAAGTTTCTGTAGAGAAAACTGGAGAGTATCTAATACATGATGACCCACAGTCACACATATGAATCAAAAAGCTATAGAAATATTGGTTATAAAAGTCATAAATTATCATCATTATAAAGCAATGTAATAATAAAATTCAGAAATTCTACCTAAAATACTTCCACTATAGTTGGTATTGCAGAAAAAAATAATGTCTGAAATGGGCCAACAAGCTATACAGTTTCTGAGACCACTATCCAAGTATCAAAGAGCTAATTGCCCACTTTCGAGGCAATCCTGACTCCTTCTTCTCCAGTCCAGGTTGTGTCTCAATTCCACACAATACCATAAAATTTTTTAGGGCAAGGGTAACCTGTCCATCTCTGTACCTCCAACATCTATCTCTATATAGTATACTGACATGTGTGTGGTTATATGCACTGCTCTTTAGGTGAACAGAATCAAATTGCTTTGGATTATTTTAACTAACCTCTAAATAAAAATGTTTTATATCCCAAACAAAGTGTCTGCAACCAGGAAGATTTCTCATTTTTGCAGCCTGAATTCCAGTTTCTTCCCTCCCTTTGTGAGACACAGGTGACTTGTTCCTTGGTTAAGATAAAACACCAGTGTAAACAAGGCAACATAAATGCCCATGGAACACCAGATGTTGTTTGGTATTGCTTTTCCTTTCTTATGAAAAAAACTTTATTCCAGAGACCCTAACAGAGTGCAATGTTTCAAGAGCACAGAGAAAAGCCAGAGGAACCCCATGTGGAATAGGCAGGGCCTGGAGTAAGGGCCACAGTTCAACCCCCCACCTTAGTAGGTGTCGTACTCAGATTGTGGGTGACCAAAACTGGTGACAGGAGACTGCTTTTTAACCTTAGCCTGTGACCTGTCAGATAAAAACCAAACTCTCACTTAGGTAAGGAAGGACTCTATTTGAAAAGATTATGGCAATAAGAAGAATTCTTCGACCACAAGATTACCTCAAACTGGTTGGGTGGGTGGGGATGGATGGCATGATTGAACAGTTGAGAAGGAAATGTCCATCCCTGAGGTTAGCCAAGTCTTCAGAAGGGCCTTAAAAAGCAGCCATTCCACATTTTGATGCTGGCTCAGGCTTAGGGTAGGTCAAGGTACAGAGGCATGGGAAAAGGAGAGAAGTCTGAGTAACATTTGACTAAGTCAAGCTAACAGATATTTTGTGTCAATTGGTCAGATAGTTCAATTAATCACTCATGTGGCAAAAAATGGGAAATGGAAGCTTTTGAAATAGAGAAATAAGGAGGTCACCAGTGAGTCACATCTAAGTCATACGGGTAGGATGCTTCTTTTCAGTAAGTCATTTTTCAGTCACAAGAGGTTGGAGGAATTTCTGACCACCACTATTTCCAGGAGCACAGGGCAGATCTTCCAGAGGTCATTTCACCTGTTAGGGCTTTTCTTTTCTCTCTCATCAAATCATAATGGAATGATAACTGCTTTACCTGCCTTTCATGGAGATGGTGAGAATCAAATAAGTTGTCTTAGTAAGCATATTCTATATCCTGTAAAGCATATGTGAATGCCTGCTATTATCATCTCTAATCATGGCTATTCAGCTGTATGTTCACAAAGGCTTTCAGAGATCCCCATTGCTTTCATTCTATTCATAAAATTTCCATTCTTCACAGCCAGAGATAATGAGTTGGCTGCATGGGAGGCAGTGGTGGGATATCCTGAGGACCCCACGGTATACCTCAAGATGTGGCATGATTTCCCCTCTGAGCCCATCTCAGTCTGCAGAGGATTACAAAAAATTGTAGAATTTCATAAAGGCATTGTCTAATACAAAATGGTAGATAAAACAAACATTTGTGAGAGTCTATATCACCAGAGATCAGAGTTCTTAAATCACTTTCCTTCCAGGGTTTTTTGTAGCTCCCAACAGAAGATCAAACCACTGTCTAGAGCCCCTACCTAGCAGCAGGTGTCACATCTGCATGGCTTCAGAAGTGTGAATATTGCTTCCTTCAGCTAGATAAAGATGCCTGCTGAGCAAAGCTTTCTCAGAAACCCAAGGAAGAAAATTAATGCCCCTGGAAGAGAAAGGGGAAAATCTATAGAAAGGAGAAATGAGTGATATGTGATGCAATTTAAAGATCTCCCCTCCCCAAAGCAATTGACTCAAAAGAGAGTGAAACCTAAAAACCTCTAGTAGGAAAGGTGAAGACTGAACAAGGAAGAAGCAGCTGGTTCTCATATTGACTGTCTACTAATTCATGGACCACAGCTGGTATCCAGGAGTGTTTTGTTTGTTTCTGTTTTTTCTGATTTTTAAGAGTAGAGCTGACATAGATTTTCCAATATGAAATATCAAGTTTAGATTTAGAAAAAGTATTATCCCAGTTTATTAATTCTTCTCCCTGCTGTAAATAAAACCAACATAAATATGACCATTTTTGCATTTGGCTTCATGAATGAATGCAGGGGACTGTATTTCAACAGGGTCTTAGCAACAACTTACAACCTTCAGAAGCAATTTTATTTAAAATGTTCTAGAAAGAATATCCATTCTATGTATTTGTTTAAGTAATTATGATGGAGGTACATTATGGCCTTCTCTAAATGAACATGTCTACAACACTAATTTTAGAATATCAATCCATTGTTATTATATTATCAATGCAGAGAACTGTGTCCTAATTATCTTTGCCCACTAATAAGCAGGGATACCTTCATTTCAAATCATGATATCAGCAGTGCCATTTGTCACATTTGCCACTAACCATTTTAGCCCACCTTCTATTTCTTCAACATCCATATTTTTCTTATAACTGATTCTCCCTCAGATACATAGTTTGAAAATATCAGATGCTCTCAAATCAACATGAAAAACACAAAATTATTTAGTTCTCTGGCTCTTCCTTACAGTCACCACATTTTTCTGCCTGTGAGACTGCAGTTATGTATGGAAATGATGAACAGATAGTGCTTTCTGTCAAATATGCTTGAAACATTTTCTTAGGAAAGATTGTATTAGAAATGACAGATTCTATGTTGATTATTGTTACCAACATTTACTACTAAAACAGGCTAATTCATGAAATATAAAGGGATCAAGCTCTTGGCTAGAGGGATGTAATGAGAGTTTCATATTTGTAACCTCTGTGTTTATCATTTCATATCTCTTCTAAAATCAACCAAATATAACAATATCTGAAGCTGTCCAAAGGAATAATATGATTTTCCTTTGATGTCTTTGTTCACCAACTAGGAATCCTTGGAGTTAAGTTTTCTCTTGCATTCATTGATCCTCCAAGATCTGAAACCTTTTAATAAATTGGCCTGATCAAGGTCTAATTCTTTTTATAATTTGTTTAAATCATAGGCTGTATTGCAGATCATAACAGATCTTGTATGTATAAATAATGGCAAGGAAACAAGCCCAAGATATTATTTAATTTCAAGCTTTTTTTAAATTTGAACAAATGACTGATCATTCTTTAACCAAAAATAACTTCTGAACTGGCAATTTAAGGATACAACTTTTGCCCCCAAAATAGAGGGAAATGATTAAATTACATGGGAATTCAGGGAAGAGGTGGTCTATTTGCCAACATCTTAGTTGGCCATACTAGAAAAATCCTAACATGTGACCATTATTCTGAACTCTAAAAGAATCTTAACTTTTAATTATAGGTACATTCTTTCATGTAAAATTCTTTGCTTTGCATTAGAAACAAGGGGATGCATGGAAAAATAGTCATTGGCAGTAGGATATTTCTATGATAACTTTTTAAGATTTTTCTGTGGATGGCTAATTTCCTAATCACAAAGGTGAGATATATCCACATCAATTGCCAAAATCATGCCACTTCTTGAAAATAATTACTCGATTGACTTGCGATTTATTTTAAAAGTTTTCACTTTATTAACAGGTTGTTTTCTAAATATGTTTAAAAATTCACTATCTTCATTAAAAATAATACTTTTTAGTACTTAAATGTAGTATTTCTCTGCATTTGGGAAGAATTCATCTCTATTAACATAACACATTGGGCCCATTTTTCTGCACAAGGCACACTGTAGCATTTAAACATTTTCATCCAACCTGTAATTACTCTACTAGTTTTTTTATCCTATCCCAGTAAATTTGTTTCCCAATTAAATAATAATAATAATCTAAATAAGAAATTAGGGAATTGTGATGATGTAAAGGGAAAAGTATAGGATCTGAAATCAGGAGAGTTGTTCTTAATCCTTACTTTGCTAGTTTCTATCCATACTGTCTTGAATAAGTAATTAAATATTCTCAATCCCCAGTCTCATCATTCCTAAAGAGAAATCATAGTACCTCATAAGGAGCTTCTTATTAGGCCAAACAATACAATAAATGGGAAGCTTGTTGATAACTATAAAATTCTCTATAACATTCAGTGTCATCACTGAGAAACAAGTTAGACAATATATGACCTTTGGGTTAGACAAACCTAGATTCAAAATCTGGCTCTAAGACTTACTTGTAAGCTGTGTGGTATGGGCATGTGATGGCCAGAATTCTTATATGACACCCAGATCTTCAGCCCTAATCCCTGGGATTGTAACTAACTATAATATCACATCCATGATAAAAGGGATTTTGGAGATGTTGTTAAGGTTCCTAATCAGCTGATGTTGAGATGGTAGCACAGATGAGAGCCTTAGGAATATGAAGCTATTGCTATAGAGAATTATCATCTTTCCTCTTATCTCAGTAATGGGATCCTTATTGCAGTCTAACTAGAGTAATTTAGCTCTTTCCAGACTGACTTGCTTAGCCTTAGTTTCCCCCAGAGATTATTGCAAGAACTTTACTGGGAATAAGGATCCAAGGAGCCACCAGAGAACAAGTAAAGCAGAGAAGGGAAAATCAACATAAAGATATGTTTATAGACTTGGAGGTAGCCACCACTGTGGGCAGGACTTTTGTCCAAGAAAGAGGAAGCATTTAGCACAGGCTTCTGCCCCCCTTCTAATAATCTCTGGCTGCCCCACAGGAGTAGGGGTCAAGATCACTCCTGTGCACTGAATTAATTCAGTGAGTGCTGAGTAGATCCTCATGGTTCCTCCACATGCCAGGACAACAGAGAAGTTTGAGGCACAAAGAAAGAGCCATGTGCAGGAGCCTGTTGGAAATGCCATGAGGATGCACCTGCTGGAAAGTGGCTAGAACTGGTGTGTAACAGGTTTCCCCACAGTAGCCAAAATAAAAAACTAGGCCTAGAGGAGCCAAAGTAGTGCTCAAAAGATGACCAGTGTTCCTCCCAACTCAATTCCCCACAAGCCATTTACTATATAGAAGTAGCAATGGAAAGCCCTTCTCGAAGCAGGACCCTTAGAAAAGTCTTTGAAAATGAGTCCATAGAAATTTAGAGGAAGCATTCCAAAAATCCTTGCCTGGTTCAGCTACTCAGAAATCATAGGCTTCACGTCCTTGAAACTCTTATTCTATCCTGGACCCGTAAGGCTATTCTCATTCCTGATTTTCTTCTCACCTCTCTGGCTTCTGCTTTACTGTCTAATTGGCAGGCTCTTTTTCTAAATCTGAAATGTTGATACTCCTCACACATGTTTCTTAGGTTCTCTTTACTTCTCATTCCAAATGAGAAACCTTTGTTTCCCAGAGGAAACTTATGTGTATATTCATGCTTTAACTACTGCCTATGAACAGAAAAATGCTAAACTGTATGTCAAACAGACCATTACAAGACAAGACCAGAACAAGGCATCTGTTCATTTCCTCCACTTCCACATCAGCAGCATAGTGAAGTCATAACTGTATGTGTCACATTGGATGGGTGGCCCACTTGGTTAAAGCATCATCAAAAGATTGTGGGTTCAATCCCCAGTCAGGGCATATATCCAGGTTGAGATTTAAATCCCTGGTCAGGGTGCATACAGGAAGCAACTGATCAATGTTTCTCTCCCTTTCTCTCCCTCCTCCTCCTTTCTCCCTCTTTAAAATTAATAAAAACATATCCCTCAGATGAGGATTTAAATATATAAAATAACTGTATATATCTGCAAGAATTGGCCAGAATGAATTGAAGAAGACCTTATCAGCCAGTACATGTTTTCCCCTGATTAATACAGCCTCAGAGAAAGGAGAAACAGAAACATCTCATAATAAATAGTCACTTGGTCCTTTCAGCAAATTGCGACCATCTTTATCACTGATGGGCTCCATAGCATTCCCTCAGGTCTCTCCATTGTGAAATTCCTAAACAAGTTAACAAGAGAGAACTTTTATGAAACTTAGGCAATTTTGTTTTATTCCGACATAATCTAAAAGAGTCGTGTTGGCTTCCCTTGATCTCAGAGCCCATTGAGGAATGGATAGAAAAATGTATATGAAATAAGAATATAGTTTTACTTTTAATAAATACAAAATAATTTGGAGGTAATAAAGACTATGTATGGAGGGGTGTGGAAGAAATTGGGAGGGTGAGAGAGAGAGCTATTTGAATTTTTATCTAATCTCACATAAAAATAGATGGTGAAAAAGAAAAAAGGAATATGAAGGAAAGTCTCTATAACTTTATTTTGGAAGATACACATCTCTTATGGGATGAATTGTGTTCCCCAAAATTTGTATGTTGAGGCCTAATCTCAAGTACCCCACAATGTGACTATATTTGGAGAAGGTATTTAAAGAGGTAATTAAAGTCAAATGAGGTAATTAAGATGGACCTTAATCCAATATGGCTGGCATCATTATAAGAAATTAGGACACAGACACACAGAGGGAGAAAACTATGGGAAGACACAAGGAAAACACAGCCACCTACAAACTGAGGAGAGAGGGCTCAGAAGAAACCAACCAATGTGTCAATGATGACACATTGATCTTGGACTTTCAGCCCCCATAACTATGAGAAAATCCATTTGTTGTTTAAGCCACCTAGTCTGTGGCACATTCCTATGGTAGTGCTAGCAAATTAATACTACACTTTATTTTAGGATTCCTCAAATTCAGAGATGACCTTATTTGAGAGCACATTTCTTTTCTAGTTTATTCATGACAGCAAGGATTTTTTTCCCTGTTGAAAGGTTAGTTGAATGGAGACCCCCAAAAATCTAATACTAAAAATTTTCCAATAAGTCTTTTCATTCTCATCCATGATCCCACAACTTCAGCTGAGCTGTCTGAACTATTCAGCTCTGGGGACAAGATCTTCTCCCCCAATAACAGTGGGTCAGGCTGAAAGGCTGCTGACCTCCTGGAAACTTCCCTGGGTACAGCTGAGACTTATATGACTTTTTATCTTGAATAGCACATTGTCATGGACTTCTATAGCCTGATACCTAATGCCTTCAATGGAATGAATTTGAAAGGCAATGTGGAAAATGTAACAACCAATTACTGCAAAAAAAATCCTCCTCTTTTCCCCTTTTCACATACCTCATTTAATCCAGCAGTTCATACACAGAATATTTCAATTTCTGAGTATTATAAGTGCCTCAAGGTACTGAAGCCCTGGACATTTACAAGACTGCATTACCAGACAAAACAAAAGGACTGCTGACTTCCCAACCAGGCAACCTAATTTCTCAACTATCTTCCTTAGGCAAAGTATGTATCTAAACATCACACGAGGGGAGACAAGATGGCAGCTAGGTAAGAGGGGGCAGATTCCACTTCCTCCTACACACAGAAGAGAAACCTGGCTGATCTATGGAAAAACAGAGCTGACAGTACCACAGCATATATGAAAACAGGAGATCAAAAGTTATAGTGGACATTGAAAAACCACACAGTAAGGAGAGTGCTTCAGGACAATAAGGACCTAGGGCTGATCCCCTAGGCCCAGGGCTGCTGGGTTGGCCACAAGGCTCTTGAGAGACAGCTGAGTCAGTGCTCCCTCCCTATCCAAGCAGGATTTGAGGGGCACTGGGAGAGACCTGGCTGTTTAAAGTCACAGACAGGGGAGTAAGAACTGAGTGGCAAACACACAGAGGCTGTGAGCACCCATGCATAGCCCTGAAAAGAGTGTGCGCCTGCACCCTTGGGAACAGAGGTGGGCTGGCTGGGTGCACACAAGCCCACAACCCGGGGAAAGAGAGCTTTATGGAACACCTGGGGACCACACCCATGGACCCTGAGAGAGCATGCTACTGGAGAACCATAGACCACACCTGTAAATCTGAGTGAGTGTGAGCACCTCAGGAGACCCAGAAACCACATCTGTAAACCCACCCCTCAGCCTGCTGCAGCCAACAAAAACAGAAAAATCATTTGGCCAGTTTGAAACCAGCAAGAGTTTTTTTGTTTTTTATCTACTTTATTGATTATGCCACTACAGTTGTCCCATTTCCTCCCTTCATTCCCCTCCACCCTGCACACCTCTCCCCCCATTTTTCCCCTTTAGTTCATGTCCATGTATAACAAGTTCTTTAGCTTCTATATTTCCCATACTATTCTTACCCTCCCCCTGTCTATTTTCTACCTACCATCTATGCTACTTATTCTCTGTACCTTCTCCCCCCTTCTCCTCCTCCCACTCACCTGTTGCTTACCCTCCATGTGATCTCCATTTCTATGGTTCTGCTCCTGATCTAGCTGTCCTCTTAGTTTGCTTTTGTTTTAGGTGTGGTTCTTAATAATTGTGAGTTTGCTATCTTTTCACTGTTCATATTTTTATCTTCTTTTTCTTAGATAAGTCCATTTAACATTTCATATAATAAGGGCTTGGTGATGATGAACTCCTTGAACTTAACCTTATCTGAGAAGTACTTTATCTGCCCTTCCATTCTAAATGAAAGCTTTGCTGGATAGATCAATCTTGGATGTAGGTCCTTGCCTTTCATGAATACTTGGAATACTTCTTTCCAGCCCCTGCTTGCCTATAAGGTTTCTTTTGAGAAATTAGCTGACAGTCTGATGGGAACTCCTTTATAGGTGACTGTCCCCTTATCTCTTGCTGCTTCTAGGATTCTCTCCTTCATTTTAATCTTGGGTAATGTAATTATGATGTGCCTTGGTGTGTTCCTTCTTGGGTCCACCCTCTTTGGGACTTTCTGAGCTTCCTGCACTTCTTGGAAGTCTATTTCCTTTGCCAGATTGAGGAAGTTCTCTTTTATTATTTGTTCAAATAAGTTTTTCACTTGTTGGTCTTCCTCTTCCCCTTCGGGTACCCCTATAATTTGAATGCTGGAACATTTAAAGATATCCTAAAGGTTCCTAAGCCTCTCCTCATTTTTTTGAATTCTTGTTTCTTCATCCTTTTCTGTTTGATCATTTTTTTCTTCCTTCTGGTCCACTCCCTTGATTTGAGTCCCAGTTTTCTTTCCATCACTATTGGTTTCCTGTGCACTTTTCTTCATTTCAGTTAGTGTAGTCTTCATTTTTTCATCTAATTTGTGACTAAAATCAACCAGTTCTGTGAGCATTCTGATCACCAGTGTTTTGAACTGTGCGTCTGATAGGTTGGCTATCTCTTGGTCACTCAGAAGTATTGGCTCTGGGGCTTTGAATTGTTCTTCTACTTAAGCCATAATGTTTTGGTCTGTTTGCACCTATTACATATGAGGGGAAGAACCTTCAGTGTCCCCCGGGGCAGGTCAAACCAGTTGCTGGGTTGTGACTGGTGGCAGGCTCAGAGAAGGAGAAATGGTGTTTGTTCCACTCTCTCTTGGATTTTGGTTCCCTCTACTGCTTCCCACAAGCAAATTAGGCCCTCCTAGTGCTGGTTTCTGGGTGGGTGGGTTTATGCATATTCTAGGACCCTGTGGATCTCTCCAGTGAACTCTTCTGTGAGGCTTGGAGCCTCTCCTGGCACCTCAACCCTCAAAAGTTTTTTAAATCGGTGCTTTTAGGCTTTATTTCCCAGCACTGGGGCCCTGTGTTGCACAGTCTGTCTCACTGTCCATTTTTTCATCTGGTTTATTCGTGTGCGAATGTGTGACCATGGTCAGCACATGGCCCTCACTGGCTCTGCCCATTGCCACCCACACCTGGAATCTTTCAACCACTGCCTACGTGCCTGGGTTGGTCCAGCAACCACCACTTTTCCTACCGCAACCCCTCTCGCCGGCTGCCACTCCGCCCCTCTTACCAGTCTGGATGAATGGTTCATTATTGTTGGACTTTAGTTTTCTGTCTCTTTTGGTTGTGTTTTTGTTTCTAAATCTTTGTTGTCCTTAAATTTGGTTGTGCAAGGATGTACAGTATTTCCACCTATGCCTCCATCTTGGCTGGAAGTCTTTTGTGTGTGTGTGTGTGTGTGTTTGTGTTTTAGGGTTTTGTTTGTTTCATTTTTTAAAGTAATTTTAATATATTTTATTTTTTTTATTTTTTAGAGAGAGGAGAAGGGAAGGAAGGAGAAAGAGAGGGAGAGAAACATCAATGTGTGGTTGCCTCTCACATGACCACCAGTAGGGACCTAGCCCACAACCCAGGCATATTCCCTGACTGGGAATTGAACCACAACCCTTTGATTCATAGACTGTGCTCAATCCACAAAGCTACATCAGCCAGGGCTAAAGTAATTTTTTATTTTTTAATTTTTATTATGTTTTATCTCTCAATTCCTTTTGCTTCTCTTTCTTTCTTCTTTGTTTTACTCCTTTTTCCTTTCTTTCAAATTTTATCTCTTCTACTTTCCTTAGTCTGCTTTTCTTTTTTAAATACCAACCAATGAGACAAAAAAAAAACCACAAAACTGTGAAAATACCAGACTTGGACCCAAAGTGGGGGCAGCCCAACAGCTGAGATACAGAGACAAATTTCACTTCACTTTTGCAGAAAACCCACAAGATATTGCATATTTGTATTATTGTTTTTTATTGCTCTTACATCATTTATTTGAATAATATTTTTTATTCCTCTTGTTTCTGTTTAGTTTTCTTTGCGTGGCTGGTTATATTGTATCATTTGACAGGTGTCCCTGTTCTCTCTTTCATAGTGTATTGCTAATTTACTGTCCTTCACTTCACTTGTGTTCCATTAGCACAATACTGAATGTTCGATACTCCCTATACTTGGTCTCTAGATCTCATAGATTCTATCATATGATTCTTGCTCTAATATTATTGCAAATAGCTGTTCCATACTATTGTAAATACTACACAACACCCCTCCCAGATCTTAGCCTACTTCATGGTTTCCTGAAATCTATTACTGTAGTGGTTAACTATGTTCTCTCCAACACTGCACCTATTTACTACCCTTTATTCTCACCTTACCTCAGAATCTGACCTCCCAAAACATCACTGCTTTCTATAGCCAACTCACAATCCTTCCCTCTCCAACAAGAGTTTTATCTTTTTTCCATCCTTTCTAAAAGGTAGCTAGTTGGGTGGAATATCACAGTTAACACTATACATAGCCAAAGGATCTCCGAACTCTTCTTTATTAGTTGCTCCTGTTAATAGCATAGCATACTCTTTTGCTGTCTTAAGCCATTTTGCCTGACCCCTCCAACCAATCACAAAAAGAGGAAGTGGAAGTGGTGAACACCAGAATACCTGAAGGAGCCTGCACTGTGAGTCTCACAGGTATTCTACCGTATAAGTTCACACCATAAACCCAGGGAGTCAGAACAGATCAATTTAAACAGCTGAGGCTAACAAGAAGAGTCTCACAAACAATGGGAAGACAAAGAAACAATCCCCAAATGGAAGGAAAGCAGGAAGCCTCACAAACAATGCTAAATAAAATAGAGGCAACTCAGCTATCAGATATTGAGTTCAAAGCAATGCTTATCAGGAAGCTCCATGAGCTCACAGCAAATTACCAGAAACCACAGAGAAGATACAACGAACTCGCTGCAAAGTATATCAACATTAAAAAAAAATAGAAACTACCAAAAAGGGCCAAGAGAAAATGAAGAATACAATTTCTGAAATGAAGAACACAGTGGAAGGAATCAAAAGCAGGATAGATATAGCAGAAAATCAGATCAATGCTCTGGAGGACAAAGTGGAAATAAAACACCCAGAAAGAACAAGAAAAGAAAAAGAGGCTCAAAAAAAATGAAGAGGGATTATAAAAAACATAATAATATCCACATAATAGGGATACCAGAGGAGAAGAAGAAGAGTAAGGAATAGAAAACCTATTTGAAAAAGTAATAATGGAACACTTCCCCAATTTGTCAAGAGGAAAAAGTCACATAAATTCGGGAAACACAGAGAGTCCCAATCAAGGGGAACCCAAAAAGGCACACTTTAAGAAACATCATAACTAAAGTAGCAAAATTCCAAAACAAACAGGAAACCTTAAAGGAACCAAGAAATAAAAAGTAAAAAACATACAAGGGAGTCCTGATAAGGTTAGCAACTGACTTCTCAGTGCAAACCCTCCAAACCAGAAGAGAATGGCAAGAAATATTTCAAGTAATGAGAATCAGAGCCCTGCAACCAAGGCTACTTTACCCAGCAAGGATCCCACTGAAGATAAAAAGCCAAAAGGGAGCTTTCCAGACAAAAGAAGTCTAAAATAATACACTTACACAAAACCAGCTCTGCAAGAGATGCTAAAAGGACTGCTTTAAGGAAAGGAAGGAAAAGAAAGAGAGAGAGAAACACAGGTACGAAAATGACAATGAGTAAGTACCTATCAATAATAACCTTAAACATAAAATGATTAAATTTTCCAATTAAAAGACATAGAATAACCCAATGGATAAGAAAGCATGAACCACACATATGCTGGTCTACAAGAGACCCACCTCAAAAAAAAAAAAAAAAGACCTACACAGACTGAAAGTTAATGGCTAGAAACAAATACAAATAGACAAGAAAAAAAAGCCAGGATAGCAATACTAATACCAGACAAAACAGACTTCAAAAAATGGGCCATGAAGAGAGATCCAGAAAGTCACTTCATAATACTCAAGGGAAGAATCCACCAAAAAGACATTAACATCGTAAGTATATATGAACCCAACATAGGAGCACCCAAGTATATAAAGAAGATCTTAGAGGACTTCAAGAAAGATATTGACAGCAATGCAATTATAGTATGGGGTTTGAACACCCCACTGTCAAAAATGGACAGTTCTTCCAAACAAAATATCAGCAAAGACATTGTGGTATTAAACAAAGCCCTTGATGAAATGGACTTAACTGATATATATAGAGCCCTTCATCTCAAAGAAGCAAAATGCACATTCTTTTCAAGTGCACATGGAACATTTTCAAAAATAGACCACATGATAGAACACAAAACAAGCCTCAACAATTTTTTAAAATTTGAAATTATATCAAGCATTTTCTCTTACCAAAAGGGCCTGAAATTAGAACCGAACTCAGGGGAAAAAGTGAAAAACACTCAAACTCATGGAGATTGAATAGCATGCTATTAAACAATGAATGGGTCAAGAATGAGATTAGAGAAGAAATCAAAAAGTTTCTAGAAACAAATTAAAATGAACTGAAAACAACTCAAAATCTATGGGACACAGTGAAGGCAGTCCTAAGAGGGAAGTTCACAGCAATACAGGCATACCTAAAAAAGATACAAACATTTCAAACAAACGAACTAACCCTACTCCTATAAGAACTCAAGGAACAACAACAAAGACAGCAAGAACTAGTAGAAGGAAGGAAATAACCAAGATCAGAGCTGAATTAAATGACATAGAGATAAAAGCACAATTCTAAGGATCAATGAATCCAGGACCTGGTTCTTTGAAAACATAAACAAAATTGACAAGCCTTTAAATGGGCTCATCAAGAAAAAAAGAGAGAGGACCTAAATAACATAATCACAAATGAAAGAGGAGAGATTACAACTTATACCACAGAAATACAAAGGGTTATAAGAAATTATTATGAAGAACTGTATGCCAAGAAATTTGAAAACCTAGGTGAAATGGAGAAATTTCCAGAAAAATATAATCTTCTAAAACTCAGTGAAGAAGAAGCAGAAAGCCTGAACATACAAATAACAGCAAAAAAAATTGAAGCAGTAATTAAAAAAACTCCAGACACACAAAAACCCTGGACCACATGGTTTCACAGGAGAATTCTACAAATCATCTAAGGAAGAGCTAACCCCTATCCTCCACAGACTATTTCAAAAAATTCAAAATGATGGAAGACTCCCAAACTCTTTTTATGAAACCAACATCATCCTAATCCCAAAACCAGATGAAGACACAACAACAAAAGAAAACTTCAGGCCAATATCACTGATGAACATAGATGCTGAAATCCTCAACATAATATCGGCAAACTTCATCTAACAATACATTAAAAAGATCATACACTCTGACCAAGTGGGATTCATCCCAGGGATGCAAGGATGGTTCAACAAACACAAAACAGTAAATGTAATACATCACATAAACAAAAGCAAAGATAAAAAACAAATGATGATATCAATATATGTGAAAAAGCATTTGATAAGATATAGCACCCATTTATAATAAAAAACACTCAGCAAAGTGGGAATAGAAGAAGCATTCCTCAACATAATGAAGACCATATACAAGAGACCTACAGCCAACATCATACTCAATGGGCAAAAATTAGAAGCTTTTCCACTAAAATCAGGAACAAGACAAAATTGTCCTCTTTCACTTCTATTCAATATCGTATTGGAAGTTTTAGCCACAGCAATCAGACAAGAGAAGGAAATAAAAGGCATCCAAATCATAGAAACAAAGGAGGGAACAAAACTATCACTGTTTGCAGATGACATAATAGTGTACATAGAAAATCCTATAGACTCCACCCCAAAACTGCTTGACCTAATAAATGAATTTGGCAAAACAACAGGATACAGAGTCAATATCCAGATATCAAAGGCATTTTTGTATACCAACAATGAAACATCAGAAGCTGAAGTCAAGGAAAAAATCCCATTTGATACAGAAAAAAGAAAAATAAAATACCTAGGAATAAACCTAACCAAAAAGGAAAAAGACCTGTATGCAGAAAACTACACAACACTGAAAAAAGAAATCAAGGAAGACATAAACAAATGGAAACATATACCATGTTCATGGATTGGAATAATTAACATCATCAAAATGTCCATACTACCCAAAGACATTTACAGATTCAAAGTACCAATGATATATTTCACTGACATAGAACAATTTATTTTTTTTAATTTTTATTTTATTGATTATGTTATTACAGTTGTTCTATCCCCCCCTTCATTCCCCTCCACCCTGCACACCCCCCCCCATTTTTACCCTTTAGTTTATGACCATGTGCCTCAAGTTCTTTAGATTCTATATTTCCCATACTATTCTTGCCCTTCCCCTATCTATTTTCTATCTACCATCTATGCTACTTATTTTCTGTACCTTCTCCCCCCTTCTCCTTCTCCCACTCACCCGTTGTTAACCCTCCATGAGATCTTCATTTCTATGTTTCTGCTCCTGATCTAGCTGTCCTTTTAATTTGCTTTTGTTTTAGATGTGGCTGTTAATAACTGTGAGTTTGCTGTCCTTTCACTATTCATCTTTTTTATCTTCTTTTTCTTAGATAAGTCCCTTTAACATTTCATATAATAAGGGCTTGGTGATGATGAAATCCTTGAATTTGATCTTATCTGAGAAGCACTTTATCTGTCCTTCCATTCTAAATGAAAGTTTTGCTGGATAGAGTAATCTTGGTTGTAGGTCTATTTCCTGACTTGGAATACTTCTTTCCAGCCCCTTCTTGCCTGTAATGTGTCTATTGAGAAATCTGCTGACAGTCTGATGGGGACTCCTTTGTAGGCGGCTGTCCCCTTATCTCTTGCTGCTTCTAGGATTCTCTCCTTCATTTTAATCTTGGCTAATATAATTATGATGTGCCTTGGTGTGTTCCTTCTTGGGTCCAATTTCTTTGGGACTCTCTGAGCTTCCTGGATTTCCTGGAAATCTATTTCCTTTGCCAGATTGGGGAAGTTCTCCTTTCTTATTTGTTCAAATAAGTTTTCCCCTCATGGCTGTTCCTTTCCCCCTTCTGGTACCCCTATAATTCGGATGTTGGAGCATTTAAAGATGTCCTGGAGGTTCCTAAGTCTCTCCTTATTTTTTTGAATTCTTGTTTTTTCATATTTTCCTGTTTGGTCATTTTTTCCTTCCTTCTGGTTCACTCCCTTGATTTGAGTCCCAGTTTCCTTTTCATCACTATTGGTTTCCTGTGCAATTCCCTTCATTTCAATTAGTTTAGCCTTCATATGTTCCTCTAATTTGTGACTAAAATCAACCAGTTCTGTGAGCATCCTGATCACCAGTGTTTTAAACTATGCATCTGAAAGTTTTGCTATTTCTTCGTCAGTTAGAGTTCTGGGCTCTGGGGCTTTGAGATCTTCTTGAGCCATTTTTGGTCTCTCTGCTCCTCATACTTAATGAGGAGCGTAGCCTTAGGGGTGGGGTGGGGCCACCAGGGTGGGGTCGCTGGGTTGTGATGCTGTATGTGTGGGCAGGGTCAGAGCGGGGAAATGGCAGCCCTCTCTGCTGCCTCCCTCTGCTGGTCCCATCTCACTGCCCACTCCCTCGCCAGTCTATCTGCGCAGGAATGCACCACGAGAGTCAACCTGCCACCCTGCTGGTCACTCACTGGATCACTCACTGGGTCAGCCCTTTGCAACCCCATGCCTGGGATCTTCAGGCCTGAGTCCCTCTGACCGAGTTTTCCTGTGCAACCCTGCTCTGTCAGCTGCTGGCTTCACCCCTCCTACCGGTTAGACTGAAGATTTCATTGTTATCAGACTTCCGAAAAGTTCAATTTTCTGTGTTCTGGCTATGTTTTCTGTTGCTAAAATTTTGTTGTCTCTAAACTTGGCTGCGTGAGAAAGCACGGGGTCTCCATCTATGCCTCCATCTTGGCAAAAGTCTCTAAAACAAACACTTTAAAACTTTATAAATAACCATAAATAACCCCAAAAAGCAGCTACATTTTGAGAAAAAAGAGAAAAGTAGGAGGGATCACAATACCTGACACCAAAATGTATTACAAGGCCACTGTAATCAGAACAGCCTGCTACTGGCATAAGAACAGACACATGGACCAATGGAACAGAAAAAAGAGCCCAGAAATAAACCCAAGTCTTTAAGGTCAATTAATATTTGACAAAGGGGTCAGCAACTTAAAATGGAGAAAAGATAGCCTCTTCAATAAATGGTGTTGGGAGAATTGGACAGTTACATGCAAAAGAATGAAACTTGAGCACCAATTTGCACCATACACAACAATAAATTCAAGGTGGATAAAAGACTTAAATATAATTCGTGACACCATTAAAGTCCTAGAGGAGAATATAGACAGGAAAATCTGAGATATTTCATGCAGCAACATTTTTACTGATATATCCCCTAGAGCAAGGGATATAAAGGAATGAATAAACAAATAGGATCTCATCAAAATAAAAACCTGTGCAGCTAAAGAAAACAGTATTAAAATAAAAAGAGAACCAACTGTATGGAAAAACATATTTGTCAATGATACCTCAGACAAGGGTTTAATCTCCAAAATATATAAAGAACTTACATGACTCCACTCTAAGAAGACAAGCAACCCAATTAAAAAATGGGAAAATTACTTGAACAGATACTCTCCAAGGAGGACATACAGAGAATCCAGAGACACATGAAAAAATGTTCAGCATTGCTAGCCATCAGAGAGATGCAAATTAAAACCACAGTGAGATACCACTTCACACCTGTCAGAATGACCACCATAAACAAAGCAATAAACAAGTATTGGAGAGGATGTGGAGAAAAGGGGACACTAGTGCACTGTTGGTGGGATTGCAGACTGGTACAACCACTGTGGAAAACAGTATGGAATTTTCTAAGAAAACTAAAAATGAATATGCCTTTTGACCCAGCAATTCCACTGTTAGGAGTATATCCTAAGAACACTGAAACACCAATCCAAAAGACCCTATGCACCCCAATGTTCATAGCAGCACAATTTACATTAGCCAAGTGTTGGAAGCAACCTAGGCGCCTATCGGTAAATCAATGGATCAAAAAACTATGGTACTTTTACATGATAGAATTCTATGCAGCGAAAAGAAAGAAGGAGCTCCTACCCTTTGCACCAGCATGAATGGAACTGGAAAGCAATATGCTAAGCAAAATAAGCCAGGTGGAGGAAGACAAAAACCATATGATCTCACCTTTTACAGGAACCTAAACAACTAAACAATCAAACAAGCAAAATACAACCAAAGACACTGAAATAGAGAACAGGCTGACAGTGTCTGGGGAGAGGGGAGGGAATTTCAGGAGAAAAGGGGGAGGGTTTATAGGAACAAGTATAAAAAACACATGGACAAAAACTAGGGGGTGAGTGGGAGGGAGAGGGGAAGGCTTGGTGGGTGGGCTGGGATGGGAGTCAAAGGCAGAAAACTGTATTTGAACAACAATTAAAAAAATTTTTTTAAAGACATGTGGACAAAAACTGGGGGGAGGGTGAAAATGGGAGGGAGGGAGGAGGGCTGGGTGGGTGGGCTGGGTAGCGAGTAAAGGACAGAAAACTATTTAAACAACAATTTAAATAAATAAATAAATATAACATGAAATCCTTGCTTTTTTTTTCCGCGGGGTTGATGCATTAGGGTCTTGATCTCTTGTTATCTCTCTGCTCCTCATGAAAACAAGGGTGAATAAGCGTGATCTAGATGCTTGTCAAATAATATATTGCTAAATTAGAAGGGAAACTTGCATGATATTATGCAGCTAGCAGCAATTAGGGGAATGGGAGGGTTTAAGCTCCCCATGGCCTGGACACTGGGAAGGAATTAATTAACAGTTCTGAATTTAGACACTTCAAGCAGTGTCTCTGAGTGGAATGACTATGGCTGACTCATAGGAAGTCCAGTGTGTTATTTCAGAGTTAGATTGATTGATAGTCAATATTTCCCAATAAAAAAAGATGATGTTGGTAGCAGATGATGAGAGCCCATGGAGAAAGTCAGACCCCCACACTGTTGAGATGGGAGTGGGATCCAGCAACAACTGAATGTGGCTGACTTCTAAATCTGTGTTCCTGGGAGGACCTTCCATCTCATCTCAAACCCTCTTACCTCCAACAACTTCCTTGGAATCTCCAACTGAAGTCTTAATGTTACCTTTACCATAACACAATGCTAAGCCATCTAGCTTGACTTCTCAGCTTTCCTATGTCAAAATGATTGACACCCCTATAGTCAAGGAAAACATTTAAGGTCTGTCAAACCCCTCCATGAGGCATTCTACCTCCTGACCACCTCCCTCAGGCCCACTACCCACCTGCTTCCCACCTTTCCTGGTGAGGGATTTGGTATTGAACCTGTTTTGCCAATGTGGTTTAAGTTTACATTCTAGTCTTTTGCCTCACTCTATACACTGAGTTGTGTATCCCCCTCCCCAAATTCATATGTTAAAGTCCTAATCCCTAGTACCTCAGAATGTGACTTTATTTAGAAACATTATCTTTAAAGAGATAAATTTAAATGAGATTATTGAGGTGGGCCATGATCCAAAAAGATTATTATTACAGAAAGAACTTATATGTATGACCCATACATATGAACTAAGGTGGTAGGGGTAATGCTGGAAGGTGGGGGAGGGCAGGACAGAGGGGCATAAAGTGGAGAAAAAATTGGAACAGCTGTAATAGCATAATCAATAGAACACACTTTAAAACATCAAAACCAACAACAACAACAAAAACAAACAAGTGAAAGGCAAGATTCTAGGCACATATCACTCTGGCACATGAGTGATATGTTTTGGAATATATTCCTAAAAATCTCTGAGTAGTTGTAAAATAGGCAGAAGATAAATCTCAAATCTGAGGATGGTTTTGGGTGTTTAATAAGCTAATAGATGTGAAACACCTTGTAAAGTAAAAAATGCTAAATATTTATGTTTATGTAGCTAATGTCTCATATGCCACTGATCAATAGGAATTCATAATTTGTATACTTTTTACTCTTTCCTAATTCTTTATAATAACTGTTGGTGAAGATGTGTTATTTAAGTAAAATAGCAATTACATTGAACTTTGATTCAGGTATAACAGATGGCTGGCTGGTCTCACCAATCACTTTGTGGTGTTTCAAATCCAATTTTATCCTCTTCCAGTTTTAAATGAACTGGAAGTTCATTTAAATGAACTTTTAATATCATATTTTTATAACTTTATAAAATATAACTTTATATTTTATAACTTTTCATATCATATTTTTCAGACTATAAAACAACCCCCCCCCTTAAATTTGGGAGAAATAATGGTTATTAATGCCATTGTTAAGTTCTGTTTACATTTACATTGGTGAAATATTATGTTATTTATGTTATTAAATATTTTACCACATTTTTTGCCTCAAAATTTTTTTCTATTTTCCTCCTCTAAAACCTAAGTGTGTCTTATGGTCCAAAAAATATAGTAGCTTCTATAAGGATTCTTAATAGTCAGAGAAAACAAGTTAAAGGACTTTAACCTTTTCCCCTGAAAAATTATGCATATGAAAATGACTATTTCTTATCATGTAACTTGAGTATTAGACTTTATGATATATTTTGACATATATTTGAAATTTAAAGAAAATTATTTTGAATAACATGAAACTCTTCTACATATATCTTATGAGGGACTCCTTACAGTCAGGATTTATTTAAAAAGAAGAATAATTAAACCTTCCAACATCCAAATCACTCACAATATCAGCTTACTGAATGTTTAGGCACCAAGCTTTTACTAGCTTGTAATTGTATAATCTTTTGCTTGGCTGACAAGACGACTTTGACTACATATACTTACAAGAAAACAAGAAAGATGACCTAATTTTTCCTAAAACTTTATTATGGTGCTAATCTTTTTAGCACCATTTTTAGCACCATCTTTTTAGCACCATTTTTTAGCAAAAAAATGGCATTTAAAAAATGCCACCTGCATTTTAACTCTTGTTTCAGTTACTAGTGACAAAGGTGACCTATCAAAAAAGATAGGGTGGGAAAGAGCATTGTTAACCATGTAATAACCTCAATCCTTCAGGATCATGATGAGCTTACTTTTCACGTAGGTCAATATCATTTCATTTATAAGTTCACTCCAAAAAATAGTACTTTCTAGGGAAGATGGTGATGGAGTAGGATGGAGCGGATTCTAGCTCCTGTACTCGTGGGTGAAAATCCTGGCAGATCTATAGAGAAGCAGTGCACTAAAACATCGGTTATGCAGCATTTATGAAATCAAAGAACATAGATTGTGAGGGATGCTGAAACACCAGACAGCGGCAGGTCAGTGGGGTCTCAGGGACGGAGTAAAGACAAAGCGGCTGTGGGGCCGGTGCCCCTGGCCAGGCAACCCCGGTGCTGCTTCTACGGTCAGGGTCCAGAGCCATCCGTCTGAGACCAGCACCAGAGGTGTCTGCCACAGGAGCCTGGGTACCCAGTGGCCCCAGTGGCCATCAGTGTGGGCCAGCAGCTCCCCCACTCTCCATATAAGCAAAACCGAACAACACCGGGCAGAGACCTGTCTGCTTGCCTGCTTGCATTATCAGGGAAGGTTACAAAGACGGAGGGCCGTGTTCAACTGCAGACTCTGTGGTTGCCAGCCTGGGAGAATTGAGAAACGCATTGGCCTCACTGGTCTGGCTGGGGACTGGGCTGGGTTGAGAGGCAGGCCTCTGGAGAGTTTATTTATTTTTTTTCTTTTTGAAAGTGGACTGAGGTGTTCTCCTGCCAGGGCAGCTTGGCTTGCTTCCCACCCAGCCTTGCGACGATCCAGGGGGAAAGCAAAGGCTTCTGAGTCCCCACCACAGGACTGGAAGGCACCTTGCTGGTTTCTCGGGTCCCAGACAGCCTGGCGGGCATGCACAGGCGAAGAAGCCTCTGAGTCCCCCCCACAGGACTGGGAAGTGCCTTGCCGGTTTCACCTGGCCGGTGTGCACAGGTGCAGAAGCGGTTGAGTCCCGCCACAGGACTGGGAAGGACCCTACTAAAACCTGTGGGACCCAAGCAGCTTGGCGAGTGTGCAGTAAGTCTGGTAGCCTGGCTGGTGCGTGCACTTTCACTGGCATCCTAGCCCACAGAGAGATCCTGCTGCAACCAGAAAAACCAGTCTGGACAGTTTGAAACCAACAAGGGAAGGGTTATTTTGTTGTTGTTGTTATTATTTTCCCCTTTTTTTAGTAACTTTTTTTTGCATTTGTTTCGTAATCTTATATATTTTTTAATTTTATTATTGCTTTATCTTTCTATACTTTGTTCCTCTCCTTTCTTTTCCCCTGTTTTAGTCCTTCTTCCTTTCCTCTCAAACTAATCGCTTTTGTCTCCCTGCTCTTGCCTTTTTGTTTGTTTGTTTGTTGCTTTATTTTCTTTTACCCTTAAGAGACACATACAACTGGGAACTGTGAAAGGACCAGAGTGGGACCCAAAGAGGGGGCACCTCAACAGTAGAGATAGAGAGACAAATTTCACCTTCCTATAGCAGAGAAGCCATGAGGTGTTGCATATTTTTTTCATTATTCTCACTTCTTTTATATTTTAATAGTATCTGTGTATTCCTCCTCTTTCTGTATAGGCTTCTTAGTCTTGAGTGGTTATATTGTATTATTAGACAGGCTCCCCCTGTTCTTTCCTCCACAGTGCTTTGCTAATCCCCTATAATCCACACCACTTGTTTTCCTTTAGCACACTACCTAAAGCTCTATACCCCCTACTCAGACAGATCACATAGAGTTTGTTATATGATTGCTGCTCTAATATTAGTGTAAATAATAGCTGATCTATAAAACAGTAAATACTTCACAACACATCTCCTGGATCTTAGCCCATTGTACAGGTCCCTGAATTCTATTACTGTAGTGATTAACTCTATTTGCTCATACACTACACCTATTTACTGTTCCTTACATTCACCTTACCTCAAAAGCTGACAATCTGCAACCTCACTGCTTTCTAGTTCCAACTAACAAGCCTTCCCTCCCCAAGAGGCTTATCTTTTGTCTATCCTTTCATAAAAGTGGCAAGTTGGGTTGAAGAATACGGTTAACAAGATATATAGCCTAAAGATCGCCTATCTCCTCTCTACCAGCTGTGACTATAAATATCATAAAATACTGTTCTGCTGTCATAATCCATTTTGCCTCCCCCTCCAACTGATTACACATACATGATAAAAGGAGTAGGTGGAAATGGAGAACATCAAGATACCTGAAGGAGTCTGCACCACTGAAATTCACAGGTATTATACCACAGAACTTCACAACATAAACCCAGGGAGTCAGAACAGATCGATTTTAGAAACTGAGGCTAAAAAGAGTCTCACAAACAATGGGAAAATAAAGAAACAATCCCCAAATGAAAGAAAAAGCAGAAGCTTCAGAAAGAATGTTAGATGAAATAGAGGCTAATCAACTATCAGATAGTGAATTCAAAGTACTGGTTATCAGGAAGTTCAAAGAGCTCACAATGAGCTACCAGAAACTACGAGGGAGCTACAATCAACTCACTGCAAACTATATTAACATGAAAAAGGAAATAGAAACTATCAGCAAGGGACAAGAGGAAATGAAGAATACAATTTCCAAATTGAAGAAAACAGTAGAAAGTTTCAAAAGTAGAATGGATAATACGGATGATCGGATTAGCGAGATGGAGGACAAAGTAGAAATCATCTCACAGAAAGACCAAGAAAATGAAAAGAAGCTCAGAAAGAATGAAGAGGGATTAAGAGAAATGCAAGACAATATGAAACGTAATAATATCCGAGTAATAGGGATACCAGAAGGAGAAGAAGAAGAACAAGGGATAGAATACATATTTGAAAGAGTAATGAGAGAAAATTCCCCTAATTTGATAAGAGAAAAAGTCACAGAAATATAGGAATCACACAGAGTCCCAATCAAGAGGAACCCAAGGAGGCCCACTTCAAGACACATCATCATTAAAATGGCAAAATTCCAAGACAAAGAGAGAATCTTAAAGGCAGAAAGGCAGAAAAAAGAAGTAACATACTAGGGAGCCCCAATAAGGTTAGCTACTGACTTCTCAATGGAAACACTCCAAGCAAGAACAGAATGACAAGATATATTCCAAGTAATGAGAACCAGAGGCCTACAACCAAGGCTACTTTACCCAGCAAGGCTCTCAATCAAGATAGAAGGCCAAATAAAGAGCTTCCAAGACAAAAGAAGTCTAAAAGAATATGCCTCCACCAAATCAGCTCTACAAGAAATACTAAAAGGACTGCTTTAAGGAAAGGAAGGAAAAGTGAGAGACAGAGAGGAACACAGGTACAAAAATGGCAATGAGTAAGTACCTATCAATAATAACCTTAAATGTAAATGGATTAAATGCTCCAATCAAAAGACACAGAATAGCTCAATGGATAAGAAAGCATGACCCTCACATATGCTGCCTACAGGAGACCCACCTCAGGACAAAAGACCATCACAGACTAAAAGTGAAAGGCTGAAAACAAATTTTCCAAGAAAACAGACAAGAAAAAAAAGGTGGGGTAACAATTCTCATATCAGACAAAATGGACTTCAAAAAGAGGGCCATAAAAAGAGACCCAGAAGGTCACTTCACAATACTCAAGGGAAGAATCCACCAAGAAGACATTAACATCGTAAACATATATGCACCCAACATAGGAGTACCCAAATATATCAAGAAAATCTTAGAGGACTTCAAGAAAGATATTGACAGCAACACAATTATAGTAGGGGATTTTAACACCCCACTATCAAAAATGGACAGATCTTCCAAACAAAATATCAACAAAGATATTGTGTCATTAAACAACACCCTAGATGAAATGGACTTAACTGATATATATAGAGCCCTTCATCCCAAAGAAGCTAAATACACATTCTTTTCAAATGTACATGGAACATTTTCAAAAATAGACCACATGATAGGACACAAAATGAGTCTCAACAAATTCAAGAAAAATTGAAATCATACCAAGCATCTTCTCTGACCACAAGGGACTGAAATTGGAAACCAACCCCAAAGGAAAAAACCCAAAGCACCCACAATCATGGAGACTGAATGGCATGCTATTAAACAACGAATGGGTCAAGAATGAAATTAGGGAAGAAATCAAAACGTTTCTGGAAACAAATGAAAACGAACTTTCAACAACCCAAAACTTATGGGACAAAGCCAAGGCAGTTCTGAGAAGGAAGTTTATAGCAATACAGGCCTATCTAAAGAAGATAGAAACATTTCAAACAAACAACCTAACCCTACGCCTGCAAGAACTTGAGGAACAACAACAAAGACAGCCCAGAGCAAGCAGAAGGAAGGAAATAACCAAGATTAGAGTAGAATTAAATGACATAGAAACTAAAAGCACATTTCTAAGGATCAATGAATCCAGGAGCTGACTCTTTGAAAAGATAAACAAAATAGACAAGCTTTTACATAGGCTCATCAAGAAAAGAAGAGAAAGGATTCAAATAAACAATCAGAAATGAAAGAGGAGAGATTATAACTGATACCACAAAAATAGAAGGGATTGTAAGAAATTACTATGAAGAACCGTATGCCAAGAAATGTGAAACCCTAGAGGAAATGGACACATTTCTAGAAAAATATAATCCCCCAAAACTCAATGAAAAAGAAGCAGAAAATCTGAACACACCGATAGCAGCAAAAGAAATTGAAGCAGTAATCAAAAAACTCCCATCACACAAAAGCCCTGGACCAGATGGTTTCACAAGAGAATTCTGCAAAGCATTTAAGGAAGAGCTAACCCCTATTCTCTACAGACTATTCCAAAAAACCCAGAAGGATGGAAAACTCCCTAATTCTTTTTATGAAGCTGGCATCATCCTAATTCCAAAACCAGATAGAGACACAACAAAGAAAGAGAACTTCAGGCCAATATCGCTGATGAACAGAGACGCTAAAATTCTCAACAAAATATTGGCTAATCACATCCAACAATATATCCAAAAATCATACACTATGACCAAGTGGGATTCATCCCAGGTATACAAGGATGGTTCAACATTCACAAATCAGTAAATGTATTACATCACATAAACAAAAGCAAAGACAAAAACCACATGATCATATCAATAGACACAGAAAAAGCTTTTGATAAGGTACAACACCCATTTATGATAAAAACACTCAGCAAAGTGGGAATAGAGGGAGCATTCCTCAATATAATAAAGGCCATATATGAGAGACCTACAGGCAACATCATACTCAATGGGCAAAAACTAAAAGCTTTTCCACTAAGATCAGGAAAAAGACAAGGTTGTCCACTTTCACCACTTCTATTCAATATAGTTTTGGAAGTTTTAGCCACAGCTATCAGGCAAGAACAGGAAATAAAAGGCATCCAAATAGGAAAGGAGGAAACAAAACTGTCATTGTTTGCAGATGACATGATAGTATACATGGAAAATCCTATAGACTCTACCAAAAACTGCTTGAACTAATTAATGAATTTGGCAAAACAGCAGGTTACAAAGTCAATATCCAGAAATCAAAGGCATTTTTATATACCAACAATGAAACAGCAGAAGCAGAAATCAAGGAAAAAATCCCATTCGATATAGCAAAAACAAAAATAAAACATCTTGTAATAAACCTAACTAAGGAGGTAAAAGACCTGTATGCAGAAAACTACACAGCACTGAAGAAAGAAATCAGGGAAGACACAAACAAATGGAAACATATACCCTGTTCATGGATTGGAAGAATTAACATCATCAAAATGTCCATACTACCCAAAACAATTTACAGATTCAATGCAATTCCTATTAAAGTACCAATGGCATATTTCACAGACATAGAACAAACACTTCAAAAATTTATATGGAACCATAAACAACCCAGAATAGCAGCTGCAATTTTAAGAAAGAAGAACAAAGTAGGAGGGATCACAATACCTGATATCAAACTGTATTACAAGGCCACTGTAATCAGAACAGCCTGTTACTGGCATAAAAACAGGCACATAGACCAATGGAACAGAACAGAGAGCCCAGAAATCAACCCAACTCTCTACAGTCAATTAATATTCGACAAAGAGGGCAGTAACATAAAATGGAGTAAAAATAGCCTCTTCAACAAATGGTGTTGGGAGAACTGGACAGCTACCTGCAAAAAAATGAAACGAACACAGACTTACACCATACACCAAAATAAATTCAAGGTGAATAAAAGACTTAAATATAAGCCTTGAAACCATTAAAGTCCTAGAGGAGAACATTGGAAAGAAAATCTCAGATATTTTACACAGCATCTTTTTTACTGATATGTCCCCTAGAGCAAGGAATATAAAGGAAAGAATAAACAAATGGGATCTCATCAAAATGAAAAGCTTCTACGTGGCTAAAGAAAACAGTATTAAATTAGCAAGACAACCAACTGTATGGGAAAACATATTTGCAAATGATACTTCAGACAAATGTTTAATCTCCAAAATATACAAAGAATTTACATGACTTTACTCTAAGAAGACAACCAACCCAATTAAAAAATGGGAAAAGGATTTGAACAGACACTTCTCCAAGGAGGACATACAGAGGATCCAGAGACACATGAAGAGATGCTCAATATCGCTAGCTATCAGAGAGATGCAAATTAAAACCACAATGAGATACCACTTTACACCAGTCAGGATGGCTATCATAAACAAAGCAACAAACAACAAATGTTGGAGAGGTTATGGGGAAAAGAGGACCTTAGTTCACTGTTGGTGGGATTGCAGACTGGTACAACCATTATGGAAAACAGTATGGAATTTTCTCAGAAAAATAAAAATTGACCTGCCTTTTGACCCAGCAATTCCACTCCTAGGATTATATCCTAAGAATCCTAAAACATCAATTTCAAAGAACCTATGCACCACAATGTTCATAGCAGCACAATTTACAATAGCCAAGAGTTGGAAGCAACCTAAGAGCCCATCAGTAAATGAATGGATCAAAAAAATGTGGTACATATACACAATGGAATTCTATGCAGCAGAGAGAAATAAGGAGCTGCTACCCTTTCCAACAACATGGATGGAACTGGAAAGAATTATGCTGAGTGAAATAGGCCAGGTGTTGAAAGACAAATACCATATGATCTCACCTTTAACAGGAAGCTAAACAACAAAACAAACAAGCAAGCAGAATAAAAACAAAGACACTGAAATAGAGAACAGGCTGACAGTGACCAGGGGGGAGAGGGAAGGGAATTTAAGGGGAAATAAAGGGGAAGGATTTGGAAAAACAAGTATGAAGGACACAGGGACAAGAACTAAGGGGGATGGAAATGAGAGGGAGGTGGGGAGCACAGAGCGGGGTGGGCTGAGTTGGGAGAAATAGAAAACTGTAGTTGAAAAATAACTAAATAAATTTTTTTAAAAAAGTACTTTCTATCACTATCAGAGAATTGGGGTGCCTTGAAAATTTTTAAGTTATGACGTTCTGTAAGGATCTCACTTCCAGTATCTTCTGGTATCTCTTTTCCTAAACTTTCTCTTGTCAGGTTGATCAACAGAAATTGCTTCTGATCATCAATTTCTGAGCCCAAATTCATGTGCCAAAGAATAAAGAAGGAAGGGGTTTTTGCCTCCTCATCCACAAATATTTCTTCAAAACAATTTTCAGAGATTCCAAAAAGAAAGCAAACCTTCTTGTCTATTGTAGTCAAAAGAACAATCTGTAGGCAAGATAATCCATCCTGTTGGATCATTTGCTTTAGGAAAGATATATATAATTACCGTAATGAGTAAGTAAAAGTTTCTTGCTGAATCATGCCCTGATCACTACCCTGATCACTAACTGGATAATAGTTGAAGCTTTTCCTGTGAACGACATTTGGAACTGTCATGGGTTCAAATTTAAGGTCCTCATTTTAATAAATACTCAAACAAATGCATTCATTTTTTTCATTAATCATGTATCAATTGAGATATAAATATTTGTGTTAAACACCACTGTAAGTTATAGTTTTTAGAGCTATAAGCAACCCCAGAGAGACTATTTAATTTTACCAAGAGCAGAACCAAGAAACCAACTCCTTGCCTTTGTGGTGCTACCATTCCTGGTGGAGCTTAGAAAGAAAAAGAGTGAGGGAACTCTGAAGTGGCTGGTATTCAGGGATGTTGCCATTTTACATGTGGTGGTCAGAGATGTTTTCCTTGACAAAAATGATTGCTTTAGTCTGTTTGGGATGTTATAACAAAAATACCATACACTAGGTGGCTTAAACAACAAATAGTTATTTCTCACAGTTCTGGATGCTAGAAATTCAATATCAAGGCTGATTCAGCATCTAGTGAAGAACCTCTTCTTGGTTCACAGAGAACTGTCTTCTCCTTGTGTCCTCAAATGAAGTAGAGGTACAAGAAAGCTCTCCGGGTCTCTTTTATAAGGGTACTAACCCCATTCATGAGTGATCCACTCTTATGACCTAATCACCTCCCCAAGTCCCTCTCCTAACACCATCACCTTAGGGATTAGGGTTTCCAAATATAAATTTAGGGGGGCACAAATATCCAGGGTTTTTTTGAAGGAATAGAGTAAACATTTATTAACTGCCTATGAGATTTAATTCCAGGAACCATGGTAGGTGCTGGACATATATTTCTCAATCAATTTTCTCAATAGTCATGTAAGATAACTATTCATGTCCTCATTTAATGAGGAAAATATGTCTCAGAGATGACAGGCAATGTGGCACAACTAATGACTGACAATCATGATTTGGATGCAAGATTGAGGGACTCCAAAGTCTATCTTCATCATGCTTTTTTCCTCTAATGACAAAAGAAGAACTGATTATAATGACCATATGCAAACATGGATCATAGTGCTTCCACTACTGCCCCTCCTGATAGTTTTCCACAGAGCAGCCTAAGTGATTTTTATAAAGCATTACACATTCATTCACAACACTTTCCCACTCTCTATCTTCCAACCCCTTTCTACATGATGTAGAATAAAGCATCAGCTCTTCACTACAGCCTTCAGACCCTATTATTCTGACCCCTGTAGTCTCCTCCTCTCCTGCTCTCAATTTCCAATCTTGCCACACTGGACTTCTTGCTTCTTATGGAGGTTAGAAAGGTAGCCTTTCCTCTCTCCAGAATGCATTACTTTCTGAAACACCTACCCCTCTACTTCTCCATCACTTATTCTCTCACTTTATTTGGATTTCTATTCAAATGCCATCTTCCCAGAAAGGTCTTCCCAAAGACTCTATCTAAGATAGCTGTAGTACATTTACACAATGGAATACTATGTAGCAGAAAGAACAAAGGAGCTTCTACCCTTGGCGACAGCATGGATGAAACAGGAGAGCATTATGCTAAGTGAAGTAAACCAGGCAGTGAAAGACAAATACCATATGATCTCACCTATAAGTGGAACCTCATCAACAAAACAAACAAGCAAGCAAAATATAACCAGAAACATTTAAATAAAGAACAAACTGACAGTAACCAAAGGGGGAGAGGAAAGGGAGATAACAGGAAAAAGAATGGAAAGGGTCCTCAAGTAACATGTATAAAGGACCCATGGACAAAGCCCAAGGAGGGTAGGATTGAGGGTGGGAGGTGGGGGCAGGTGGCATGGGGAAAGTGGTGTTGGAAAAATGGAAACAACTATATTCAAACAACAATAAAAATGACTAAAAAAATGAAAAGATAAAAATAAAATAGCACCAGCCTTTGCATCTGTAACACTTTCCTCTGCTATTATTCTCTTCATAGCACTTGTCATCATCTGCTAAATTATATATTTATTTTTTCACTTGTTTATCTTCTGTCTCATCCAAAAGCATAATCCTCATGAGGGAAGGACCTTTTTTCTCTCCTTCACAGCTGTCATCCAGACCCAAGAGTAATAAACAAATGAATGGTGGATGGAGGAAGGAATATATGTCCTAACCAAGGAAATGTAAGGATGATCTTCTGGACTTATATCTTTACTTTAAAGTTGTTTTTGGTTTTCTTCCAAGGCTGTTGCTAATTATTTTACATGTTGCCTAGTTCTTTGGGTCCTAGGAAAAAGCTGGTATGTACTTTGTGTTTTCTGTCTTTCTTGGCACTGTCAGTGCCCACAAAGGCCACAACTGTGTTTCAAACTTCTACCGAAGCATCACTCTAGCACTCTTTTTCAAGTTCTTCCTGTACTCACAGAGACTTGCTATTTTTTAATCAAAGGGGGGACATTTTTTGTTTTCTTTCAGTACTATATTATATTTAGATTTTAAATGGCACTTATTTCACACTTAACCTCTTTAAAAAAACAAATAGTAATTGCTCTCAGATTAATTACTCACTCCTAAAGTTTTTCAGATCGGCACACAAGACCCAAGGAAACCTATAGAATGATCACATTGTCTTTAAATTGAACATTGGGTAAACAAATAGTTGGGAATATGAGCTCAGGAAGCAACCCAGGAAGGGTTTCTTAACCTCAAGCAATTGATATCTGTGCTGGATAGTTCCTTGGTGTGAAAGCTTTTCTGTGCATTGTACAATGCTCAGCAGCACCCCTGACGTCTACCCACTAGATGCCAGTAGTACCTTCCCCTGAATTGTGACAATTAAAAATATGTCCAAATGTCCCTGGGGAGAGTGGGGGAGAAACCACTGGCCTAAAAGTTTAAATTCCCATTCACCACTTATTAGCTGAATGATTTCAGACAAGATGACCTCACTGTGCCTCAGTTCCTCATTTCTGACATTGAACAATAATAATCCTTTCTTGTGTTGTTAGTGTAAAAAATTAATGAATAATACATGCAAAGTGCTTAAAACAGTTTCTGGCTCATCATAAGCACTCAGTAAATTAGCAATTCTTTGGGAAGAATCCAAAATATAATAAAAGGCTGACTGGTCTTGTCTAATGAAGAAGTGACTCTCAGGTTGTAGATTTAAATACAAAGTTTTATGTAGAGTATATTATTACACAATGAAACTTAGCAAATATCAAGTAAAAGAACCTTATGATTCTACAAAAATAATCGTAATAGGTGACATATTTTTGACTGACTAGTTATCAAGTACTATGCTAAAAACATTACATGTGATTTCTCATTTGGTCCTGAAAATAAAGTAGTCCCATTTTACATTGGTAGGATTTTGGGTTTTGGACCCAAACATTGAACCCAAATCTTTCTGATGCCAGAGCCTATGCCCTTATATGTTACTTCCTATCATTTAAAGTAAGAGAAAGCAAAATTTCAGAAATGGAATCCAGGATAGCAAGAAATTAGTGACTTGTTTGAGTTCCACAGCTTGTTAGGGAGCCAGAAGTCAATGGTTGTATTCCAGTGATTTATCACCTTTGTCATGCTACTTTTTTCATAGTTTTTTTTCTAAATGTCCACTTCTCAATCAATGTCCTAGGGTCCTCTCTTCTAATATGCCCCCTAATGTCTTTCCTTTCTAGAAAGTATCATAAGTGTAAGGCCATAGACTCTAGTGTTCTGCTCATATTCAGACAATGCCAACAGGCAGAGAGCCCTATAATTTCTCTCTAGTCATTCACAGAATAAGGACAAAACTAACTATCCCCTCTCTTATGTGGTTAGTTAGTGTCTCCAAAGGTTTCCTAAAGGAGGTACTTCTGTGGAACTTGCCCAAACAGTAACAACAAAAAGTTATCTCAATTCCCAATCCATTTTTGATCCATTTGAAGGGAACCTGTTAAAGTTAAGAATTCAAAGTAGGAAAGAATTGCAAACTATTGCAATAAGCATTTTACTTGCTACTTTTGCACAATTAGCCATAACAAGCTGTTCAAGGCAAGAATCAATCGTTTGGCACATAGTGGATAATGCTGCATTTGTACTTTATTTTTTAATTAATTTATGTTTTCATTCTTTTCAAGTATAGTTATCTCCATTTTTCTCCCCACCACTCCCCCTATCCCACCCACCTCTGTCTCTCACCCTTGTGTTCACATATATCTATGCATTGAAAATTTGCTGGGCAATAATAAAATTGCTTCTCAGCCTTTTGACTAAGATCAAGTGTAAAAATCACTAGTCAGATTTTTGAATGCTTGCTATCAAATTTCTGGACACATTTCTATCAATGCGTCCTGGTATAAAATGAATTACCACTGAAAAACCAAGAAATAATATTTTGCACAATCAAAATTCAAGAGATCTATGCTGTTGTAGAAAATACTCATGTGAATATTGCCTCTGGATCACATATGAAAGGGTAAAGCAGGAACTCAACTCTGGTGAATTCTGCTATTTACCATTCTAATATCTGTGGCCCCCAGCCACCACAGATGAGAGTAATCATGACTGAGACATGATGTGATCTGCTTGGGGAGGAGAAGTGGCCATTTTCCCAAAGGAAAAAGGTTGTGAGCAGTGGCCAGTTTCTCAGGGGAAAAAGGCATTGAGCTCCCTCCTCCAGGTGCTTTTATTGGGTTCTCATACACAGGAATATAGGGCAGCAAGGATCATACAGTAGATAACATTTCAAAGAAATCTGAGGGCTTAGTATGAGTCAGAGTCTGTCAGGAACAGAGTTTTAGGGTTTCCTGCTCAAACCCTTAACATATGAATGAAAGCACTCTTAACAGAGCAGATTTCACAGGTTTATCAGGAAGTCTTTATGATGTCAGATTTTCCCCAGGGCACGCTCTAGCAAGGCAAGGATCTGCACCTCTCCCCATCAGGTATTCAGGCTTAAGGGGATTAGAGGCAGGAAGCACTTCTCCCAGAGGACATAGGGGCTTGGACTATGTCAAAGCCTGGGGGCAGGGGGGAAGCGCGAGAGTCAATTGCTCTTGTTGCAGCCACCGAGTCCTTCCTTGAAGGCCTCCCAAGTGATTCAGTCTGGCTTAGGTTTTCCCCCCACTGTGAGGGGCTTTAGTCATCATTGACTTCCAACCAAGCCTTGGGGGCAGGGAGAGAAAACTGAGGCAGCCTTTGCTACCAGAGACAAGCTTTTGTCTCCTGCAGCTGCATCCCAAAGGTCGTCCCTAGCCCCTAGCCACAAGGAGTCCTAGAACCAGGCAGAGCAGCCTACAACAAATATCCATTCTTTCTCTTCTTTCTTACTAACAGAATCCCAATTTTGATCAGGTTTGCAGTATCTCCAGCTAAGTAAGGTGACACAGTTCTGCTGTGCCATAAACTGAGGGGTTCTGGAAGGCTTTTGATAATCTGAACTAGGCAATGACAATACTCCTTTCCTTCCTCCTCCTCTTTCTTTTTGCCTAGAATGCAGAAACAATGATGGAAGCAACATCAGTCATGATGTGTTCATGAAGACCAAACCAGGCCTGAGAATGTGAGTATAAGAAGGTAGCAGGAGACTAATATGAAGGTCAGCAAATTTGACCTGCTAACCATGTTTGTACAGGCTACAACAAAGTGGTTTCTACATTTTAAATGGTTGTGAGGAAATCAAAAGAAGAATAATATTTTATGACAGAAAAATACATGCAAATTCAAATTTCATTGTCCATCAATAAAGTTTAATGGTGGACAGCCATGCTTATTTGTTTACATTGTCTATGGCTGCTATTTAACTTGTTCATTATTATTTGCCTATTGTCTGTGGCTGCTTTCACATTACAAAGGCAGAGCTGAGTGGCTATAACAGTCTATATTACCCTTAAAACCTAAAATAATCTCTGGACTTTTACATGGTTTTCCAATGCCTGCTTGAATAACATCTTGACCACTTAACTCCAGACTTTTTATTGTATGAGAAAAATAAATCCTGTATTAAACAAAACACTATGTTTTCGGGTATTATGGCACTCACAGCCAAAGGCAATTTAATTGGTTCATAGACAAATGAGACTTCATGAACCAGAAGAACCAAGGATAGGTAATGAGGACAAGTGGCTGGGGGACATTCTGCAAATGTCAGGGATCTTAATGTATTTTCCTATAATTTCCCAAGAACTTTAAATCTTTCCTTATAATAGGCTATGGCTATAAGACTAAAGAAGCAGGAAGAACTTTAAAGGTGAAAACTTTAAAGAAAGATACATTCCTACTGAATTAGGCAGCCAAAAGGATGTACAGAGACATGGAGAAGGATATTGGTACCATGAAATAATATATTTATTATCTCAAATTTCCTGCAGTTCAGGAACATAGGCATGGTTTAGTTGGGGCCTTTCCTTCAGGGTCTTGCCCAGGCTGACACCAAGGAGGCAGGAACTGCACTTATCTCAAGGCTTGTCAGGAAAAGGATCAACTTGCAAGCTCACTTGCATGTTTATTGTCAGGAATCAGTTCACTTCTTTGTAGGCGGTTGGACTGAGAGCCTGAGCTCTCTACTGGCTATTCACCTGAGGCCACCTCACAAGCAGGCAAGTGAGAGGACAAGAGAGAAATGGGAACAGGAGGGAAGTTACAGTCTTTTATAACCCTGTACAGAAGTGACATCTCAGCACATTTTTAGAAGTGAGTCAATAATGCGGCCCCCATTCAAGGTGAGGGAATTAGCAAAGGTGTGAATAACAGGAGGGGAATCATTGGAAGCCCTGTCAGAAGCTGCTCACCATACTCAACAAAGTTAATATTCAGAACATTCATGGATTTTTTTCACTTGTATTACTATTGCTGTGGTCTTATGAAAAGCCAAGGAAGTAGATCGGACCACAGTGGGATATACTGTGATGGTGGTCCCTGTGTTTATGCCCTCAACAGAAGGTGGTGCCTGCTCCCAGCTCCTCCAGCATATATGGAATCCACCTTTACCCACCCTTTCCATACCTTTAGAGTTCCGAATATTAGTCAAACAAATGGAAAAGTGTAACCCTATAATCTAGACAATTTTGGAAAGTTTCTCCCTCTAGACCACTTTTTTTTTTTAATTTTATTTAGTTACTTTTCAAGTACATTTTTTTCCCTCCCCCCGCCGCCCAGTCTCCCCCCTCCCTCCCATTCCCCCCCACCCCCAGTCCTCATCTCTGTGTCTTTCATACTTGTTCCTCAAAATCCCTCCCCCTTTTTCCCCTTAAGTTCCCTTCCCTCTCCCCTCTGGTCGCTGCCCACTTGTTCTCTATTTCAGCGTCTTTGTTTTTATTCTGTTTGCTTGTTTGTTTTATTCTTTAGCTTCCTGTCAAAGGTGAGATCATATGGTATTTGTCCTTCAATGCCTGGCCTATTTCACTCAGCATAATGCTCTCCAGTTCCATCCATGTTGTTGCAAAAGGTAGTAGCTCCTTCTTTCTCTCTGCTGCATAAAATTCCATGGTGTATATGTACCACAATTTTTGGATCCCTTCATTTACTGATGGGCCCCTAGGTTGCTTCCAACTCTTGGCTATTGTAAATTGTGCTGCTATGAACATTGTGGTGCATAGGTTCTTTGAAATTGATGTTTTAGGATTCTTGGGGTATAATCCTAGCAGTGGAATTGCTGGGTCAAAAGGCAGGTCAATTTTTATTTTTCTGAGAAAATTCCATACTGTTTTCCATAATGGTTGTACCAGTCTACAATCCCACCAACAGTGAACTAAGGACCCCTTTTCCCCACAACCTCTCCAACATTTGTTGTTTGTTGCTTTGTTTATGATAGCCATCCTGACTGGTGTAAAGTGGTATCTCATTGTGGTTTTAATTTGCATCTCTCTGATAGCTAACGATATTGAGCATCTCTTCATGTGTCTCTGAATGTTCTGTATGTCCTCCTTGGAGAAGTGTTTGTTCAAGTCCTTTTCCCATTTTTTAATTGGGTTGGGTGTCTTCTTAGAGTGGAGTCGTGTAAGTTCTTTGTATATTTTGGAGATTAAACCTTTTAGACCACTTTTTATCTTAAAAACATGTGTTGGTTTTCCCACAATCTAAATTCAGAAATGCATACTGACCTTCTCCTGAGTACCCACTGCCAATAAAAACAAACTTAGAATCCTTAGCTTACATTTTCTGTCCCAGTCTTGACTATCTCTCCCTCACTTTTTCCCTTAACTTTCCTCCTCCAAAAGAGGGCTCCCTCACTTCATATTCCCTCCTCCCAGTGGAAAGGAAGCACTTTCTGAAACAAAGACTTCTTTGTTTCAGAAAGTTTGCTCAAGTGGCCACTTCTGACCAAATACACTTCAAGTTGGTATCACAACTACCAAAGTGTCTACGATTTCGACTTTTCAAAATGTGAAACGCTGCTTTGATCTTGGCATACAACAGCCCTCATTTGAATGCCTCCTACATCTTCTTCAGCTTCCCTTTACTGAGCCACACCAAAGAGTTCATCAGACTCCTGAAATGAGCCCCAGGGAGTTAGAAACATGGAATCATGCCCTGCCTGCCTGTTTTGCAAATTTAATGACACTCAGCTTCCAAAGAACTGATACTTGAGGGTCTTTTTAATGTACAGAATGTTAAATGGATTGTGGGGGTGGGGGAGGCTCTTTCATTAGTTGATAAAGGAACAGGAGAAGGACATGTAAAATATTTTAGTTTCTTCTTTTGGCCAGATCCATTTCTGATTTAAAAACAGAATAAATCAATAGGTTAAAAAATATGCTCAAGTTTATACATACCAAATTGTCACACTCAATTATTCACAGAACTTTATCTTAATTCACATTTTTTTCTCTCTCTCTTTTTTAATGTAACATATTCTTCCTGACCACCCAGAAGTGAGTAAAATGAGACAGCCATCAATAGATCAGCTTGCATGAGGAAGCTCTGGCACCCAGGAAAAAATAAATAGGATAAAGACTTTGAGAACTAAGATTAAGACTTTCTGGGAACAAAACTGTGGAGATAACTTTTACTTCCAAATCTGTATAGGAAATGTCCCCAGGAGGCCAAGGGAACTTGTTCCCAGGTAGGAAGGACATTAAGGGAAGATACCCATGCTCAGGGACAGGTTTATGACCATCTGGGAGAAAGGCTTTTTAATATGACTGTAGAAAGGACTAGTCTGTTTTCTTCCTCAAGAAAGGGGTCTGTTTAGAAAATGTACTCATAAAATAATCAAACAAACAAATAAATGAGAGCCTGAATATACAAATGGATAATGACCAGACCATTTATACAAATAATACTTTGACCCATAATCTCCAGTAGCTGGTCCAGGAAACCAACCACCTATCTACACTAAGCAGTCTGGAAAACCATCTTGCTATCAGTCATACATGCAGGTAGCCAGACTGCTGTCTCTAGGGACAATCCATGAAGCCGAACAACAACTTTCCTACAATCAGCCCCAAATGTCCAGGACTTAACTCATAACTGACAGCTTCCCTAATTTTTACCTCATTTCCAAGCAAATAAAGCCAAATATGCACCCCTAAACAATGCCACAAGACACCCCAGTTATAGTTAGCCACCTCCATCTTCCCCAGATCAATAGCCTGAGTTCAGGGCACACCTAGACCCTTCCTTTTTTTCCTCTATGAAGCTCTCCCACTTTTCTCCCTGACTTTCAGAATGGCAAAATGCAAGTAACAGCGGCTGACTGTATATAACAAGGTCTAAATAAATTGCCTTTGTTTTTCTCATATGGTTGGTCTCTGTTGATTTTCATACAAACAATCTGAAAAAGCTAAGGTTTATATGGGGAACCTAATAAGAAGATCTCTTGCAAGAGTGCAAGATAACTTCACCCTTGCAAGAGAACCTCCTGGATGGGACCTTCAGTGAAAAACAGCCACTCTCACTGTAATTGTATATGACTGTTGTCTTTGCTGTGTCCCTAGGCCTGAGGCAGCCTCAGAAGGAAACCAAAATTCCAGTTCCCTCCATGTTGTTGCAAAAGGTAGTAGCTCCTTCTTTCTCTCTGCAGCATAGAATTATGCTGAGTGAAATAGGCCAGGTGCTGAAAGACAAATACCATATGATCTCACCTTTAACAGGAAGCTAAACAACAAAACAAACAAGCAAGCAGAAAAAAAAAAAAAAACAGACACTGAAATAGAGAACAAGGGGATAGTGACCAGAGGGGAGAAGGAAGGGAAGTTAAGGGGAAAAAAGGGGAGGGATTTGGAGGAACAAATAGGAAGGACACAGGGACGAGAACTAAGAGGGGTGGAAATGGGAGGGAGGTGGGGAGCAAGGGGCAGGGGAGGCTGGGATGGGAAAAATAGACAAAAAACTGTACTTGAAAAATAACTAAATAAAATTAATTATTAAAAAAAAAGAAGAAGGAAACCAAAATTAATTCGGCTTCATGAGTACAAGCACTGATTCCTCACCTTGAATTAGTCCCTGGATCTTAGTGTGTCTTTGGCAAACTCAAAACTCCCTAGCACCTCTTGTAACAATACTTTTTGAGTTTTTATCATTAACTTATACAGTGTGTATATTTAATTTATTTACCCTTGCTTTTGTGTGTTTCTTTATTATTGTATTTTTATACATTTATTTTCCCTCCTCAATTAAGGACCCCATTAATCTTAGTCTCAATCAACATTACTACCCAATACTTTTAAGGATGTTGTGCACACCAAGATTTTTTTAATTTAAATTATTTTATTGTTGTTCAATTACAGTTGTCTGTGTTTTCTCCCCAACCCTCCCTGCCACCCCAGCCAAACCCACCTGCCTCCCTTGCTTCTACCCTCCCTCTTGGTTTTGTCCATATGTCCTTTATAGTAGTTCCTGAAAACCCTGCTCCCCACTGTCCCCTCCCCCCTCTTCTCTGGCTATTGTAAGATTGTTCTCAATTTTAATGTCACAGGATTTTTTTTTGCTTTTTTTCTTCTGCTGATTATGTTTCAGTTAAAGGTGAGATCGTATGGTATTTGTTCCCCACCACCTGGCTTATTTCACTTAGCATAATGCTCTCTAGTTCCATCCATGCTGTTTCACAGTGTATAAGCTCCTTCTTTCTCTCTGCTGCACAGAATTCCATTGTGTAAATGTACCATAGTTTTTTGATCCACTCATTTGCTGATGGGCATTTATGATGCTTCCACCACTTGGCTATTGTAAATTATGTTGCTATAAACATGGGCTGCATAGGTGCTTTGGGGTTGGTATTTCAGGGTTCTTAGGGTATAATTCTGGCAGCAGAATTACCAAGTTAAAAAGGAGTTCCAAGGTTAGTTTCCTGAGGAAATTCCATACTGTGTTCCACAGTGGCTGCACCAGTCTGCATTCCCACCAATAGTGCATAGGGTTTCATTTTCTCCACATCCTCTCCAGCACTCATTTGTTGATTTGTTTATGTTGATCATTCTGACCGGTGTGAGGTGGTATTTCATTATGGTTTTAATTTGCATCTCTCTGATGGCTAGTGATGCTGAGCATCTTTTCCAGTTTTTCTGGATCCTCTGTATGTTCTCCTTGGAAAAGTGTCTGTTCAATCCTTTGCCCATTTTTTAATTGGTTTTTTTTTTTTTTTTGTCTTCCTGGAGTGGAGTCCAGGGAGTTCTTTATATATTTTGGAGATCAAGCCCTTGTCTGAGGTGTCATTGGCAAATATGTTTTCCCATATGGTTGGCTCTCTTTTAATTTTAATGCTGTTTTCTTTAGCCATGCAGAAGCTTTTTATTTTGATGAGATCCCATGTTTTTATTCTTTCCTTTATGTCCCTTGCTTTAGGGGACATATCCGTGAAGATGTTGCTGCTTGGAATGTCTGACATTTTCCTGCCAATGTTTTTCTTCATTACTTTTATGATGTTACAGCTTATATTTAAATCTTTTATCCACCTGGAATTTATTTTTGTACATGGTGTAAGTTGATACTCGAGTTTCATTTTTTTGCACATAGCTGTTCAAATCTCCCAACACCATTTCTTGAACAGGCTATTTTCACTCCATTTTATACTTCTTTCCCCTATATAAAATATTAATTGACCATAGAGACTTGGATTTATTTCTGGGCTCTCTGTTCTATTACATTGGTCTATGTGCCTGTTTTTATGCCAGTACCAGGCTATTTTGATTACAGTGGCCTTGAAATACAGTTTGATATCTAGTATTGTGATCCCTCCTGCTTTGTTCTTCTTTCTCAAAATTGGTTCACATATTCAGGGTCATTTATGGTTCCATATAAATTTCTAAAATTTTTGTTTTATATATGTGAAATATATCATTGGTACTATAATAGAGATTGCATTGAAGCTATCACTTTGCATACTACAGACATCAAATCGCTTTACATAGTATGGACATTTTGATGATGTTAATTCTTGCAATCAATGAACATAGTACATGCTTCCATTTTTTTGTGTCTTCTTAATTTCTTTCTTCAATGTTGTATACTTTTCTGAGTACAGATCTTTAACTCCTTAGTTAGGTTTATTTCTAGGTATTTTATTTTTCTTGTTGCTGTATCAAATGAGTTTTTTTCCTGATTCCTGGTTCTGATATTTTATTCTTGATGTATAAAAATTCCTTTGATTTCTGAGTATTGACTTTGTATCCTACTGTTTTGCCAAATTCATTTATTAGGTCAAGTAGCTTTTTGGTGGAATCCATAAGATTTTCTATGTACACTATCATGTTATTTGCAGATAGTGACAGTTTTGTTTCCTCCTTTCCAATTTGGATGGGTTTTTTTTATTTCTTTTTCTTGTCTGATTGCTGTGGCTAGCACTTCCAGTACTATGTTGAATAGGAGTGGTGAAAGTGGACAACCTTGTCTTTTTCCTGATCTTAGTGGAAAAGATTTTAGTTTTTGCCCATTGAGTATGATGTAGACTATAGGTTTCCCATATATGATCTTTATTATGTTGAGGAATGCTCCCTCTATTCCCACTTTGCTGAGTGTTTTTATCATAAATGGGTGTTGTACCTTATCAAAAGCTTTTTTGCATCTATTGATATGATCATCTGATTTTTGGTTTTTGGTTTTGTTTATGTGGTGTATTATGTTTATTGATTTGCAGATATTACACCATCTTTTCATCCCTGGGATAAATCCCACTTGATTATGGTGTATTATCTTTTCAGTGTATTGTTGGATGTGGTTTGGCAGTATTTTGTTGAAGATTTTAGTGTCTATGTTCAATAGGGATATTGGCCTGAAGTTTTCCTTCTTTGTTGTGTCTTTATCTGCTTTTGGAATCAGGATGATGCTGGCTTCATAAAAAGAGTTTGGGAGTCTTCCATCTTCTTGAACTTTTTGAAATAATCTGTGGAGAATGAGGGTTAGCTCTCCTTAAATACTTTGTAAAATACTCCTGTGAAACTATCTGCTCAGGGGCTTTGTGTGTTGGGAATTTTTTAATTACTGTCTCACCAGGAGTTATTGGTCTGTTCAGGCTTTCTGCTTCTTCTTCATTGAGTTTTGGAAGATTATATTTTTCTAGAAATTTGTCCATTTCACCTAGCTTTTCAAATTTTTTGGCATACAGTTCTTCATAGTAATTTCTTATAACCCTCTGTATTTCTGTGATATCAGTTGTAATCTCTCCTCTTTCATTCCTGATTGTGTTTATCTGGGTTCTCTCTCGTTTCTCCTTGATGAGCCTGCTTAAAGGCTTGTCAATTTTGTTTATCTTTTCAAGGAACCAGGTCCTGAATTCATTGATCCTGAGAATTGTGTGTTTTGTGTCTCTATGTCATTTAATTCAGCTCTGATCTTGGTTATTTCCTTCCTTCTAGTTTCTCTGGGCTGCCTTTTTTGTTGTTCCTCAAGTTCTTTATTGGGTGTAGGGTTAGGTTGTTTCTTTGAAATGTTTGTATTTTAGGTAGGCCTGTATTGCTATGAACTTTCCTCTCAAGACTGTCTTTGCTGTGTCCCATAAGTTTTGGGTTGTTGTGTGTTCATTTTCATTTGTTTCCAGAAACTTTTTTTTATTTCTTCCATAATCTCATTCTTAATTCATTGGTTGTTTAATAGCATGCTATTCTATAGCATGCTCCATGAGTTTGAGTGTTTTTGACTTTTTTCCATGAGGTTGGTTCTAATTTCAGGCCCCTTTTGGTAAGAGAAAATGCTTGATATGATTTGTTGAGGCTTGTTTTGTGTCTTATCATGTGGTCTATATTTGAAAATGGTCCATGTGCATTTGAAAAGAATGTGTATTTAGCTTTTTGGGGGATGAAGGGCTCTCTGTATATCAGTTAAGTCCATTTCATCTAGGACATTCTTCAATGCCACAACATCTTTGTTGATATTTTGTTTGGAAGATCTGTCCATTTTTGACAGTGGGGTGTTCAAATCCCCTACTATAATTGTGTTGCTGTCCACATCTTTCTTGGAGTCTTCTGGGATTTTCTTTATGTATTTTGGGTACTCCTATGTTGGGCACATATATATTTCTAATGTTTATGACTTCTTGATGCATTCTTCCCTTGAGTATTATGAAGTGACCTTCTGGGTCTCTTTTTATGGCCCTTGTTTTGAAGTCTATTTTGTCTGATAAGAATATTGCTACCCTAGCTCTTTTTTTTTTCTTGTCCATTTGCTTGGAAAATTTGTTTCCAGCCCTTCACTTTCAGTCTGTGTGGGACTTTTGTCCTTAGATGGGTCTCTTGTAGGCAGCATTTGTGTGGTTTGTGCTTTCTTATCTATTGAGCTACTCTATGTCTTTTGATTGGAGCATTTAAATCATTTACATTTAAGGTTATTATTGATAGGTACTTATTCGTTGTCATTTTCATACCTGTGTTCCTCTCTCTCTCTCTTTCTCTCTCTCTCTCTCTCTCTCTCTCTTCCTTCCTTTCCTTAAAGCAGTCTTTTTAGCATCTCTTGCACAGCTGGTTTTGTGGAAGTGTATTCTCTTAGACTTCTTATGTTTGGGAAGCTCCTTATTTGGCCTTTTATTTTAATTGAGAGCCTTGCTGGATAAAGTAGTCTTGGTTGCAGGCCTCTGGTTTGCATTACTTGCGATATTTCTTGCCATTCTCTTCTGGTTTGAAGCGTTTCCATTGAGAAGTTAACTGCTAGTCTTAGCAGGGCTTCCTTGTATGTTACTTCCTTTTTCTCCATTTTAATGATGGATGTGTCTTAAAGTGGACCCCTTTGGGGTCCTCTTGTTTGGGACTCTGTGTGTTTCCTGGATTTGTGTGACTTTTTCTCTCATCAAATTAGGAAAGTTGTCCATCATTACTTTTTCAGAGTTTCTATCCCTTGCTCTTCTTCTCCTGGTATCTCTATTATATGGATATTATTACGTTTCATGTTATCCTGCATTTCCCTTAATCCCTCTTCATTCTTTCTGAGCCTATTTCCTTTCTTGCTCTTTCTGGGTGTATTTTTCTACCTTGTCCTCAAGCTCATTGATCTGATCTGCTTCATTGATCCTGCTTTTGATTCCTTCCACTGTGTTCTTCAGTTCAGAAATTGTATTCTTCATTTCCTTTTGGCCCTTTTTGATGGTTTCTATTTCTTTTTTCATGTTGATACATTTTGCAGTGAGTTCATTGTAGTTTCCCTGTAGTTTCTGGTAATTCTCTGTGAGCTCATTGAGCTTCCTGATAACCATTGCTTTGAACTCAGTATCTGACAGTTGAGTTGCCTCTATTTCATTTAGCATTCTTTGTGAGGCTTCCTGCTTTTCTTCCATTTGGGGATTGTTTCTTAGTCTTCCCATTGTTTGTGAGACTCTTCTTGTTAGCCTCTGCTTCTTAAATTTCTTTGTTCTGACTCCCTAGGTTTATGGTGTGAACTTCTGTGGTAGAATACCTGTGGTGAGATTCAGTGGTGCAATCTCCTTGATCTCTGGACTCACTGGTCTTGGACTGTCATTTATGTTGGCTCTGTGTATGTGTTTGGGTTTAGATTGCTTTGGGGTCTTTCTTTGGTGGGTCCTTCCCACCAGCTGGTTAACTGAGGGTCACTGTGTCCACCACCTCTTGTATTCTGTTGTGCAGGTGTGGGCAGGTTGTGTTGGAGCTGGTTCTTCTGTGTGTACAAGGTTTTGAGGATTCTCTCTTGCTCTTGTTCAGTTGTTTTTTCTGAGTAATTTCTCTCCCAGTTAGTTGTATTTCCTGATAGGTCCTGGATTGAGGTTAGTGTGGCTTGTACTCCCTCCTTCACCTTCTTCTGTTGTTATCTCTTGGTGTTTCCTTTGTTGTTGGGTTTCCTCTTTCAGCAGGTATTCTGGTGTTCACAGCTTCCACCTACTCTTTCTTGTGATCATTTGGAGGGGGAAGGCTAAATGGATTAAGACAACAAGAGGGTATTTGATGATATTTACAGTAGCAGCCAGTAGAGAAGAGAGAGGAGATCTTTTGGCTATTTATACTGTTAACTGTGATATTCCACCCATCTAGCCACTTTTTAGAAAGGATGGGAAGAAGGTAGGAGTCTTGTTGGGGAGGGAAGAATTGTGAGTTGGATCGAGAAAGCAGTGAGGTTGTGGGAAGTCATATTCTGAGGTTAGTTGAGAGTAAAGAATAGTAAATAGGTGTAGTGTGTGAGAAAATAGAGTTAACCACTACAGTAATAGATGTCAGGAAACCATGAAGTGGGCTAAGATCTGGGAGGGGTGTTGGGTAGTATTTACAATTGTATGAAACAGCTATTATTTACAATAATAATGGAGCAAAAATCATATGAGAGAGTCTATGTTATCTGGATAACAAGAATAGGGAGTATAGGACCTAGAGTAGTGTGCTAATGGAACACGAGTGAAGTGGAGGACAGTAAATTAGCAATACACTATGAAAGAGAGAACAGAGGAAACCTGTCAAATGATATAATTCAACCAGCCAAGCAAGGAAGACTAAACAGAAAAAAAAAGGAATACAAAAATACTATTAAAATAAAAGATGTAATAATGAAAAATAATAATAATGAAAAATTAATACAAATATGCAATAACTTGCAGGTCCTCTGTAATAGCAAAGGGAAAATTTTCTCACTTTCTCAGATGTTGGGATGCCCCCTTTTTGGGTCCAAGTGTGGTCTTTTCACGGTTCCAGGGGTTTTTTTGTCTCACTTGTGGGGATTAAAAAAAAAAGTAGAAGAAGGAAGGAAGTAAAGGTAAAATTGGAAAGGAAGGAAGAAGTAATAAAAGAAGAAAGAAGGAAAGAGGAAAAAATGAGTTAAAAGATAAAAAATAATAAAAATTAAAAAAATAAGGAATTACTTTAAAAAAATCCTACTGCTGGCTTCAAACTGGCAAAACTAGTTTTGCTGGTCTTCCTGGCTACAGCAGTTTGAAGGGTGATTGATTTTGCTTTTTGCCCTTCCTAATCAGCACTCAATCAGTCTCTAGCCCAGTTCTTCACAGCCTGTGTTTCCACAGGTTACATGGGTATGGGCTCAGGACCTTCCTCTGAGGGCACCCTTCCTGAGTTGTGGGCTTTCTCACTTGGCCTGACCACCTCCAGTCCCTCAGATTCCAGCCTGAATCTTTCCAGGACTATGGAATGTGCACCGGGCCTTTGGTGCCACCTCAGGTACACTGTGGGTAGTTGCATGGGGAGGATGCAGGAGTGGTTGCTACATGAGAATTCACCAAACAGCCTCCAAGTGTCTCTTTTTTCACTTTTTCTTCTTGATAAATTCCTCCTGCTCATGCTTGCTTCTCCATACAGAGGCCTGGCCTCTCACACAGCCCAATTCTCCATACAGACCAGGGACTATCTGGGTCAGGGCCAGTCACAGCCCAACTCTCAACTCTCCCCAGCTGGCATCCACAGACTCTGTGGGTGATCACAGCCCCTGTGTGTTTGCCACTTAGTTCTTATTCTCCTCTATGCAACTTCAAGCAAACAGGTCTCTCCTCGTGCTGCTCAAACCTTATTTGGCAGGGGAGGGAGCTGTCGAACCAGCTCTCTCCCAAGAACCCTATGGTAGACCCAGCAGTGCCAGGCCTGGGGCTGCAGCCGCCCTGGTTCCCACTCTGGTCCCAGGGACCTTATTGTCCTGAATCACTCTCCTTACCATTTGTTTTTTAAATGTCCTCTACAATTTTCGGTCTCCTACCTTCATATATGCTGGGGTACTATTGACTATTCACTGTGTTCCTCAGAAGATGGGCTAGGTGTTTCATCCATGTGCAGAGGGAAGTGGGCTCCGCTCCCACCTACGTCACTGCCATCTCTCTCTCTCTCTCTCTCTCTCTCTCTCTTTTTTTTAAAATAAGACTTTATTGATGCCTGAGGCCCAGCCCAGGGATTCTGGTTTAGCTGGTCTCCAAAGACCCTATTATCACTAATATTAACTGACTTTTAGGGAAAAAACAAAACAAAACTTGTCTTAACAAGGATTTGGAATTGATGACTCTTGCAAATGTATAGAATTTTATTTTTTTTTAAGAAGAGTGAGTCTAAATTGCTTGCCATAGTTGAATCAAAGTATTGTTAATATGCATTAATTTCAGGCATATTCTGCTTTAGAATTTTTAAGAAAGAACTAAAGATACAACAGACAAAACCCTAAATCTTAGTGACTTTAGAGAATACATGTTTATTTTGCTCACACAAAGCTTATTTCCAATCAATGGGTAGATTGCATCTCAGCAGTGATTCAGGGACGCAGGCTCTTTCTATGTATATCTCCATCATCTTCAATATCAGGTTCCCCAGGTTACCCTGTTTGTCTGCATCAAGCCAGAAGGAAAAGACCATGGAGGCAGGCCTAGAAACATGAACATGACTTCTAGATCTTAATCATGTGGCCACACCCAACCACAAGCAGGGCTGAAAATTTTGATCCAACTCTGGGCCCAAAGGGAAGAAAAAGTGGGTTTAGTGAAGAGCTAACCAGTTTCTGCTACATTTATCAGGGCAAAAATTTTCTTTGGTATGAATTCCTCCTTATAAACACCATTCCCCTATCCTAAATACCTGGCTTAGTCTCTCAAAAACATGCAAAATTTAAGCTTTAAATTAGATTCTTCTCACATCAAAGGATACTGTAAATCTCCTGATACCCTGGGCTTCTCAAACATGAAGGACAGCAGCAACAACAGAAAGTCTGCCAATTCTCCCTGTTTTTTAAAAGAGACTGTGCTTTAATTTTATTGCTTCTAGAAACATCACAGTTTTCATGAACCAGTGAACTAGTTAATTGGCTACAGTAATAACTGGGTCTTGAAAGGCGGCACTTAACCAAACAAATATTAAGAAACCATGAATCTGGAATATGAGCTTTCAAGGATGAAGGGTGTGCCATGGGTTGACATAACACCATTTGTGACAGTTACGAACAAGAGACGAAAGGACATTTTAAAAGGGGGAAAACTGGAAATGCTTAGATATTTCTCACATTGGAAGGCATTAAGACCATAAGGGTCCTATATAGCTGACATTTTGGCTACAGTTAAGATATATATAAAAAGATGGTTTCTTTGCTTGACATTCTGCATTTGCCCTTTTGTCCCACCTATATGTATGATCTAAACAAATCTGATCAAAAAAGTTATCAAGATCTTGGTTTGAGTGAAGTTCTTGATTTATTTTTACTTATTTGCAGTCTAGTAAAATGATCTATGCCTTTTCATAGAACTAAGATGTCAAGATGCAGAGAATTCTGCATTTTATCCCCAGGTAGCCACAGCCTATCTCCCAGCCTTTTCCTTCAAGAACAGTCAAGATTGGTTCCAAGATTTATCAGAATGGCATGTACCAAGCCTCATGTCCAGTTCTATAGGAGTAAAAGTTGAGAAAGATACTAAATTCAAAATTTCCCTCAGAGTTCACAAAAAATAAGGTCTATTTTCAGGTGATTCATAGAAAAATAAGTCACAAAATAAAAGTAGTAATGCAATTTTTAAATAATAAAGTGAATATGGCATACAAACCTGATTCAAATATAACAACCTTTTTTCAACTATAGTTAGCCACAAATCAGCTCTCAATGTTCTGCTTGTTATATTCTCTACCACAGCTCTCTGTGCCTCTGCCAGTGTCCAAATGTACACTATCTCTCAGTGATCTTGCTGCACCACATTCCTCATACCAGAGCACTGACTGCTCCAGATGAATTGCAAAATTACTGGGGTGGGTATTTATAATATTTATGATACTTCAAAAGCACATGCATATATTGTCCTTTTTTCTACATTTATCTCATTATTCCCTATCTTGTGTTTTCAGTGCCTCTTTGCCCTTCCATGAGCACTGGTAAATTGCATTCGATTCTAATTCAGTTGCCTTTCTAGTGGGTTAACTGTAGTAAAATGAGCAGAAAAGTAGCAAAGAAGGCCTCAGGGTGACATCAACAGCCTATAATGGCTTATTTTTACCTCTGAATTTTCAGATGATCCTGCCTCAAATTCTACAATATGGGACAATGATGCTAAAAGTGTATAATATAATATTAGAAATTGGTGTAGAAGCAACAGATGATGATGATGGTGACAGAGGGGTTTTGTGTGGATAAAAAATCCAGCTCTAATGTGAAAGGCTGGCCAGGAACTAATAACCCAAGTGCTAAAATGAGTTTTATTCAATGGTTTCATTACTAAAAAGAATATGTTTTTAAGTTTACTTTTAAGAAATAAAAAATACTGATATATCTGATATCATATTTAGAAATAAGGGGCCTTCCTTCTGAGTTAAGAAACACATTCTAGCTGTAGCTCCATAGTGGCACAGGAAGCTTTCACTTGGAGTCACCAATCTTTTTAGGACTCCTCTTCTTTGCATTAGAACATTGCAAACGAAATGTTATGGGACTCTTGGAGCTGATGAAATCATAAGATGTGAGTTCATATTTATAGAACCATGAGTACCACTATTATAGAACATGAAAAACTCATCTTTTTATTTAAAAAAATGCTTACTCCAAGTTTTTGTTTTATAAGGTGCATTATGTAGAGTAATCTTGGTCACAATGAAATGCTCACTCTTAGGTGAGGGGAGTGAGAGAGTTGCAATTTAGGAAAGACCTGAAATTTGCACGAGGGATAACAAAAAGTTGATCCTAGCATCTCTCCTATTTCTTGCATGGACCCATAACACTCCACACCAACCCAGTCCCTGATCCCTTGGACACTCTTGAGTCTTCAATTTTACGTGTCTAATGCTACTTCCCCTCATTCCTGCCAAATAACTCTGGAGAGTGTGTAGAGATATTTTGGTAAAGGCCCTTCAAAATATTCTGGAATTGCTCACCATTTAGATATTTACTATGCCCAAGATTGTCTGGGCAACCCTTCCTGACCACTCTCTCTTCCTAAATTCCAAAGCAATTCACCATAAAACCATGGTAGCATACTATTGGAGCTCCCTACAGATTCATGCAAAACTTTTATACCTCTCTTGTCTCACAAGTATGTTCCCTGCTGACATTTCTTATTTTTCACTCTTTTCAAAAACCATCTCCACACCCACCTCACACATTTTAACCTTGTAGATTAGACTTAGACATTTAAAAGAACCACAGTTTCCTGTCTCCCTGGCCCACCTATTTCTCAGGAAGAGAATTGTGAGCACCTCCTCTGAACACACACACTTTCTACCTTTGTCCCTAATCCCACTCTCACACTGTCTCTGAGACTTGGTTATATCATTCTTCCTCAACCACACCTTAAATTTCTCTTTCCTTGATACTGTAGAATGCCACATTCTCTTCCAACCATGTTGGCTGACAAGGTCCAGATGTGGAAAGAAGGAGTTCAAGGAATCCATCTTTCTGGAAGAGAACATGGCATACAAAAGGGGGTGGTAAATTTTCTTGGAATTGCTTTTAGTAATTTCCTTGCTGATATTAGTCATGGTCTTACTTTGTACCCTGATTCCCATAAGAATAGGCCATGAGGAGAAAGAGGCTCAAAGTGAGTCAATGATTAACTTTGAAGAAAATTCTGAAGGGACAACTAGTTCTCCCCAGACTACTGAATCATGCCCTAAATTGCTTAAACAAGGTGTTTATAAACCTGAGTAAGAAATTATCCCTGACTGTTCCAATAAAAGAACTCAATGAATCAGTTACAACAGGCTGAATTATTGGCACTCTCCCACGCCTGTTGCTTACCCACAGATACAAAGGGTCTTCCAAGAAAACAAGAAAAAACTACATAGACCCCTACCCACAGCCCAGGGATACCCCTGGGTAGCATATTGGATTAATGGCAAATTATAGTATCCCCGCAAGAGGAGCTAATAGTGTCCAGAGGGTTCCAGATTTCCCATTGCCTTATACAGGAGCATATAATGAGAATGGCATTAGAATGGTCAATAAGGATGGAGTCCAAGTGCCTTATAATAGTCTAAATTTCATGGAAAGGTTAGCTCAAAGCAGACCTCCCTGGTGTTTGTTAACTAAGGAACAAAAAAGGTCACTACTCTGCCAGCTTGTCAAAGGATTTTGCCCACATTTCTGCCTATCATGCAGCAGCTACAAACAAGAACTCTTTGAACTATCCTAACAGAAATAGAATAAGACATGAGAAAGTCAAGAGTGGCCTGTACCCTACAAAATCTAATAAAACTGTCTATCACCTTTTAGGTCAAAAGGTTTACTGTGGCTAGATTTCCTGTCTGTCTCTCCTTACATGTTTGTTTTGGTGATCAAAAGGTGGTGGGATTGTTAGACACCTGTATTTCAGGTTCATTGATTCGCATAATTCCCATGAAGTTGTGCAAAATAATTTCTTGACCAGAGAACAAAATCCCCTCTAATGAAATAGCCCCTGAATGTCTAAAAGTTGTTGGAGTAACAGCCTCTCCTTTACCTTGAATAGGAATAGATATCAATTAGAATTAGACGGGCAAAGAAATAAGAGAAGCTGGTTAGCTATTACAAACTAAGCACATAGAAACAATTACCAGGGAGTCAGAGTCCATAGTACATAGAGAAACATTTTAGACAGAAAACTAAGTTAGGCATCACAAAGGCCTTATAATAAATTTCCTGTAACCTCTACTCAATCTACTGTATCCTTTTGCCCCATAACAAATTCTGAGAACTTTAATAAACAATAAGACATTCAAATTCTGTACATACAGCTATTTCTAATTGTCTGATTCTGGGTAGAAAATTTCCTGCTTTGCCTAACTGCAAATGTTAATCACTACCAAAAAATGAAAATATAAAAACCTGCTTGGAGGACTTCTGCCAAGATGGAGGCATAGGTGGAGACCTGTGCCTTCTCACACAACCAAGTTTAGAGATAAGTAAATATTAGCAACAGAAAACACAGCCAGAACACAGAAAATTGAACTTTTCGGAAGTCTGATAACAACAAATTCTTCAGCCTGACCGGTAAGGGGCGAAACCAACAGGTGGCAGAGCGGGGTAGCACAGGAAAACTCGGTCAGACGGACTCAGGTGCGTGGAATCCAGGTGCAGGGTTGGACCTAGTGAGAGACCCAGCGACCTCAGGGAAACAGCAATAGAGCAGGGCTGTGGGTTGACTGCGGTTGCGCATTCATGCGCTGATAGACAAGCAAGGGAGTGGGCGATTGGACCGGGACCCAGCGGGTCCCTGTGGCAAGTGGCACCCAGCGGGTCCCCATGGCAAGCAGCAGCGGAGGGCGCCACCATTTCCCCACTCTGACCCCACCTCCACATACAGCTTCATAACCCAGCGACTCTGAGTGGCCCAGCCCTCGTGAACCACCTAAGGTTCTGCTCCTCATCCAGCAGTGCGAAACAGCAGAGGGGGCCACCATTTCCCTGCTCTGACCACGCCCCCACATACAGCATCACAACCCAGTGACCTGGGAGTCCAAGGCTCTGCTTCTCTCAGACTTAACAGGCTCAAACAGACCAAAAATGGCTCAAGAAGAACTCAAAGCCCCAGAGCCTATAAATCTAAATGATGAAGAAATAGCAAAACTCTCAGACACACAGTTCAAAACACTGGTTATCAGGATCCTAACAGAACTGGTTGATTATAGCCACAAATTAGACAAACATATGAAGGCTAAACTAATTGAAATGAATGGAATTGCACAGGAAACCAATAGCGATGAAAAGGAAACTGGGACTCAAATCAATGGAGTGGACCAGAAGAAAGCAAATAATGGCCAAACAGAAAAGAGTGAAGAACCAAGAATTCAAAAAAATGAGAGTCTTAGGGACCTCCAGGACATCTTTAAATGCTCCAACATCCAAATTATAGGAGTACCAGAAGGGGGAAAGGAACAGCCATGAGGGGAAAACTTATTTGAACGAATAATAAAGGAGAATTTCCCCAATCTGGCAAAGAAAATAGACTTCCAGGAAATCCGGGAAGCTCAGAGAGTCCCAAAGAAGTTGGACCCAAGAAGAAACACACCAAGGCACATCATCATTACATCAGCCAAGATTAAAATGAAGGAGAGAATCCTAGAAGCAGCAAGAGATAAGGGGACAGTCACCTACAAAGGAGTTCCCATCAGACTGTCAGCAGATTTCTCAAAAGAGACCTTACAGGCAAGAAGGGGCTGGGAAGAAGTATTCCAAGGCATGAAATCCAAAGACCTACAACCAAGATTGCTCTATCCAGCAAAACTTTCGTTTAGAATGGAAGGACAGATAAAGTGCTTCTCAGATAAGATCAAATTCAAGGAGTTCATCATCACCAAGCCCTTATTATATGAAATGTTAAAGGGACTTACCTAAGAAAAATAAGATAAAAAAGATGAACAGTGAAAGGACAGCAAACTCACAGTTATTAACAACCACACCTAAAACAAAAGCAAACTAAAAGGACAGCTAGATCAGTAGTGGAAACATAGAAATGAAGATCTCATGGAGGGTTAGCAACAGGGGAGTGGGAGGAGGAGAAGGGGGAGAAGGTACAGAAAATAAGTAGCATAGACAGTAGATAGAAAATAGATGGGGGGGACAAGAATAGTATGGGAAATATAGAATCTAAAGAACTTGAGACACATGGTCATAAACTAAAGGGGGGTAATGGTGGGGATGGGGGTGTATGGTGGAGGGGAATGGAGGGGGGAATAGAACAACTGTAATGGCATAATCAATAAAAAAATAAATTTAAAAAACCCCTGCTTATACTTGCAATAAATGGAACAGAGCTTCACCGTCCTCTGAGTCATGTTGTCGTCTGTCTCTCATCACCAACACCTTACCCACCTTTCAGGAACCCCTGGACCCAGCTGCGACCAGACCGTGGCAGTAGGAGACCAAAATATGTCACCCAAAATATGCTTTTTTGGCATAAGGATTATGCTACAAAAACAGCTGACACAAGAGAAGTTGTGGAAATAGCTTGAGTCTCTTTAGTAACAGAAATATATAAAGGAAATCTCCATTTGCAAGTGTCTCCTCTGTAGCAGGAAGAGAAGGGTAAGTCTATCAGTGGAGAAGGCTGTGATTTAAATCCAGAAGCAATTTTTTCCTTGTTTACTGTGCTTTTCCTGGTCCCTTCCCCTTAATTGGCCTCCCTCATAATTGACTTCCCCCATACCCTTCTTTTTTTTAAACTTTATTGAAGATGGTTATTTAAGCCTGAATCATAAGCCATCTTTTTGTGTGTATTATGTGTTAGTGAGTCTGCACCAACTTCTGGTGACTCTATGAATAAGTGGTATGCACATTGTCTTTTTTAATTATATTTTATTGACTATGCTATTACAGTTGTCATGATTTTTCTCTTTGTCCCCCTTCACCAAGCACCCCCTACTCCATCAGGCAGTACCCACAACATTGTTCATGTCCATGGGTCATGCATACAGGTTCTTTGGCTACTCCATTTCCTATACTGTACTTTTCATTCCCATGACTATGCTGTAACTAACCTTTTGTACTTCTTCATCCTCTCAACTCTTCACCCATTCCTCCTTACCTACCTCCCATCTGGCAACCATCAAAATGTTTTCTGTACCCATGACTCTGTCTTTGTTATTTTTGTTTAGTTTGTTTTTAGATTCAAATTTTAATAGATGTGTATTTATTGCCATTTTATCATTCATAGTTTTGATCTTCTTTTTCTTAAATCCACTTAACATTATAGATAATAATGCTTTGATGATGATGAAGTCTAGTTTTTTCTTGTCAGGGAAGTCTTTATCTGCCCCTCAATTCTAAATGATATCTTTGCTGGGTGGAGCAATCTTGGCTGTATGTCCCTGCTTTTCATGACTGAATATTTCTTGCCAATCCCTTCTAGCCTGCAAAGTTTCTTTTGATAAATCAGTTGACAGTCTTATGGGAACTCCCTTGTAAATAATAACTGCTTTTCTCTTGCTTCTTTTAAGATTCTCTCTTTGTGTTTGGCCTTTGGCATTTTCATTATGATATGTTCTACAGTGGGCTTCTTTGGGTCCATCTTGTTTTGGACTCTCTGAGCTTCCTGAACTTGTATGTCTATTTCCTTCACCAAATTAGGGAAGTTTTCTTTCATTATATTTTCAAATAGATTTTCAATTTCTTGCTCCCTTCTTTTCTCCTTCTGGCACCCCTATGCTATGAAGTTGAAGTTGTCAACTTGAAGTTGTCCCACCGGGCTGTTTACGCATTATCCTCATTTTTTAAATTATTTTTCTTCTCATCATTCTGATTGTTTGGTTTTTCTTCCATATCGTTACCAATCATTAATGTGATTCTCAGCTTCATCCACTCTACTATTGTTTCCCTGTAAATTGTTCTTTATTCAGTTAATAATCCTTTGTTTCTGACTGGCTCTTTTTTGTGCTATTGACATCTTCACTAAGGTCCTTGAGCATCCTTACAACTAGTGTTTTAAGAACTCTGCATCTGATAGATTGCTTATCTCCATTTTATTTTGTTCTTTTTCTGAGTTTTGATTTTTTCCCTTGGGCCATATTTCTTTGTCTCCTCATTTTGGCAGCCTCCCTGTGTTTGTTTTTCTGTATTAGGTAAGAGCAGCTATGACTCACTATCTTGGTAGCATGACCTAATATAGTAGGTATCCTGTAGGGTCTAGTGGCATAGCCTGCCCTATAACTCAAGCTGGGTACTCAAGGTGCACCCTTTGTGCAGGCTGAGTACACCCTCCTCTTTTAGTTGAGTCTTGATTGCTTTTGGCAGGTCAGTGGGAGGGACTTACCCAGGCCAGTCAGCTGCAAGTGCTGGCTGTGACCACTGACCACCCACCTCCACTGTCTGTGGAGGATTGGCTATGTTGGGGCAGGGTGGAGGAGCAGAGGCCAATGTCCATTTACTTAACCCTTCCCCTGACAGAGCCAAAGAGCTGACAGACTAGTGCCGCATCTGAGACTCCATCAACCTAGCTAACACTTTTTGTCCTGCACTGAAGATCCCCAGAGTTCACCCAATTTATGGGCCCACCTAGGCTTCTTTTGCATATGAATGGCTAGCCTTGACTCATGTTTCACAGCTTCCTAAATCCTCTCAAACAAGCATCAGCCACCCTCAGTGAGCTCCCAGCCACCAAACTTCTTGCAGTAAGTACCAGGAGTAGCCAGCCTAGATTCACAGCTTGGCTTCATCTGGGAATCTCCAGACTCAGCACAAGTAGTAGCCATCTCAGACTACTTTATGGCTCAAGCAGGGTGGCCCCCAGGCAAAACACAGGTGGGGATTGACCTTGTCTTGCACTGCCCAGGAAACCCCTAGAGCCTGAGCACTCAGGGGACAGCTAAGACCACATTGTCCTGGCTTCAACAGCCCTGCTCATCTCCTATGCCTTCTTTTATGGAGTCAGTCCATCTCATATTTGGTCTTCCGCTTTTCCTGGTGCCTCCTTTTTTCAACATTATTGTGTTTTTCAAAGAACCTTGACTTCTCATGACATGCTATCTCTTTGAGTTATACTCACTTTCATTTCCCTGGGTAGCTCCCAGTTTGTGGTATTATACAGTATATTCCAGTATATAGTATATATATGTTAATAAACTTCTGCTTGTTCTCTTGTTTTGTTACAGGCTTTTCAGATACATTATAGGGTGAGGTAAATTATTTCTATCTCCTATAATATTATCCTTCCAGGTTTTAAGCACACACAAAAAATCATTCTTCTTTTGAATTATTCCCTTCCTTAAATTAAAAAGAAAAATAGTGAAATGATATAAAATCTCTTTTTCTGACCCAGGTATACTAAAGTTGCTCTTTTTTGTTTCTTCTATTGCCAAATATCTTGAGCTAGACAAAAACCTTCAGATCTCTTCCCTCATCCCACCAACAAAAACTCAGTTTTATCTCTGCACAATTGCTTTCTCAAACATACACACATGCACTTGCACATAGAAATGGATCTGTCTATTACAGACGGTAGAATCAAAAGATGCTGGACACATACATTGAGGGAGATTCTGTACCTTGCTGAGAAGTAACTGAATCAATAAATCAAGGTGTCCATAAATGTACTGGAGTAATGATATTTAATTTACTGAAAAGATCACAACTGAGTAAGAGATCCTGTTTTAATCAAAACTAAGGAAACCATGATGTCCTGGGATTTTTGGGACTCTAGTGATTTAAAATATTTTGCCTTATCAGACCATGTGTCAGCTCAGCCCAAATTAGTGTTAGGAAAGTTTTTGCCACCATAGCTTCATTCTATCCCACACACCATATTGTTCCAAATAAATATTGACATTGTTTCTCTGGTATCTTCTACAGAAAAAATCACATATATGAGTTTCCAATTCATATTTATGAATATTAAAATGAACAACTCCAGTAAAAGCTAGAGCTGAAAGCCTGTGCTGCAGGCAATGAAAATATTCTTCCCATACCTGCATCTATTTATTTAATAGGTTGTGGTCTAAAATCCTACGAAAAAAATAATTAATGCTTTATTAAAATCTTGGAATTTTGCATATAATTGAGTGTGGTTTATTTTATTTTACTATAAGAGCAGAAACTTTAGATCTGTTATTCAATTCAGGTATGTGTGTATATATATATTACATATAGCTATATATAATATAATATCACATAATATTATAGATACTAATATATAATTATATATAGCACATATATAATTATACATAATTGCATATATTATATATGTAATCGTATATATAATCTCAGTATATATGATTATATACTATATAATATGTGATTATATAATTATACATCTATGATTTATGGTTACATAATCATAGATGTATGGTTATATAATCATATAATTATATGTAATATATTAATATATCATTATATATGTATATATATATTATATATAATATATAAGTCTCCACAGAGAGTCAAATTCCAGGAAACCCAACCCAACAATCAAGAGAAATTTAGGAGGAATTCCAAATCTCAGGTCTATCTAACAATAATTAACAGTTTCAATTCACAACCCACAGCAGTAACACTTCTCACAAGTGCCTTTCCTCCATGTCTCCTTGCATCTTGCAACTGCTCCAGTGCCACTTCTTTGCCACGCAGCTGATGTTCACCTCCTCAATCCTACCCTAGCTCTTATATTATAAATATTGTCTTTGTTCTTGGCTTTATTTCCACTTTGCTTGGTTACTTGAAAGCGCTCCTTTACAAATACACAGTTAGAGCTTAATCAGGCTTAATTAGGAAGCTTTCCATTTTCTTTCCATCATTTGTCTTTCCTCTCTACTCTGTACTTCTACTTCTATTCTATAATATGCCTGCAAACTGGAAGGGCAGAGGTCGCACTCCTCAGAGGATGAGGAGAAGATAATAAGCAATAGTGGAAACTTTATTTGACAGCTAGTGATATTTTGGCAATTCCTCAAAAAAAAAATAGAATGCCTGTATGTCCTAGCAATTTCACTTCTGGGTTTATATCCAAAAGAATCAAAATTAGGGGCTCACAGGCATTCATGCACCAATCAATGTTCAGAGTAACATTAGTCACAAAACCATTTGGTCAGGGAGGGTTAATTAAGGGTTAAGATAGAAGTTAGCTATTTTGGTGGAAACAACCCAAATGTCTATCAATATATGAATGGATAAAAAATGCCATATATATAAAAATTATTCAGTCATTAAAAAGTATATGATTCTGATACATTTACTGACATGGATGAATCTTTAAAACAATATACTAAGTGAAATAAGCCAGACATAAAAAGAACAAATAAGTGTGATTCCACTTATATGAGATAGCTAAAATAGGCAAATCCAATGAAACATAAAGTAGAATAGTAGAAACTTGGGCTAGGGGAGGAAAATAATGGGGAGTTATTGTTTGATGAATGTAGAGATTCAGTTTTGGATGATAAAAATGTTGTGAAGATGGACAGAGGTTTATGATTACACAACATTGTGAATATATTTAATGCCTCTTGAAAATAGATAAAATGGTTTTATATTATGCACAAAATAAAATAAAACGGTTTTTAAAAGGTCACATGAATCATGAAATAAATGTTAATAGCATTCTCATCAAATAAAAAATTTTTTTAGGTAAGAATGGAACAGAGTCATCTAATGATAAAAATTTCTTTAGATGAAATTAAGTTACCTCTACCAAATATCTGTCTAAATTGTTTTAATATTTAATATGATATTATCTCCTTAAATTACACTTCATTTCTGACTGCTTCCATATTGGTATGCTTTTTAAAAATATATATTAATTATGCAATTACATGTTCCATTTTTTTCTCCCCCTTTTTTCCCTCTGCCCAGTACTTCCCCACACCATCCTTCATCAACCTTAGTTCATGTCCATGGGTCAGCACATACAAGTTCTTTTGCTTTCTCCTTTCCCTACTATTCTTAACCTCCCCATGTCTATTTTGTACCTACCATTTATGGCTTCCTATTGCCTGTTTTCTTTCGATTCTCTCCCCTCCCCTTCCACTGATAACCTTCCATGTGATCTCCCGTTTCTGTGATTCTGTTCCTGTTCAGTTGTTCGCTTAGTTTATTATTGGATTTTTAGGTTCTGTTGTTAATAATTGTTTGTTATCATTTTACTGTTCATAGTTTTAATCATCTTCACTTCTTAGACAGTCCCTTAAAAATTACATATAATAAGGGCTTGGTGTTGCTCAAACCCTTTACTATCTGAGAAGTGCTTTTATCTGCCCCTTCCATTTCTAAATTTTTGCTTTTTGCTAGATAGGGTAATCTTGGATTGAGGTCTTTTGCCTTTCATGACTTCAAATACTTCTTTCCCAGCCCCTTCTTGTCTGCCAGGTTTTCTTTTGAGAAGTCAGCTGACAGTCTTATGGGAACTCCTTTGTATGTAACTGTCTCCTTTTCTCTTGCCTTTTAAGATTCTCTCCCTTTTTGTTTTTATTTATTTATTTTTATTTTTAAATATATTTTATTGATTATGCTATTACAGTTGTCCCGTTTCCCCCCCCTTTACATTCCCCTCCACCCCTGACACCCCCTCCCACCCCACATTCCCCCTTTAGTTCATGTCCATGTGTCCTTAACTTCTTCATTCCCATATTATGCTTGTCCCCTCCCCCTGACTATTTTCTACCTACTTGTCTCTGCTACTTATTCTCTGTACCTTTTCCCCATCTGTCTCCTCCCACTCCCCCTGTTGCCTAACTTCCTCCATGTGATCTCCAGTTGTGGTTCTGTTCTCTGTTCTAGTTCTTTGCTTAGTTTTGATTTTGTTTTAGGTGTGATGGTTAGTAACTTTGAGTTTGTGTCTTTTTACTGTTCATGTTTTATCTTCTTTTAGTTAAGTCCCTTTCACATTTCATATAATAAGGGCTTGGTGATGATGAACTCCTTTAACTTTGACATTATCTGAGAGGCATTTATCTGCCCTTCCATTCTAAATGAAAGTCTTGCTGGATAGAGCAATCTTGGATGTGGTGGTCCTTGCCTTTCATGAATACTGGAAACTTTCTTTCCAGCCCCTTCTTGCCTATAAGGTCTCTTTTGAGAAAATCAGCTTCGACACTGTAATTGCAGAACTCCTTTGTAGGTGACTGTTCCCTTATCTCTTGCTGCTTCTAGAACTCTCTCCTTTGTTGTAATCTTAGATAATGTAATTATGATGTGCCTTAGTATGTTCCTCTTTGGGTCCACCTTCTTTGGGACTCTCTGAGCTTTCTGGACTTCCTGGAAGTCTATTTTTCTTGCCAGATTGGGAAAGTGCTCCTTTATTATTTGTTCAAGTATGTGTTTTCCATTTGTTGCTCTTCCTCTTCCCCTTCTGGTACCCCCTATAATTCAGATGTTGGAACATTTAAAGATATCCTGGAGGTTCCTAAGCCTCTCCTCATTTTTGAATTCTTTGTTTCTTCATTCTTTTCTATTTGGTTGTTTCTTTCTTCGTTCTGGTCCACTCCATTGATTTTGAGTCCCAGTTTTTTTCCATACTATTTGGTTCCCTGTGCATTTTCCTTCATTTCACTTAGTTTGGCCTTCATTTTTTGCATCCAATTTGCTTATCAAAATCAACTAATTCTGTGGAGAATCCTGATCACCAGTGTTTTGAACTGTTGCATCTAAGTTGGCTACCTCTTGGTCACCATGTATTGGCTCTGGAAGCTTTTGATCTGTTCTTCTGTGTGAGCCTTTTTTTTTTTTTTTTTTTTGGTCTGGTCTTGCCTGTTATATAGTTTTGGGCAGAGCCTTAAAGTGTTCACCAGGGCAGGGCAACCCGGTCACTTAAGTTGTGACACTGTGTGTGGGGATGGGGTCATAGAGGGAACAGTGGCACTTGCTGCTCTCTCTTGGATTTCAGTCCTTTCTGCTCTTGTTCACAAGCAAATTGGGCCCTTCTGGTGCTGCTTTCTGGGTGGGTGGGCATGTATATGTTCTAGGACCCTGTGGGTCTCTCCAACAAACTCTCCTGTGAGGCTGGGAAAGTTTTCCAGCACCTTAACCTCAGGTGCTTTCAATCAATGCTTTTAGGCTTTATTTGCTGGTGCTGGGGCCTTGGATTGAACAGTCTGTCTCGCTGCCCATTCCCACCTGGTTTATCTGCATGAATGTAAGCAGTGGTCAGCCAGCTGCCTTGAGTGCCTCACTGGGTCTGCTCATTGCCACCCAATGACCAAGGTACGCCAGCCGCTGCCTGCACCCTGGGGTCCACCAGCCATCACTCTTTTATTCCACAAGCCCTCTCCACTGGTTGCCAACTCGCCCTTCTTACCAGTCTGTGTTTGGGAGTTGTCAGATTTCTGTGCAGTTCAATTTTCTGTCACTTCCCTGGGTGCTTTTTCCCCCTAATTCTTTGTCCTTAATTTTGGTTCAGTATGAGGAGGCACAAGTTTCTACCTACACCTCATCTTGGCCAGAAGTGGTCTCCTTTTCTGTAATCTTGGAGAAATGTAATTAGGAGATATGCCTTGGTGTGTGCTTCTTTGGGTCCAATTTCTGCTGGACTCCCTGAGCTTCCTGGACTTCCAGAAGTCTATTTCCTTTTTCAGATTAGAAGTTCTGCTTAATTATGTTCAAACAAAGGTGTTTTCAATTTCTTGCTCTTCTTCTACTCTGGCACCCATATGATTTGGATGTTGGAACATTTAAAAGTTGTTCTGGAGGCAAGCCTCTTCTCATTTTTTTTTGAATTCTTGTTTCTCCATTCTGTTCTGGTTGAATGTTTATTTCTTCCTTCTCCCCCAACCAAACATTCGAGTTCCTTCCCTTCACTGTAGGCTCCTGTACATTTTCCCCTTATTTAACTTTTTATAGCCTTTACCCCTATTTTGCAAAAATATCAACCATTTCTGTGAGGCATCTCTTACTACCAGTGTTTTGAACTGTGTGTCTGATAGGTTGGCTATCTCTTGATCACTTAGTTTTATTTTTTTCTGAAACTTATGACCTGTTCTTTCATTTGGGCCAGCACAATTTTTTTTGTCTTGGGTATGCCTGTTATGTAGTAAGGGGTGGGCATTAGGTATTTTCCAGGGCAGGGCAACCTTATATTCGCTTATTGTTGGCACCTGTATGTGGGGGAGGGGTCCAAGAGAGAGCAGTACCTGATTGCTCAGCTCTCAGCTGGCAATCACTTTCTCTGCTATCACAAGCAAATTGGGCCCTTCAGGTGTGCTGATTCCTGGGTGGGCAAGTTTGGTGCGTTCTAGGACCATGGGTTTCCACCAAACACTCCTATGAGGTTGGGAGTTTCTCCCACTGCCTCAACCCCCACAGGTTTTTTTAGTCAGAGGTTTTGAGGCTTTATTTCCCCCAGCTGGAACCCTTGGTTGCTCAGTCTGTCTCACTCCCCAGTTGTTTCTCCCAGTTCATCAGCATGCAAATGTGGAACTACCCACTCTACCAGCTGCTGCTGTCACAAGTCCTCTTCACCCAAGTGTCTCTTCTTCTGACTCCTCCTACCAGTCTAGATAAATATTTCTTTTAATTCCTTGGCTGTCATACTATACAGTTCAATTTCTTTCTGGGCAGTTCTAACATAAAGAGTTATTTGTTGTTGTCCTTTTGTTTTGTGTGGAAGAGAACAGAGGTATCTACCTATGCTCTATCTTAGCCAGAAGGACATGTGTTTTGTCATGTGATTCTCACTATATCCTTAGAAGAAATTAGAGAAGCCATATGAAGAGAATATTTTGTATCTAACTCTATCCACAGAAATCTAAAGAATGTTTGAAACATATTACCAAAGGGTTCTAGAGTCCCTAAGACTCACTTCATTTGCCCTTACTGGTACCTATAGCCACCATTTTGCTCCTTGGGACCAGCGCAGGGTCCAGGGTGGCTGCAGCCCCAGACCTGGCACCCACCAGTTCAGAGGGTTTTTGAGAGAAAGTTGGATCGATGGTTCCTCCTCTGCCAAACAAGGTTTGAGCAGCACCAGGAGAGACCTGGTTGCAGTTGCAGGAGGGAATAAGGACTATGGCAAACACACAGGGCTGTAAGCACCACAGAGTCTGTGAAACTGCCAGAGAGAGTTGAGAGTTGGTTGTGACAGGCCCTGGAACCTGATAGTCCAGGGTCTGGCTGGAGAATTGTGTGTGAGATGCCAGGCTCTGTGCAGAGTGGCAGTGGCTTTGAGAGAAGGAATTTCCTTCAAAAAGAAAAACCTGGTGAACTTGGGGAATTCTCCTGCAGCAGCCACTCCAGCTCCTCCCCACCCAGATGGGCAGAGTTCCCAAGGTGGCAGGAGGCTTTAACACCCCCATAGCCCTGGGAAGAGAGAATACTAGAACCTAAAAGGCCAGAGGGGGCCCAGTTGAACCCGCTACTGCAACTGGAGGGATTTCACTCTGAGGAAGGCCCCGGCTTCATACCTACAAAGCCTAGAGAATGTGCACATGCTGAGAGCAGATCAGGAATGGGGAAAAGCAAAACCAATCACTGCTCAGCCTGCAGCAAGGCCAGCAAAACAGGTTTCACAAGTTTGAAACAAACAAGAGACTTGTTAAAACTATTTATTTATATTTTATTATATTTTTTATTTCTAAATTTTTTTTCTCTTTCCTTTTCCTTCTTTCTTGTTTTATTCCTTTCCTTCCAATTTTTTCTTCTTCCTTCCTTCTTTTTTTTTTCCACAAGTGAGACAAAACTGAACTGTGAAAATACCATTAATCCATGATCCCAACATCTGAGAAAGTGAGAAAATTTTCCCTTTGCTATTACAGAGGACCTGCAAGTTATTGGCTATTTGTATTAATTCTTTTCATTATTATTATTTTTCATTATTACATTTCCTTTATTTTAATAGTATTTTGTCTTTTCTTTTTTTTCTGTTTAGTCTTCCTTGCTTGTTGGTTGGACTATATCATTTGACAGGTTTCCTCTGTTCTCTTCTAGTGTTTTTTATGTCCTCCACTTCAGTGTTCCATTAGCACACTACTCTAGGTCCTTATACTCTCTTTATTCTTGTTGTTATCCAGATAACATAGACTCTCTCATATGATTTTTGCTCCATTATTATTGTAAATAATAGCTGTTTCATACAATTGTAAATACTACCCAACACTCCTAGATCTGCCCACTTGCTCCATCTTGATATTACATGTTAATCTTTTCTCACACACTACACCTATTTACTATTCTTTATCAACTAACTCCCTAGAATAAGACTTCCTCACTGCTTTCTCGATCCAACTCACAATTCTTCCCTCCCCAACAAGACTCCTACCTTCTTCCCATCCTAGTTAGAAGATATCACAGTTAACAGTTAAATAAATAAAAGATCTCTCTCTCTATTGTACTGTAATATCATCAAATACCCTCTTGTTGTTCCCTCCTTTAGTTCTCCAAATGATCACAAGAGAAAGAGAGAAAGCTGTGAACACCAGAATACCTGCTGAAAGAGGAAACCCAACAACAAGAAACACCAAGAGATAACAACAGAAGAAGGTTCAAGTGAGGAGTACAAGCCACACTCACCCAACCTCAATCCAGGACCTATCAGGAAATACAAATCCATCCATTTGGAGAGGAATACTCAGAAAAAACAACTGAACAAGGTGAGAATCCTCAAAACCTTGTACACACAGTAGAAGAACCAGCCAACACAATCTGCACAGAATACAAGAGGTGGTGGACACAGTGACCAGTTAACCAGCTGGGTGGGGAAGGACCCACCCAAAAGAAAGACTCAGCAATCTAAACAAACACATACACAGAGCCAACAAATGACAGTCCAAGACAGTGAGTCCAGAGATCAAGGAGATTGCACCACTGATCTCACCACAGGTGATTTCTCTACCACAGAAGTCACACCATAAAACCTAGGGAGTCAGAAAATGAAAGAAATTTAAGAAGCAGAGGGCCAACAAGAAGAGTCTCACAAACAATGGGAAGACTAAGAAACAATCCCCAAATGGAAGAAAAGCAGGAAGCCCTCACAAAGAATGCTAAATGAAATAGAGGCAACTCAACTGTCAGATACTACTGAGTTCAAAGTAATGGTTATCAGGAAGCTCAATGAGCTCATGAGAGAATCACTAAACTACAGGGAAACTACAACAAACTCACTGCAAACTGCATCAACACGGAAAAGAAATAGAAACCATTAAAAAGGGCCAAAAGGAAATGAAGAATACAATTTCTGAACTGAAGAACACAGTGGAAGGAATCAAAAGCAGTGATCAATGAAAGAGGATCAGATCAATGAGCTTGAGGATAAGGTAGAAAAATACACCCAGAAAGAAAAGAAGAAAGCAAAGAATAGGAAAGACAAGAGAAGGGAAATGGGCAGGATAACATGAAACGTATAATATCCATATAGAGATACTAGGAGAAGAAGAGCAAGGGATAGAAACTCTGAAAAATGGACAACTTTCCTAATTTGATGAGAGAAAAAGTCACACAAATCCAGGAAACACAGAGTCCCAAATAAGAGGACCCCAAAGGGGTCCACTTTTAAGACACATCCATCATTAAAATGGAGAAAAAAGGAAGTAACACATACAAAGCCATAAGACCAGCAGTTAACTTCTCAACAAAACGTAAAAGTCAGAAGAGAATGGCAAGAAATATCGCAAGTAATGCAAACCGATGTCTGCAACCAAGATCACTTTATCCAGCAAGGCTCTCAATTAAAATAAAAGGCCAAAATAAGGATTGCCAAATACAAGTAAGAAGTCTAAGAGAATACACTTCCACAAACCAGCTGTGCAAGAGATGCTAAAAGACTGCTTTAAGGAAAGTAGGAAGAGAGAGAGAGAGAGAGAGAGAGAGAAAGAGAGAGAGAGAGGAAACACAGGTATGAAAATGAAACTAATAAGTACCTATCAATAATAACCTTAAATGTAAATGATTGTCACCATAGACATAGAGTAGCTCAATAGATAAGAAAGCACAAACCACAATAAATGCTGCCTACAAGAGACCCATCTAAGGACAAAAGTCCCACACAGACTGAAAGTGAAGGGAAACAAATTTTCCAAGCAAATGGACAAGAAAAAAAAAGAGCTTAGGTGGCAATATTCTTATCAGACAATAGACTTCAAAATGGCAAATAAAAGAGACCTAAAGAAGTCACTTCGAAGGGAAGAATGGCATCAAGAAGTCATAAAAATATTGAATATATATATGTGCCCAACATAGGAGTACTCCAAACAAGATAAAGAAAATCCCAGAAGACTCCAAGAAAGATGTGGACAGCAACAATTATAGTAGGGTTACACCCACTGTCAAAAAGAAGATCTTCCTGCAACAGCATCGTTAAAAGTATTGAGAAAGAATGTCCTAGATGAATGTGGACTTAACTGATATAGAGAGCTCTTCATCCCCAAAAAGCTTAAATACACATTGCACATGGACCATTTTTCAAATATAGACCACATGATAAGACACAAAAACAAGCCTCAACAAATCATATCAAGCATTTTCCAAAAGAATGTTAAACCAACCTCATGGAAAAAAGTCAAAAACACTCAAACTCATGGAGCATGCTATAGAATAGCATGCTATTAAACAACCAATGAATTAAGAATGAGATTAAGGAAGAAATAAAAAAGTGAAACAAATGAAAATGAACACACAACAACCCAAAACTTATGGGACAGCAAAGAGTTAGTCTTGAGAGGAAAGTTCATAGCAAATAATATCATCAAATAAATATTTCAAAGAAAACAACCTAACCCTACACCCACAAAAGAACTTGAGGAACAACAAAAAAGGCAGCCCAGAGAAACTAGAAGGAAGGAAATAACCAAGATCAGAGCTGAATTAAATGACATAGAGACAAAAATTCTCAGGATCAATGAATTCAGGACCTTGTTCCTTGAAAAGATAAACAAAATTGACAAGCCTTTAAGCAGGCTCATCAAGGAGAAACGAGAGAGAACCCAGATAAACAATCAGGAATGAGAGGAGAGATTACAACTGATATCAGAAATACAGAGGGTTATAAGAAATTACTAGAAGAACTGTATGCCAAAAAATTTGAAAAGCTAGGTGAAATGGACAAATTTCTAGAAAAATATAATCTTCCAAAACTCAATGAAGAAGAAGCAGAAAGCCTGAACAGACCAATAACTCCTGGTGAGACAGTAATTAAAAAATTCCCAACACACAAAGCCCCTGAGCAGATAGTTTCCACAGGAGTACTTTACAAAGTATTTAAGGAGAGCAACCCTCATTCTTCTCCACAGATTATTTCAAAAAAGTTCAAGAAGATGGAAGACTAAACTCTTTTATGAAGCCAGCATCATCCTGATCCCAAAACAGATAAAGACACAACAAAGAAGGAAAACTTCAGGCCAATATCCCTATTGAACATAGACACTAAAATCTTCAACAAAATACGCCAAACCACATCCAACAATACACGAAAAGATAATACACCATAATCAGATTTTAATGTAGAAAAGATGGTGTAATATCTGCAAATCAATAAACATAACAAATTACAAACAAAACAAAAACAAAAATCAGATGATCATATCAATAGATGAAAGTTTTGATAAGGTACAACACCCATTTAAGTAGATAAAAAACACTCAGCAAAGTGGGAATAGAGGGAGCATTCCTCAACATAATAAAGATTTATATATGGGAAACCTATAGTCTACTCATACTCAATGGGCAAAAATTACCACTAAGATCAGGGAAAAGACAAGGCTGTCCACTTTCACCACTTCTATTCAACATAGCATTAGAAGCTTTAGCCACAGCAATCCTATAAGAAAAGGAAATAAAAGGCTTCCAAATCAAAAGGAGGAAACAAAACTGTCACTGTTTGCAGATGATGACTTAGCAAAATAAGAAAATCAAAACCCAAAGATTTCTTGATCATAAAGAATTCTAACCAAATAGTGGTATAAAA